>NC_090941.1:352644584-352947614 GCF_040938575.1 Ambystoma mexicanum | reverse complement strand
CTTCTAGATGCAATTTTCATTAGAGAGGCTAATGGGCGTAACTTCAGAATGCAATTGGGATCACTTACTAAATGCAATGGGGATTAGGTGAGAGGCTATTCTAGACGCAATTGGGAACACTTCTAAATGCAACTTTCCTGCGAGAGGCTATTGGGCGCAGCTTCAGGATGCAGTTGGGAACACAGCTAGATGCAATTGTGAATACTTCTACATGCAACTTTCCTCAGAGAGGCTAATGGGCACAATAAATGCACAATAAATGCAACTTTCCTGCGAGAGGCTATTGGGCGCAGCTTCAGGATGCAGTTGGGAACACAGCTAGATGCAATTGTGAATACTTCTACATGCAACTTTCCTCAGAGAGGCTAATGGGCACAATACCTAAATGTGGGAACACAGCTAGATGCAATTGTGAATACTTCTACATGCAACTTTCCTCAGAGAGGCTAATGGGCACAATACCTAAATGCAATTGGGAGCACTGTTAAATACAGTTGGGCACACTACTGAATGCACTTGAGAACACTTCTAAATGCAACTTTCTTCAGAGAGGCTATTGGGCGCCACTCCTGAATGCAATTGGGAACGGTTCAAAATGCAATTTTTCTTAGAGAGGCTAATGGGCACAATATCAAATGCTAATGGGCACAATATCAAATGCAATTGGGATCACTTCTAAATGCAATTTGCCTCAGAGAGGCTATTGGGCGCAACTCCTGAATGCAATTGGGAACACTTCTAAATGCAATTTTCCTTACAGAGGCTAATGGGCACAATATCAAATGCTAATGGGCACAGTATCAAATGCAATTGGGATCACTTCTAAATGCAATTTGCCTCAGAGAGGCTATTGGGCGCAACTCCTGAATGCAATTGGGAACACTTCTAAATGCAATTTTCCTTAGAGAGGCTAATGGGCACAATATCAGATGCAATTGGGATCGCTTCTAAATGCAATTTGCCTCAGAAAGGCTATTGGGCGCAACTCCTGAATGCACTTGGGAACACTTCTAAATGCAATATTCCTCAGAGAGGCTATTGGGCGCAGCGCTTAAATGTAATTGGGAACACTTCTAAATGCAATTTTCCTTAGAGAGGCTAATGGGCATAATATCAAATGCAATTGGGATCGCTTCTAAATGCAATTTGCCTCAGAGAGGCTATTGGGCGCAACTCCTGAATGCAATTGGGAACACTTCTAAATGCAATATTCCTCAGAGAGGCTATTGGGCGCAGCACTTAAATGTAATTGGGAACACTTCTAAATGCAATTTTCCTTAGAGAGGCTAATGGGCACAATATCAAATGCAGTTGGGATCGCTTCTAAATGCAATTTGCCTCAGAGAGGCTATTGGGCGCAACTCCTGAATGCAATTGGGAACACTTCTAAATGCAATATTCCTCAGAGAGGCTATTGGGCGCAGCACTTAAATGTAATTGGGAACACTTCTAAATGCAATTTTCCTTAGAGAGGCTATTGGGCGCAACTCCTGAATGCAATTGGGAACGCTTCTAGATGCAATTTTCCTTAGAGAGGCTAATGGGCACAATATCAAATGCAATTGGGATCACTTCTAAATGCAATTTGCCTCAGAGAGGCTATTGGGCGCAACTCCTGAAAGCAATTGGGAACGCTTTAAAATGCAATTTTCCTTAGAGAGGCTAATGGGCACAATATCAAATGCAATTGGGATCACTTCTAAATGCAATTTGCCTCAGAGAGGCTATTGGGCGCAACTCCTGAAAGCAATTGGGAACGCTTTAAAATGCAATTTTCCTTAGAGAGGCTAATGGGCACAATATCAAATGCAATTGGGATCACTTCTAAATGCAATTTTCCTCAGAGAGGCTGTTGGGCGCAGTTCAGAGAGAGGCTATTGGGCACAATTTCTAAATACACTTATAGGTTATTGGGTACAACTTCCAAAAGCAAATTTCACATACAGAGGGCAGAGTTTCAGAATGCAAATATAGTGAATTTACAGTGGCGATGCTTTGTTAGTTGAGTGGTAGGGTAGTATGGCCTGAAGTAATTGCTTCTGGCCCCGCCCTTTCTACACTTACTTGATGTTGGCTTCTTGCTTCTCCTGCTGATACCTGCAGATACAACCTGGAGCCGTCTCTGTAGGAGCCGTCCTTTGCCTCAGGTCCTTAGCCGATGGGCTGCCGGGCAGAGGGTTGCCCTGGAGGGACTGGTAATGAGAACAGATCTTCTTGTCAGGGCCAATCAGGGGCGGGGGCGGGCTGGGAGGCGGGTCGGGAGGGGGAGAGAGAGCGCGAGGGCCGGGGCAAGCTACGGGTGCACGCAGGTGCAGGGGGCCTCTAGAGGGACTGGATGGGGTCAGGATCAGGGCCCAGAAGGGTCTTGCGTGTGCTGCACTCAACTCGATGCGTCCCGATGGAAAGTGGCGCTCGAGGTGAGTTGCAGAGGCCTAGTTCCTACAAGGAATTCGGTTGGCCACTCAGGGGCGGGGGCGGGCTGGGAGGCGGGTCGGGAGGGGGAGAGAGAGCGCGAGGGCCGGGGCAAGCTACGGGTGCACGCAGGTGCAGGGGGCCTCTAGAGGGACTGGATGGGGTCAGGATCAGGGCCCAGAAGGGTCTTGCGTGTGCTGCACTCACCTCGATGCGTCCCGATGGAAAGTGGCGCTCGAGGTGAGTTGTAGAGGCCTAGTTCCTACAAGAAATTCGGATGGCCACTCAGGGGCGGGGGCGGGCTGGGAGGCGGGTCGGGAGGGGGAGAGAGAGCACGAGGGCCGGGGCAAGCTACGGGTGCACGCAGGTGCAGGGGGCCTCTAGAGGGACTGGATGGGGTCAGGATCAGGGCCCAGAAGGGTCTTGCGTGTGCTGCACTCACCTCGATGCGTCCCGATGGAAAGTGATATATGTGTGTCTGGCCATTGGGATTTGCTGAAAGGTGAAGATTTTCATTGTAATAATAAAAAAAACTAAATTGCATGAAGGGGTCAACCTTGTCTCTACTCTAACATGGGTTGTGCATTGGATGGAGGTGAAAAAGCACTAGGTCTCGCTTTTCTTCCTCTATTTAACAGTCCACCAGATTTAAAATGATGCCAAAAGTGTGTTTAGTATTTGGAATTGACTGACTCCTACCGTTACCACAAAGATCCATTAGAAAATCTGATTTTGTGATGCTTCCAGTCTTTTGGTTACCATAGCCCCATTCTAGACCATCTCAGTACTTATCCCTGCTCCTTCCCAGGCAACATTTCCCCAGTTCCAGTATGCTCAGCATGTTTCATCCACTGTATGTATATGCCCAATCATTTACCCTCATCATACACCTTGACCGTCCCCCCTTCTCCCATTGGCTCACTTTTCTCCTCTCCTACTTGTGTAGACTTGGTCTAATTTCTACGTCACTCTCCCGACTCCCATCACTCTACTCTCCCCCTGCACCTACACCACTCAAAGTCGACACTCCCTGGAGCTCCAACTTGAATTATCCTCCCCACCCTCCACACTACACGTGTTCCTCTGCTCCATTTCCAATTACTCTTTCACTTG
This sequence comes from Ambystoma mexicanum, assembly GCF_040938575.1. Classification (NCBI taxonomy): domain Eukaryota; kingdom Metazoa; phylum Chordata; class Amphibia; order Caudata; family Ambystomatidae; genus Ambystoma; species Ambystoma mexicanum. Next base: position 352,944,089 of record NC_090941.1, on the reverse strand, counting down.
GCCTCTGAAAAACACAATCCCTCTTCAACTGGTCTGCCTTTATCACTCATAGTCTGCCTACATGACTGATGTGTGACTTTTACCCCCCCCCCCAACTTCCTCTTCTAGCAATCACAGAAACCTGTATCCCCCTCATTAAGATGCTACATTAGTGGCTCTCCACACTGACCCTGATACCTTCTCTCACTCTCCCCAACCTTTTGGGAAAAGCAGTTGAGTGGGTATTCAATAAAGCATTAGCACTGTATCATTGCCAGCCATTCACAACACCTCCCCTCCTTTTGAATATGCTGCTGTTCAATTTCTACATACAACTCCCCTCACTGTTCTGGCTCTCGATCAATCCCCTGACCCCCCTCAAATACCACTTCCCTGACCTTGAGTAAGCTACCACTGACATCCCCATCCCCATTGTCAGGCTGGGGGATTTTAACCTTCACATTCCCTCTGCAGCCGCACTCATGAATGCAATTTTCTTCTATCCGACCTCCACAACCAGCCTACCTACTCTGGTGGGAACTTGTCTTTCTCTCTATCCCACTCTCCTCTCTGATTTCTGCATTAGCCATGCTCTCTCTCTCTCTGTGATCACTCCATTGTTCACTTTAACGTCTCAGTCCCTCCACCCTCTACTCCTCTTTAATGACTAAGAGGAAATTCAAACAGGAAACTCTTGCCCATTACCTTGATTATTTATATTTCCCCTGTTCATGTCTCTTCCATTGACCATGTGTGTCTGGCATTCAATTTGCACTTATGACTCCTGTTGACTTTCACAATCCTTCATGCACATTCACAAATTCTCACCCCTGCCATCAGTCCTGGATCTCCTCTGAGATCCAGACCTTGAAGGTAAACTGTAATACATTCTTTTTAAAGTCTACATTTGGTTAATGCACTTTTGGAAAATCAACCAATTACTTAAGCATATACATATATATGGGGTGGAGGAGGTATGAGGATGGCAGATGGGTTAGGGGGACAACCCCACAACTAAAAAAACAACCTGGTAGAATGCACTGCACAAAAAAATGCAGACTTTCTAATGAAAGTATTTCAAAACACGTAGAACCAAAATAGACATGCATCATGACCTATGACACTTTTGTAAATCCCAGTCCACCACCCTTTTCCTAGCCTACAAAACATCTCTCTCCTCTCAACTGGGCTCTGCCAAATCCTTCTACTTCACAACCCTAAGTTACTCCCTTCACAATCACTCTGACACATGTTCCACTACCCTTGCTCCTTGAAACACCATTTGCTGTATAGGTGCATTATAAATGCACAATAAATAAATAAAAACAAATAAATACCCTCCAAGGTTTGCTCGAACTTCCCAAGCCAACATTAATTGTGTCCACCCACTGTGCTAATGACTTTACTCTCTACATTTCCTCTAAAATCTCTACAAATCAGCACACTCTCACAGCCCTCCTCTCAGACCCTGCCTCACTCTCCTTCTGTACAACACCGCTCCAATGTCCCCTTCTATACTTGATTACATCTCCTTTAACAATCCTACTAAATGTGCACTAATTACTTGCAGCATCAAATCTTCCTGCACTTGTATTGATCGGCTTGATCCTCTTGCTAGGAAAAGACTTTGTCCAATCACCAGCACTCATCTCTCTGATCTTTTTAACCTTTCTCTGTCGGCTGAGCTCTTCTCTGCCTCCTTCAAATCTACAACTGTCCTACATCTTTCAAAAAATCCATCTACTGACTCAAAAGTCCTGGGGAACTATTGGCCAGTGTAGGGGAGGATTGGTCCAAAAGACCCCCCTCCCCTGCATCCTCTTCCCCGGGTGAGGACCATGGCTCGTCAGGGGTCCCCTCCCTACCATCAGGCCCCAGGTGGTGGGTGGGTCACCTGGCGAAGACATGGACCAAACCTGCTGAATTTAGCTAGGCCTCGGAAACCATTGTGTCTAATGAAGACGGTGTGAGCCCTGCGCACCGCAGCGCGGCCCCCACCTTTGGAGAGTTTCAATTATCCCTGTGGTCACAGCTCCCTGGCAGATCCGCTGAGAGCCCGTTCCCACGAACAAGACGGACATGAGCTAGTGTAAGATACCAACACTGTAACATTTCACCTTCCGCAGTGTATCGCTGTTCCCAGCATGACCCGGCCAGCAGGGCCTGGGTGGAAAAAGAACTGTAAAATGATCTTTGGACAAAAGCAAAGTTTCCAAATACCAATAAGAAAGCTACCTGTGATGAAAGCATTCTCCCCACAACCTCTCTGACTAAAAAACCTGTCAAATGTATAAATATGGCAGAATGCGTGCTCATACGACATTAGGAATGAAGCACCCACATCCCTGCAGTTACGCGCAAATAGTAAAAGCGTCCCGGGGGTTTTCGTGTTATGTGTGTCATTGAAAAGATTGCACCCCACGGTCCCGCGCCATAACCGAGCTAATGCTGCTAGAGTGCAAAGAAAGACAATTGCAACCATATAGAGGGCTTGCGTAAAGGGTGCACGAAAATGCACCCTACGTATGTGGGTGTGTGTCCAAGCCCTCTATGTGCCACTGACGTCAGTCTCAGTGGCGAGTTGTTTCTGTGTGCTCCACCAACCTCACTACTACCTCACTTACCACGAATGTACAAGTATATAACAAAATGTTGTAGATGTCAAAAACGTGGTGTACAAGTAATGTGTTCGGATCAGTTATATGAGACGCCTTAGCAATGTTAAAACGTGACTCGATTAGTACTGTGTATTATTTGAATGTTTTCGCTTTTCCCACCTACATTCGGCAACACACAAGGAAAAAACCTTTGTAAGTACATGCAAGGCCATTCCCCCTCCCTCCCAGCGAAGCCTGCCTGACAAAAAAGCAGAGGCCTGTGCCGTGCTGCTCCACCTCCCCCAACTCGGCTGGAGCCGCTTCAAAGATTTGTAGTTCCCCCTGCAGCACCCAAGGCCCCGGCCCGCCACCTGTATTATTTACAACCCAGCAGTAAACCTCAGCCTGGAAACACAGATCCAGAGGCGCCCTTTCTTAAGCCCCACGACCCACCGGCTCACCTTAGATTAATGGCCCCTGTAAAATTAGGTCATCAAATATTATGGCAACATTACAGCAACACATCCATAAAGACTTCTAACAAGACATGATGACATGGACCGCCTGTCCCATGCCCTGAGACCTAACCCCACGACCTATGGTACCCGGTCAACAGGACGCTGGTAACCTTGTATTGATAAATCGCCAACAAACCCCACTCTAGGTGCATTCCTCCTGTGTTGCATTAACCTATAGACTAACCTATTGGAAGATTTACTAAGGAAGATAATATTGCAAATGGTTGAATGATTGCGGTGTGCATGGCCTAGGGCAAAGAAGTCAGGAAAAGACATTCATCTCTGACGCCGGCCACAGGGGCACAACAACACCGCCTGGATGAACCCAGCTGACCGACCAAGCCCAGCCTAACCCACGAGGCTAACCAGTGACGTCCTCCAGCCACGGCCAACCACATCACAGCAACACCTATAGCTAGTCGACCCCACCCAATCCCCATGAACTTGTGCCCCCTATAGTATGTAGGTTCTGATGACGCTCTTTGTAAATATATACGCCTGTCTTTGCTATTGTCAGATAGAGCTCTCTCGGAGTTTGCAGAGTTCTTTGCATGCCCTATTCTGATTGATAAACTCCCATTTACGCTCACCCGCACTTTGTCGTGGCCTTATTCCCATCTTGGGAGAGTCCATTATTGTCTCTCATGAAGGGGAGGATCGTGCTGGTTGGGGACGCTTGCCTTCAGTGGTGACCCCGAAAGCATGATTACTATTTTTCTCCCAACATATATATATATCCCTACCGTCCCCTTTGGCACGAAAATCTCCGGTCGAAAAGGGATACGCACGGTGCGCCGGCTCCGGGAGGCTGCCCGCCAACGGCGACTGGTACGCTCAGAAGTGCGCACTCACTAGAGAGAGGGTACAGGATCCCGGTTGAAAAATCCCCTTTGAGTACCGCTCGCCAGAGCCGGGGCTGACTGTTGAGCGTACGGCAACACTGCTTGGACAGACCCAGTTTCGGAGACTCTCGGTTCAAGACGGGCACATGAGTATTGAGTGCGAGTGATCATAAAGGGAGAAGGGGAGAAAATATAGGACAGGGAACGAGACTGGGTAAAAAGGGGAACTTTGGGTCTACTAAGGACCATCCTAAACTTTCTTTGCTTTTTTCTTTGCATATGGCCATTAGGATTAAGAAGTGAATAGAGATAAAGTGACGGGAACCTAGCTCCGAACGGGGGTGGAAGGCGGCGTCGCATAGTGCTATCTTGACTAGTACTGGGAATATATGAAGAAGTGGAAAATGAGATAAAGGTGTCTGGTAAAAGGAGACACGAAAAATATATTAGTGATTGCTATCCTTTCTATTCTTTACTTTGGGTTTACGGGAAATAAAAGTGGGTTAGTACAAAAAGAAAGATATAAGTTAAATAAAAAGACAATTTTACATAAAAATTAAGAAACAAATATATATATATATCAGAATAAGACGGACAGGGACAGCTGGCAAGGGAGGAAAGGGAGGATAAACTGATTTGTGAATAGAGTGCTGTCAATGGGTGTGTAAAAATCGTATGTGTCAGGACATATTTTGTTATGATGAGTGTGTAGAAGTGGCAAGGAATGCATAATTATGGAATGGTCATGGTAAGTGTGGCCAGGCGAAATATCAAATCAAAGAGAGTACTGTGGCGAAGTGAGTGTTTACGTTTTTTTATTTTTTATTTGTTGGGTAATATTGTTGAAATTACTGATGGTTTGCTCTTGTACGCGCCACCAAAGAGGATAGAATAGAGGCGGGGCGCTGCTATTCTTATGGTGTGCAGGAGGAAGGGAAAATATGCAGGCCCCCCCCACAATTCAGTAAGACATAGATACGCGAACTCACATGGTGATACGGTTATATTGAGATACCGAGATATATATACATATATACATAGAGACACCTCAGTGTCAGGTGAGCACGAAGTATGGGGGCAGAAACACCCTTATCACATATTTGTAAGAACCTACCTGGGTATGCAGAACGGATTAAGAAATATCATGACCAGTGGATTACAGAGTTGAAGGGGGAGGGGTTGCCTCAAATATGGCCCGAAGGGGGATCGTTTGACAAGAGTGTCCTCGATATGGTAGCCACATGCATTTGTTTGAAATACAAGGGGAAGCAATTACATAATAGGCGAGAAATATTGGACCTATGGACACTGTTTGAAGAGATACCCTCGCCTAAGGCAAAAGAATTAGACCATGATCTACCATCTACCACTGACAATCCACTAACGATACAAAAGGATGATAAGGTATTGCCAGAAGGGGAGCCACCGATAGGGGTAACTAGGTTGTACCCAATACTAAACAAGCCAGGACCCGCGGAGGGATACAGTGACCCAACTTATGTACCCCCACCGACAGCTACCACCACCCAAGGGCCAACAGCACCTCCGCCATATGAAAGCCATAGGGAACGAGAACAGGTGAGCACGCCAAGGGTAGACATAGAAAAATTAACAGAAGACTTAGAATCAAGGCTCTCAATAGCCAAAGATGAGCTCTCGAGAATAAAAAGCATATGTGAGCGGACTGCACTCAATACAGCTAGATCAGAGCATACATCTAGCGCGCAGAGCGAGAGTAGAACATTTGAAGAAGGATGGAAAAAAGGAGAGATACTGTTTAGGATACAGGAAGAACCAACACGAATAATTGAACTAGAAGAGAGAGAGAGATGTACTGATAACGAAGAGAGGCCCACAGGAGGCAGAGAGGAGCTTCTATGTGATATAGGGGATGATTTAGAAGAAAGTGAGAGGCTAAGTATGGCAATGGGAGGGGGAAGCGAAGGGCTGGATGGCGCATGCTCAATGAGAATGATGGATGATGAGTGGACAGGGCGACTAAGGAATAGGTTGGGAAAAATGGCATCGTTAGGAAACTCAGGAATGAAGGTGAGTACAGATGCAACGACAAAGGGAAAGTTACAGCTCCCACTAATACATAGGGGAGGTGGGAGGCCAAATTACATACCCTGGCTCAGATGGATAAGGCCAATCTGTTAAAGTTATTGCCTCCGCTATCAAGAGGGGCGAGCAAGTGGATATATGCTTTTGAGAAACACACAGCCAGGGTACCTCTAGCGATAGGGGACGTGAAGAGTTTGCTAGTATCAGCAGTTGGGGATCAGGTAGACAGAATATGGGTCAAAGCTGGCTTCCCAGGAGTAACGTTAGACTGTGATCGCCTTGATGGTGCCTTGTTCAACACAGTGCGTGCAAGGGTATGGGATGCCTTGCGGGAAACGTTTCCAGATACCCCAGATTTGCAGTCAGTAATGCAATGTACAATGAATGACGGGGAAGGTGCTATGGATTACATTTTTCGGGTCCAGGAGATGTGGAGAGCGGAAACGGGCACGCCCTGGTATCAATCGACATCCTTATTCTACTTCATAATAAAAAGGGGGCTCCCAAAAGAAGTGCAAAAAGCACTTGACAAAATAGCAGGAATTGAAGCAAAAGGATGGCCCGAAATTCAAAGCATAATAGTCCACCACTGTAAGCGAATAAAAGAGAGGGAGAAGGAGGTGGCGCAGAGAAGATTGGCAGACGAAGCAAAACTAGTACAAACGAAGCTCATGAAGGTCACTGCAGCAGTGGCCGCGCTCCCACACAGTAGGGTGGGAGATGAGGAAGAGGAGGTGCTGGTAGCAATACAAGGAAGGATGGCAACTAATTGGGCAGGCGCAGGACAGCGGCAGTGGAACGAGCAGGAGCAGAGTGGAGGTCCGCAGGGGCAAGAGTGGGCCTCTCGAGGGGGACGAGGTGGGTACAGGGGCCGAAGAAGAGGAGGAGGACAAGGGTATGGGGGAATGGGAGGAAATGGGTGGCAGGGTCCTAGAGGTGCGCAAGGGAGTTGTTGGAACTGCGGGAAATGGGGACACTACTCCAGGGAGTGCAGGAGTAGACCAAACAGCGGATTTCCAGAGGTAGAACATTATGGCCATCCACATCCGGGGAGCCCATATGGTCTCCCAATGGGTCAACAACAAAGGAACCCAGGACAGGGGTACCATGAGCAACAGCAGGGACACCAATACAGAACACAGGATCACCCACAAAACAATGACACTACGCATTACACGCCAGGCAACCCTTTCGCGACAACAGCAAACGGAGCCCCAGCACCAGCCCCCTATAGTGGCGCGGCAGTGGTTTCCGGGAATGTGTTCAACCAAGGGGGGGCAATGAGACACCCCGCATAGGACAGCCCACAGAGAACACTTGCGTGTCCTGTCCTATCTACCACCTACGATGCAGCAGAGGAACCATTGGTAGGGGCGCAGATAGGAGACAAGCAGTTCATATTCATGGTGGATTCGGGAGCGGAGAAATCATGCATTAGAGAGGGCCGGTTCCCGTTATCTAACTGGAAGTTAGAGACGCAGGGGTTCTCTGGGGCTGTAATTGAAGTTCCTTACACAGAAGCTTTGGATGTGATAGTGGGGGGTAAGACTGTAAAAACACCCTTACTGTATTATGAACATTCACCAATAAATTTACTAGGGAGGGACCTCCTTAGTAAACTCAACATGACAATATCATTCACTGAGAGAGGTATAGTGTGTTCAACACCAGGAATATGCCCATTACGAGTAATGCTGGTGGTACAGGCTCAGACAAATGCACCGGAAATACGTGGCTTGCCAGTGGACGAAAGAATGTTCATTGAAGGATTAAAAACACTGGCCCACATAGTTCCTGAGCTGAAAAGGATGGATTGGAGAATACCTGCGGAGTTCCTCTTCCGCCTAATAGTGTACCCAGACATAGCACCAGGATCAGTGGTATCATTAGATTTGCACGCTGTACAGGTATCGGCAAAAAGGATCGCAGTGATTGGAATAGATACAGATGGGTGCGAATGGCGCACAGTACTGTGCATCAATGCCGACATTACCCTGCGAGACTTAACTGATGAAGATCTCTTTTCCGATTTAGAAAGTGATGGTGAAATAATAATGGAAATAGCAATGCCCTGTGACCTTTTAATTCAGGCTAGACAGATTCCTGTCCAATTGATGGCTGTGGTGGGAGCACCACCGTCATTTTTTGATGATGATATGGGACTAGTACCAAACAATTTGTGGACAACAGTCCCCCATGACGTAGGGTTGTTGCATGGAGTAACACCAGTGGTAATAAAGCTCAAACAAGGGGCGATTCTACCCCGAGTGAAACAGTATCCATTGTCCCGCGAAGCTGAAGAAGGGATAAAAGAGACAATAAATGCACTACTAGCACAAGGGATAATAGTGCCTTCGACCTCCCCATGTAACACATGTATCTACCCGATAAAAAAGGCAAAGGGAGGGGCTTGGAGGATGATCCAGGATCTACGCCCCCTAAATGACGTAATACAGAAAGAGTTCCCTTTGGTCCCGAACTCTGCATCAATATTATGCAGAATTCCAAAAACGGCATCACATTTCACAGTGGTTGATTTGAAAAACGCATTATTCTCCATCCCCTTGGCAGAAGAAAGCAGATACCTGACAGCATTTACACTAGGGGGAAAAAGATATGAACACTGCAGATTACCCCAGGGATACTGTGAGAGCCCAAGCATATTCAACCGCATACTACATGAATACTTAGGCAACTTATCGGTTGAAAGCACCATCATTCAGTACGTAGACGATTTACTTGTCTGCGCACAGAATGAAGAGATATGCAGAAAAGATTCGGTAACACTCTTGTCCCTATTGGCAAATAAGGGGTATAAAGTAGGCAAGGAAAACTACAATATTGTCAGAAAGAAGTCCTATATTTGGGACAGTTAATATCAAAAGACGGAAAAAGAATAATACCTGACAGGGTAGATGCAATAAGATCAGTAAGAGAACCCTCAACAGTGAAGGAGATGCAGAAATTCTTGGGAATGTGCAATTATTGCAGAGCATGGATACTAGATTATGCAGCATACACCAGACCCTTACTACAAGCACTCAAGGAGGCACAACAAGAGAACAGGAAAAGAGAATGGTCAGGAGAAATGAGCGCCTCATTCAAATCATTAAAAGAATTGATCTTGAGTGCTCCAGTACTGGCCAACCCAGATTATGAACGCAAATTTTACCTATTCTCACATTGCAAGGGGACACTCATGACAGCTGTACTGACACAAAAGAGTTCCCTAGGACACAAACCATTGGCTTACTATAGTGGTACTTTGGGTGTGGTAATGCAAGGACATTTCGCGTGCAAGCAATCACTCGCTGCAGCCGCGTTCGCAATTGAGAAAAGCGCCACAATAGTAATGGGATGCCCTGTCACATTGTTTGTGGAGCATTCACTGTTTGCAATACTTGAGAGATCGAAAAGTACACTGACTACACAGCGAGCAACTGCCTATGAAATAATATTGTCCAGCGCCAACATCCATGTGGTACGATGCAGGACAGTGAATCCGGCAACATTCATTACAGAAGCATGCACACTAGAGGAAATGCAGGAACACGATTGTGTGACCTACACAGGGGAAAGAGGGGAGGACACAGTGGTGTGCGAGAATGCCCTGAGCGAGGGGGAGGTGTACTTTGTGGACAGGTCAGCATCAATTGACATGGACACGGGAGAAAAACATGTGGGATTAGCAGTAGTGAGATTAGAAGAAGGTGAGTATGAGGCACTAGTGCAGTATCGCCTCCCATCACATTTCTCAGCACAAGCAGCAGAACTGATTGCCCTAATAGAAGCATTACATGCAGCTAAAGGTTGTGCAGTGACAATCTATACAGATTCAGCTTACATGACGACAACAGTACATGGAGGCCTGGCAAGATGGGGGCGGAGGGGGTTTCGACGAGCAGACGGGACTCCAGTGCAGCATGCAGAATTGCTGAAGGAGTTAATTGAGGCCCTACGAGATCCAACAGTGGTAGCGATAGTGAAGTGCCAAGCACATACGTCCAACACAGACCTTGTGTCTTTGGGAAACGCGGCAGCGGACGCTGCTGCCAAGGAAGCTTCGTACTTTGAAAAACATAAAACAGGTGAGTACATTCTGCAGCACAAGACAAATGAAGAGCTCCCAGAGGGATACAATGCGATGTCCATATCACAAATACTAGAGTTACAGGAAGGAGCAAGTGAGGATGAGAAGATGATGTGGGTAAAACGAGGGTGCAGCCAATCAGCCACAGACTTGCTCTGGCGACAAAATAACTCAGGAAAAGTGGTAATGACAGTAAACCTATTAGAAACAGCGTTTCAACAATTACACTTCCCAGCACACAACACAAAGCAACACATTGCAGCGGAGATACAAGAAGAGTGGTTCGTGCCCAGTCTTCAGGAGCACATATCTAGATTGACAATGGAGTGCACAACATGCCAGATATACAACTCTGGAATAACATTACGTACACTCAGGGGAACAATTCCAAGACCGATTGGGCCATTCAGAGAGCTACACATTGACTACGCGGATATGAGAGAGAGATGTAATGGGGCACGCTACATGATTGTGGTTGTATGCCCCTTTTCGAGATGGGTGGAAGCAGGCCCATGTGCACGACCTGATGCTAAAAGCGCCGCAAAATTCCTAGTAAGGGAAGTATTCCCGGGCTGGGGAATTTGTGACGTGGTTCGCTCAGACAACGGCACTCACTTCATGAACGAGCTTTTCAAGGAAGTAACAACACTATTGGGAATAAAACATAAATTGTGCTCAATTTATCATCCTCAATGTAATGACGTGGTAGAAAAGATGAACGGCCTGTTAAAAGGAAGATTATCAAAGTTGTGCTTGTCATTAAAGAAGAACTGTGTTTACTGTTTGCCCCTTGCACTGTTTGAGCTGAGAAATCAGCCAAGCAAGGATCACCATTTGTCCACGCACGAAATTGTGACGGGAAGACGGATGCACACAGCACACTCCCCACTGCGCCAACACTCAGACGCGCACAGAAGCACTGCGATATTGGGAGATGAGTTCACTGAATACTTGAAAAAACTAACTAGGGCAGCGCGCGCCATATCAAAGCAGCTCTCACCACCATTCACAAGAGAAGAAGGGAACACAACAGGGCCCCTTACGGAACCTGAAACACAGGTACAATTGATGCCGGGAGAATTCGTCTATGTCCGAAGCTTTGTGCGCCGGTGGAATGCACCACGATTCCACGGACCATATGAAGTGGTATTTTGCACTCCTACCGCCGTAAAAGTGAAGGGCCTTAAATACTGGATACATTTGACAGATGTACGAAAGGCATATGATAGGGTGCAGGAAGAGTTGGATGAGGGGGCGCAGACGACAGCAACCAGTGCGAATGAAAATACGGAGTGAATGTGAATATGTGGGTGACGGAAATGCATCTGACTGAGAAAACTGATGACGAGAACGATTACATTTATGGGGATTTTTATGGATAAAAAGATTGAAAAAAAAAAAAAAGGGTGAACCTACGTGTAAAGAATAATGTGACGAGAATGTATAGTGTCTGCTCCCTTGTCTGTGCATCCACAACCCCACTCCCCTACCCACTTCCATTCCCTTTCCATGATATCTTGGCACTAGTAGTGCCAACAAAATGTTTACATGCATGCACTTAATGCACTTTTATATCTCAAACAGGAGCTACCATGGCAACTCACGGGCAGCCTGCAACGGATAGATGTATTAGATATAGGGAATTCTTAGGTGAGAGATGTAGATGCTCGTATGAGTGTGGATTATCTGTGTGCATTACATTATTTTTCACAATTATGTTTGGCCTGATTACGTATTGGTTCATAGCGTTCATCTCTATCGAGATGAACGAGGGGGGAGGGACTAACAGGACTAATGTGACAAATGAAACAGCAATTGTAAATACTAAAGAAGGTGATTTTTCGGTATGGGATGGAACTAAACTTGTATGGGGATATTACACGACACCAGCCAATGCTGTCATCTCGAAAAATGAAGGTCTGCAGGGAAAAGTGCAAGATAACACAATGACCCCACCAAAAGTATCTAATTACAATGCCTGCAGTCTAAATGATCGTAACCCCGCTGCTATATCCTGGCTATATATCACCCCCACTAGCCAGCCCGCCCCCGCAACCAAAAACACACTGTTGGACAACATAAAGAAAGAAAATGAAAAAATCACAGCGACATATGAAATATTATATGATGACTGGGCAAAGGGGGGCGGGAAGGAGAAAGGGGGGCCTACATTGTCCATCGGCCATGAAGCCGGGAAATATATTAGACAAAGAAATAACAGACGAAAAAGAGAGGTGGGGAGGAGGAAGTATGATGAGTATTATGGGTTAGGATTAGACAAAATGGAAGACCCACGACACCCCCACCAGACAAATAAATGGTATGCAGACATGAGTGCAACAGCTAAGCAAACAACAAATGAAAGCTGTTATGTCTGCTCGCTCATTCCCCATGCCAGGCACACCCAAAGTATTGTTGCCCAAAGAGTTGCCTATTGTCGATGCCCAGTGTCTCCTTCATCTCACGTTGTGCAGAATTAAGAACACCTTCCAGGCACATGAAGTAACTTTTAGAATGCTGCAGAACGGGAAAACCTGCTATCCAAAGACAGTAGGAGTGGTATGTCTGGAAGAGCCATTTTTTATAATACAAGGGACACTTTTTTCAGACAACAAGTGGAAGGACGAAGAAGTAATGTGCAAGGCTGAGGCACTGAGGGGTGTGGCTCCAGAGAAGCTGCAATGGATAGAAGAAACATGCACACCAGTATGGAAAGAACACATCTCAAAATTAACTTGGGTAACGACCATTGAAAAACCCTTCAAGCTGCAGATGGAAATAAACTATGAACTGTGTTTTAAAGGAGACAGGAAAGCTTCCATGGGGGCAAACAAGAACTGTAACAAGACCCTCACCATCCCAGATTTGAGAAAAGGAACAGCAGCACTCATGGATACATATTGGGTATGTGGCAACCAAGCATACCTGCACCTCCCACAAACATGGAGTGGCAGTTGCTCGATGGCCACCCTACACTCCCCACTAATGGTAATCCCGGAAGGCCACATTGATGGGAGCAAGAAGAAACACCCAACAGGGTGCGGCCCGGCCAACTGCAGAGCCACATGTATATGTCCTGTCTTCCGGGAATAAGGAAGGGGTGCTGTCCCGAAACAAACGATCATCAAACTATCTATCAAAGGCATCATCAGAATTGCTGGCACAGATCCCGGATAGATATCGATTATTCAGCTCTGGCGAAACATTCTTCGCCTCACTCATCCCAAGTATCCAGGCACGAGCAAATGCAAAATGGCTCCAAATCACACGTTGGGAGCTGATCCAGCTGGCAAATGACACTGAAGAAGGGTTTAACGTGATAAAAGTGGAACTGAGAGCACTACGGCTGATGACCATGCAAAACAGGTATGTCCTGGACATGTTGACAGCGATGGACGGAGGTGTTTGCCAAAAAATCGGAAGTGCCTGCTGCACTTTCATACCTTCCGAAGACGCAGACAATGGCTCACTGTCCCATGTGATCGAGGCAGTACATAACCTAGGAGAAAGAATGAGAATCGAAGGTGGAGCAGAAGAAAGCACATGGTTTAACAATCTCTTCTCCTGGGTCCCATCGTGGCTGGGAATGACTGTGAAATTTTTGTTGCCGGCTGTAGTATTCCTCCTCTTTATTTTTTGCCTGTGCCAGGTGGGTCTTCGATGTTGTGCTAACGCAGTACCGAATGGTGCAATGATGATGGTGACAATGGGCAACACCCGCGGCACACTACAAGCTATGCAGGAAGTACAGGTACAAACAGGAACACATGACACACAGAGATATCAGTTAGTGCCTCCACAGGGACATAGTAGACAAACTGTGGCACACTACCATTAAAGAGCCCCGTATAATAGAATGGTACGAGGAGTTGTGGGTGGACTTGGAGGGGGAAAACGAATGCATATACCTGACTTGTACCCCAGATGAATATGCCAGGAGACGTCAGAGCCTGAGAGGGGTGTGCAGGGCATGGATGTTGATAAAAGGCACACCTGCATGGGATGACGCCTTAATTGACGAGGAAGAGTGTAGGAGACTGGAGGATTTAAAGAATTTGTTACTTAAGTAACGAAAGGGGGGAAATGTAGGGGAGGATTGGTCCAAAAGACCCCCCTCCCCTGCATCCTCTTCCCCGGGTGAGGACCATGGCTCGTCAGGGTTCCCCTCCCTACCATCAGGGCCCAGGTGGTGGGTGGGTCACCTGGCGAAGACATGGACCAAACCTGCTGAATTTAGCTAGGCCTCGGAAACCATTTTGTCTAATGAAGACGGTGTGAGCCCTGCGCACCACAGCGCGGCACCCACCTTTGGAGAGTTTCAATTATCCCTGTGGTCACAGCTCCCTGGCAGATACGCTGAGAGCCCGTTCCCACGAACAAGATGGACATGAGCTAGTGTAAGATACCAACACTGTAACATTTCACCTTCCGCAGTGTATCGCTGTTCCCAGCATGACCCGGCCAGCAGGGCCTGGGTGGAAAAAGAACTGTAAAATGATCTTTGGACAAAAGCAAAGTTTCCAAATACCAATAAGAAAGCTACCTGCGATGAAAGCATTCTCCCCACAACCTCTCTGACTAAAAAACCCGTCAAATGTATAAATATGGCAGAATGTGTGCTCATACGACATTAGGAATGAAGCACCCACATCCCTGCAGTTATGCGCAAATAGTAAAAGCATCCCTGGGGTTTTCGTGTTATGTGTGTCATTGAAAAGATTGCACCCCACGGTCCCGCGCCATAACCGAGCTAATGCTGCTAGAGTGCAAAGAAAGACAATTGCAACCATATAGAGGGCTCGCGTAAAGGGTGCACGAAAATGCACCCTACGTATGTGTGTGTGTGTCCAAGCCCTCTATGTGCCACTGACGTCAGTCTCAGTGGCGAGTTGTTTCTGTGTGCTCCACCAACCTCACTACTACCTCACTTACCGCGAATGTACAAGTATATAACAAAATGTTGTAGATGTCAAAAACGTGGTGTACAAGTAATGTGTTTGGATCAGTTATATGAGACGCCTTAGCAATGTTAAAACGTGAGTTTTGGAATGACTCGATTAGTACTGTGTATTATTTGAATGTTTTCGCTTTTCCCACCTACATTCGGCAACACACGAGGAAAAAACCTTTGTAAGTACATGCAAGGCCATTCCCCCTCCCTCCCAGGGAAGCCTGCCTGACAAAAAAGCAGAGGCCTGTGCCGCGCTGCTCCACCTCCCCCAACTCGGCTGGAGCCGCTTCAAAGATTTGTAGTTCCCCCTGCAGCACCCAAGGCCACGGCCCGCCACCTGTATTATTTACAACCCAGCAGTAAACCTCAGCCTGGAAACACAGATCCAGAGGCGCCCTTTCTTAAGCCCCACGACCCACCGGCTCACCTTAGATTAATGGCCCCTGTAAAATTAGGTCATCCAATATTATGGCAACATTACAGCAACACATCCATAAAGACTTCTAACAAGACATGATGACATGGACCGCCTGTCTCATGCCCTGAGACCCTACCCGACGACCTATGGTACCCGGTCAACAGGACGCTGGTAACCTTGTATTGATAAATCGCCAACAAACCCCACTCTAGGTGCATTCCTCCTGTGTTGCATTAACCTGTAGACTAACCTATTGAAGATTTACTAAGGAAGATAATATTGCAAATGGTTGAATGATTGCAGTGTGCATGGCGTAGGGCAAAGAAGTCAGGAAAAGACATTCATCTCTGACGCCGGCCACAGGGGCACAACAACACCGCCCGGATGAACCCAGCTGACCGACCAGGCCCAGCCCAACCCACAAGGCTAACCAGTGACGTCCTCCAGCCACGGCCAACCACATCACAGCAACACCTATAGCTAGTCGACGCCACCCAATCCCCATGAACTTGTGCCCCCTATAGTATGTAGGTTCTGATGACGCTCTTTGTAAATATATACACCTGTCTTTGCTATTGTCAGACAGAGCGCTCTCGGAGTTTGCAGAGTTCTTTGCATGCCCTATTCTGATTGATAAACTCCCATTTACGCTCACCCGCACTTTGTCATGGCCTTATTCCCATCTTGGGAGAGTCCATTATTGTCTCTCATGAAGGGGAGGATCGTGCTGGTTGGGGACGCATGCCTTCAATAGTTTCCCTCCTATCTCGTTATTCAAAACTGGTCAACTGGTTCCTTTAGTCTCCTGTGAATAATGGGTTCAGAGATCTTCTTCTGTCTGATTTCCATAGTAAACACTCCACCAAGAATGCACTCGTGCATGTATCCAACCTTCTCTTTGATGCTCTGTGCTACAATCTCTCTTCTACACTCATGCTTGTGGGACTCTCTACAATTTCCTAAACTGTCAACCACTCCTCTCTCCTCTTCACTTTCTTAGACCTTGGGTTTCGGAAATATATGCTACCGTGTATTGCCCCATACATGGAAGTTTGCGGTCACAACACCCTCACTCCACTGCCTGTGGGAATCCCACATGGATATGTCCTTTCACCTGTGCTTTTCATTACCTATACATCTGCACTAGAAATACTTATCTTGGATTTTGGCTTTCACTATAACCTCTTTCCTGTGAACACTGACCTCTTTTTTCTCCTTTTCCTATTCACATCACAGCCATGTCAGAACAGAGTACAATCTTTCTTATTGCAACCCATCTCTCGATTGCTCTCCACTGGCTCCTGCTGAACACTTCAAAAAGGGAAGTCATCTTTCCTCTGATGCAATTCCTACTTTCCCCTCTCCTATCCCCCTCCTGTCCATCTTGATCCTTCACCCATATCATGCAATCTTGGGGTCCTTTTTAATTTTTTTATGTAGGCCTTCGCCTGTGACAATGCACCACTACTGCCGCCTCTCATGCTGATATTAGCCTTCTCAACTTGTGGAAAATTACTATGTTTTGTAGTTACCACTCTACCAAAATTGTAATCTCCACAAACTCGACTGCTCATTGTGCTACTCCTTTGACTTCCTTTCTACCCCTTCTTCCCTTTATAGGAAGACCTCAACTTTGCTACCCACAGTCTCTTCAGCCTACCCATATCTTCCCCCACATGGTTCCATGTGTTAATATCTCTTCAAAAATATCGCCATACAAAAATATCACCATATTCTTTGCGGCGACATTAAGCCATGGATCCTGCGGGGGACACCCTTGCAACCCCCTTATTTTTTTAAAGGGAGCGGGGGACAGCCCTGAATCCCTCGGTCCCATTTACCCCATAAATTTCCCCACCAATAATATCACCTATGGCCTTCCCCCACAACCCTATAAATGGCAATAGTATTGGTGGGGATAATATTACCTGATACCCCCCACTTCTACATGCCAACACTATGATCTTCATGCACAGACTATCACTTTTACATTTCCTGCTCCTAGTCTAATACGCTATCAATGGTCTTGTTCCTTGGAACCTGGACAACTGTAGCTCTGTATACTCACTATCTCTTTTTCCTTACTTGGAAACTGTAACCCACTTCAATCAAACCCAGCCTGGCTGTGGATCTCTTTATAGCTTGGCTTAAAATTCACTTACATGCAAAAGAATTACTTCACCCACCCTCCTCCATCCTGCCTTGCTGACCCACCACTTCCTTCAGTGATGTGTAATTATGTAAATGTGTATATGTGTACAGTATTCCTCTTTAGTTTGAAGCAGCCCCCCACCCAGGTGGTTACCTTTGTAAGTCACCCATGTCTTATACATTGTTGCTTTCTTTTGTTATGTCCCTTCTCTATGCCCCACATATTTCAAAACCTCATATATTGGCTTAGCACTTGTTTTCTTGTTGCACCTGGGGAACGCTGCAACCTTCTGTAAATGTGTGTTTCAAATACATACAAATAATAATGTGAAGATTCCCAGAATTCCCAGTCCTTACAGATTGGTTTTTGCCCCTTTTCTTTTGAAAACTTAAACAATGGATGCTGCTTGTGATGGTGTTAACTTTATTGCTGTATTTTTCCATGAAGTGCATTGGTGCCTTTAAATCTGATCATGTAATATAACAAAAACACATTGGCTTTGCTAATGCTTGTTACAATAGATTAGTGCAATAATATCCTTCTCAAAAGACCTGTCTCATAAAGGGGCCCAGCATGTCAGGTTACAAAAGAAGCGGAAGCCTTGGTGGAGTAGGAGATGGTGCATATGTAAGCACCTCTAATGCTGCCAGGACATGCCATGGTTAAGATAATGAATAGACTTACAGGTGAAAGAATCCATGGAGACCATCTGGGCAGGAATTAAAAGAAGTAAGTTGTATAATGGATGCAATGAAATAAAATAAAAGGAAACATGATTGCAAAGGTGGGGAAGAAATAGATGTGAAAGAACATGTGTTTACATGTTCTATGTAGTTTCACTGCCAATGTTACAGTCCACTGTTTTTGACACTCCTTTTATGACCCTCTTATGTTGACCATCATTATTTCCTCTTATGCACTGTGTTTTCCTCCCCCTTATCTTTCTTCGTTTTGTCCATCAGTTCTCTGCTTGTTCTTTTGGCATGCTCTTCCCCTGGTTCCAGCCACCATAATCAGGTGTCCCTAAAGAGCCCTTATTGCTCTCCCAGCTTCCTACATAGCCCCCTCTCCCTGTGTACCAGTATGTCCCTTTGTGGGTCCCATACCCACCTCTACCCCCTGTCGAGTTACCCCTATCCCCCGCTGCCACAATCTTTCTTCCACGTTTCAGCTCACTGTGACCCCTGGAAATGCTCCTGCCAGGAGCGGTCACAACAAGGTCACCAGACCACAAATATTTGCTGTGATGAATTGGTCATATATTCCAAAGTTGGTCAATGGTAAGTCAGTGGGCCTCATTACGAGTTTTGCAGTAAAATCTCATCATTACTAGCATGGCCATAATAATGTGTCCGTGTAGCCTTGATGCCGAAAACAGTGGCTGATTACGAGAGTGTGGGCATGCGCGTACTGGCATGCCGGTAACGGCCGTACCGACATGCCGGTAACATCCTTCAAACCTCCGATACCAGCATCATGAAATGCGCTGAAACCTCCTCCGCCCCTGACCACCACTAAATAATGGACTTGGTAATACCGCTAAGGGTATTACCGGGTCCGTCATCGGAACCAGAAGTAGCGTCATTGAGCCGGAACGGGAAATGCACCAGCGGCCATCTTAAAAAACACAATCCATTGCAATCCTTGATAGACCATAAACACCTTGAAGAAGATATCTAAAGCCACCCATAAAGGCGCTCCCCACCATCGCAAGGCAAGATTTAGTGACGAGGAACTAAATATGTTGGCTGACACCTTAGAAGAGCACCGTGAAGGACTGTAAAAAGCGGTGGGACGATCTACGCCTACGAGTAAGAAACATCCTGTCAGCAAATTGCAGCCAGGTGCAGGCAACAGGCAGCGGGGCCCACTTCCCCATAAAACTCACAAGGTGGGAAGAGACACCCAGCTCCACAATAGACATGGAGGGTATCGAAGGAGTGTGTGCAGCAGAGTTCAGAGTACCATCATCAGCTGATGAAGTTGAATGTCCCCACAAACAACTGACATGCAAAGTACAATGTCGGCCAACAAATGTGATAGTGATGCAAGCCAATACATGGCCCAACATTCACACATACACATATCCCTGTCTAGATGCTGGCCCCACCATTGTCACATCAGCATGCATGCTACATGCTGCACCCATTCACAAACCACACCCGGCACACAAATAAACAGCATGTATCATACTCCACGCAAGCCACAACACACCTGTAGGCCCCACAGCAGACACCACGGCAAACATATAAAAGCCTGAGGGATGCCAATTCCACCCGCCCAATATAGCACGCACCCTGTCTGCCACAACAACAAGCATGCAACGATCTACATGGCACACACTGCAAAGACACCAATGAATGCATGATGCAAGTACTACCATCACTGATGCCCTGCCTCTCTTTGTCCCCCAGAGGCACGGATGCAGACAGCGATGACCATGAAGCAGGTGCCCAGGCCAGTACACCTGCCAAAAGGCCCAGGGCCAGGGATAATTTTACCAGGCCATCAAAGTCCAGGGGCAGTCAGGTGATCCGAGCGACACGCAAGGCACACACCATCTTCAGAGCCCCCAGTACAGGACAAACAAACACCTGCCACAACAGCCCAGGAGTCAACTGTCACAGAGGACGTGGCCACAACCGATGAATTAGAGCATGACGGAACACAGTCGACTGCCATGAGTTCTGTCAGAGAGGTAGCTGCACCTGGGCCCCATAGTGGTGTAGGGGAGGATAGGTCATCAGGACCCCCCTTACATACATCTCCGACCCCGGTCGAGACTCATGACCCGTCGGCGTCCCCCTCACCCTAAGGGCCCAGGAGGCGGGGGGCTGCGGATCGACACGTGAGGCTGCACGACTACAGTATAAGACATAGCATAGCATAGACCCCATTTTGTATTAAGACCACACCATTTTGTGTAAAAAGGCGCTAAAATCTAGTCCGTGCAAAGTTGCTCGCACACTCGTACACACAGAAAGATGCAGCCTGACCCCTGCTTGACTGCGCTCACAGGAGCATACACCGCCCCCCAGCCTCCACCTCATGGTAGATCCGCTGAAGGCCTGTTCTCACGAGCAACCAGACATGAACAAACAACAAAATAAACACTGTATCACTCGGCCTGCCGCAGTACATCATTTGCCCCAGCCGTGACCGGGCTTGTTAGAAGGTAACTGAAACCAGCCCAATCCTGCATGCCCTGACCCTGTACCAAGCCCTCTAAGTTGGACTGTGTGGCACCCCTCACCCCCACCAACCCCTGAGGCACCTTGCATAACGAAATAAGCATTTGTGTAATATATGTCGTGTTGACTATTGTTTGCTGCTCTTCTGGACACGTGTGATTTAAGAGTAATATGTGATCACTCCTGTAAATGATGTAACAAAGCACATTTGTAATGCACGATGATAAGCCGAGGCAGTGGAGCCAGATTGTACTGTGATGTAATATGCAGTGCTCTCTCTTACACACAACCCAACCTAATGCTACCTCATGTTCGAATGTCAACTACTGATGTGAAATACTGTGTTAAATGGCAAAACCCTCTCCAGCCTGTGTTCCCATATTAATATAAACATATATGTATAATACCAGAAGCTCCAAGTGTTGCCACCCACCCTTGCCAAAAGTACTGGGAGCTGCCCGGTGCAGGGAAACAGGCCCAGAGCTGCAAGGTCGTCTACCCCCTCCTCCCTCCCAGGCCCACCAGGGATAGCTGGTGTTTGAACAGCACAGCCTCGCCTCCCCTCCCAATCTTGCTGGACCCGCTTCAAGCATCCACCTCCCCCATGTCAAGAGGCTGCCACAGCCTGACTCTATGAATTACGAGTTACCTGGTCCTAAATCCCACCATCTCCCGGGCATCGGATACATGCCCCCCACGGCCCATTGGTATCCCCGATTACCCCAAGTTAATGGCCCACAAAGGAGGGCGTCCACCCTTGTACTAACAGATCGTAATACCGTCCTTCATTATAACCACCAGGACAGGCCGATCTCCCCCCTCTGTGTCCCTGGACCTGCACATGGACTCATGGGACTACCATACTTGAACCCAAATGCCACTACAACAGATGGATAGGGATACCCCCTATCACATATCCATGTCCCTGTCTCCCCCTTGGGCTAAGGTCAATGTGTCACAGGATTTACCAGACACCTGACATTGTAGAATGTGATAAATGATTGCGAATGTGTGGCCACAAGGGCAAGTGTTAGAGCAGCCACCAATCATCAATACAAGTTATGTCCGGCCGCAGCTCCACCCCGAAGAACCCAGTTGACCAGTCTACCCCGCGTGGCACCGCACAGACGTCCGCCAATCCTGGAACAGAAACTGTATAAAATGTATACCACCTAGCCTTCACCACCCAATCCCTAAGACTGTGTGCCCCCTATAGCTTGTGTTATGCGTGACGTTAGTTCTGTAATAAGTAGGATTGTCTTTGCTACTGTCAGACAGAGTGCTCTCGGAGTTTGCAGAGTCCTTTGCATGCCCTATATTGATTTAGATAAAACCCTTTTTGATCTCACCCGCACTTGGTCCTGGTCTTATTCCCCTCCTGGGGTGTGTCCTTTATTGCCTCTCACTAAGGGGGATGCGTTTTTGGGGACGCTCACATTCAGTGGTGACCCCATTCAATTTTAATAATTACGAGATTGCCCCGGTCGCAGTGGAGACTCACGGCACGCCCGCTCAACGGAGCCGCCCACCTACGGCAATTGGTACGCAGAGACGTGCACACGCAGTTAGGGCGAGAGGGTCCGAGTCCCATTTGAAAAAACCCTTAGTACCGCTCGCTGGAGCCGGGTGGGGCCATTGAGTGCGAGGCCGTGCCGCTTGGACGGACCAAGTCCGGAGAGTCTCAGATCAAGACGGGCACGTGAGTATTAAGTGCGAGTGATATTAAAAGGGGAAAAATCGAGAGGACAAGGGGAAATAAATTGGGGATGTAGAGGGGACTTTCAATTTCTAAGACTTTCTCTTTCTTTGCATATGGCCATTAGGATATAAAAGTAAAAAAAGGAAAAGAAGACGGGAACCTAACTCTGCAAGGGGGTAGAAGGCGGTGCCGGGTAGTGCTACCTCGACTAGTGCTGGGAATAAGTAAAACAATGGAAAAATAAATTGAGGGTGTCTGAGTGAAGAGACACAGCAAATACGTTACAACTAGCTTTTCTTTCTCTTATTCTTCTTATTTGGGGTAAAACAAGGTCCACATAAGGAAATTAAAAAAAAAAAAAAATATATATATATATATATATATATATATATATATATATATATATATATATATATATATATATATATATATATATTTCCCATGGTATACTTTCGGTCCTACTCAAGAAATCTTTAGTGTCTCTCAAATAGGTGGGTAAAGTGGTGCCAAAAGTAATCAAGTTTTCATCAACGAAACGTGAGAGATTTTCAAACAATGCCCCACATAGTGTAACTATTGGTCTGCCTGGGGGTTTAGACAGGCTCTGATGGACTTTGGGCAGAAAGTAGATTGTCGGAATGATGGGAAACTTGGGATGTAAAAATGTACATATGTCTTCATTTAGTAAGTCTCTCCCCTTCCAAGTTTGTAAAAGATTGGATAGTTGAACACTCATGGCTTGTGAAGGATCTTCCTGTAGTTTGGCATAGCAGTTCTTGTCCATTAGTTGTCTATGGGCCTCCTTAATATAGTCAGTCCGGTTCATAATGACTATATTGGTTCCCTTGTCTGCCGGTTTGATTATATACTCCGTCATTGCACTTAGTTGTTTCACTGTGCGTTGTTGTGCAAGAGTGAGATTTGTTCTCACTGGGGCCCATTTTTTCTGGATATTTTTAAGATCATTGATGACCAGGTCCTGGAATGCCTCTACATGGCCTCCCGAATTAAACATAGGGTTAAATCGAGATTTAACTTTAAGTGCTGTTTTCCCTGGCCAGCTAACATCAACATTCATTAGTTCAAAATTTTGATCGATAGTATCAATGTGGTCTGTACTTTCACATTCCAAATCTTCGAGATCGTGCAAGAGGTGAGTGTACTGGATTGAGATATTTGTATATCCCTGATGGCAGACTTTAGGTCTTGGCTTAGGCGGGAACATTGGAAGAATTTTTTTAACCTGATTTTTTGCATATATTTATCATAAGTCTATGCGGGTTTCGGCATAGTTATAAACAGACGTAGGACAAAAGTTTAACCCCAGATTTAGAACCTGTTTTTCAGCCGGGGTCGGTGCATGTGTAGAGAGGTTGATTATGGACATGTCTGGTGTTGCAGGAGTGATTAACTTAATTTCTTTGTTCCAGAGCGTGTTAAGCGCTCCGGTTTTTCCACATTCATTGCGGATACTACGCCTGCCTCTCCTTGTTTTTTTCTTCCTCTTTGGCCTACTGTTTTGCCACGTCATCTGCCTTTTGTTTTTTTGCCATTGTTTAGTCTGCCTTCCATGCCCAGCAGTCTCATTTCTTCTAAAAAATTCAGTTTTCTGGGGGGTTGTTCGCTCTCACTTTCAGTTGTGTTGATGTCTGAGGATGACGGTTCTCTAGAACTAGCATTTGTAGTGGTAAGCGGTTGAATAGGGAGTTTTTTTCTTAGTGTGTCAAAGCGTTTTGCAAAGGTTAATACTCTCCCTTGTTCCTAGTCGTTCTTGTCTCGAATGAATTTCCTCTGCTTACGTAGTTTAATATCTTCCTCGAATGTTTTGTATCCCTTTTCCATGTTAATACGCATGTTTTTACCCTCTTCATTTGACTCTAAATTCTGCAGCTGTTCCTCAACTTCCTGTTTTTTATCCAGTATCTTAATCTATCCATTCTGGCATATTTAATCAAAATGTTAAGGAAGTTTACAGAACAGGTGTTGCTGGACTCTCCCCATTCTTGTAACATAGCAGGGTCTTATTCTTCGAACAAGGGTATAGTGAGGATACGTAGACCGCTAGGGATGCCTCCCACATCAATGTAGTTTTGAAGAGAGTATTCCTCCGACCACTTACTGATTTCTCTTTTTTGCAGCTTCTCCAATTCTCGTAAAAGTTTAATTTCATTGTCGGGCTGTGTTTCTAATGCTTGTTCCTTGGGTGTGTCTTTATTAGGAATGGATTGCTTCTCACAAAAGAGTGATGCCGCTTGTGCTTTTCGCAGGTTTTCCCTTTCCTGTTGTGCTGTCATAATTGATACGCACTGTGTTGTCAGTGAGGTGCTTGCCCCTTAAAAACTTGAACAAATGTTCGCTCCCATGCATGTACAGGCAGCACCAGTGTACATAGGCTGTATTTTCTTTAACAAACTGCCACTGAGCCTCACAAACCTTTTGTAAAGAAAGACAGGAAGGAAATGCGCGTTTACACGCCTGCCACCTCCGATATGTGCTCCACGTGTCCTCCGACGCGTTGAACTCTTTATCTGCAAGGCGGCCGCCTGCTGTGCTGCGCACCTTCTCTGATTCTTCGTGATGTGAGTTCGCTGCAGGCAGTCCGGAGCGCTCGAACAACTCCAAGAAGGGATCAAATGAACGTTGTTGAGCGGCTCTATAAAGCGAGCGGGTGCAGATTCCAGCGCCGTTGAACCTCGGGCGCGAAGATATGGCAAAAAGAAGCTTTTCCTGAGAAAGGCAGCTGGTGGAGTGCACTCCTAAGAGCAGATGCAGAGGAAAAAAATGTCCCTGCAACAAATAAGAGGAAACCAGACACCTCAAAGATTCCTGGCAACAAAAATGTCTTCTTTATTAATGTTTATGCGTCAGGAAAGGGAAACATCCTGGTAGAAAAAACAACGCGTTACGCAGTATGCAAACTGCTTGATCACGTAGGTTACAAACAACACAGATGATGGACTTAAGTTTTAAAGCCTTGACAACTCTCTGATTGTGTGTAGAGAGTGTCTACCTGCTATTTGCCGCTTTTTTTCTCGTATTACCAAGCAGACATCTTTAAACATTCAAAAAGATACATGATCATCATGGGTAGTTACACATAGATTGCATTTTCACATAAACCACAGGCCTAAAAGCTATTAAGATGCAGTCGCTGTTTTTTAAACTAGCATAGTGAAAATAATGTAGAAGCCGTGTATAAATAAAACAACTTTTTCTGAAAACATTTATTTTTTCATTCTATATAGTTTGGTGTCTGTTATTTAGCAGCGTTACTGTCAGGTGCATGAGATGGTGTGATATAATGCTAAGCGCTGCTTTATGGAAATAAAACAAAGCAGCCTTAGCTTGATGTTAACAAATAATGTTATATAAACAAAAAAAGCTGTGTGAGGGTTAGAGGGTGTCGCCGTAAAGAAAGGCAAGGGCCAGGCAGGGAGGGTAAATGCTATGTGTGTATGCTGAGGTATGATGAATGTCTGTCGTGTTTTGTGAACATTGTGTGTTTATGGTTTTTTGCAATCGATTGTCTCTATTATTAATACTGATTTAAGTGATTTCCAGGTGGTGTGGGCAATGTATGTGTGACCTGGTAAGATTTGACAAAGAAATGTCTTTGGTTGAGTAAAAGTATAAGTTGATCATCAGAAACTGACAGTGAGTAGAGTCCCACATACACAGCTACACACGTATAGTGATTGAGGAGATTGACTCAAGAGGATAGAGTAAAACAGGTCTAAAAATTGGGGCGGAGACACCATTAGCACACATTTGCAAAGGTTTACCGGGACATGCGGAAAGAATAACTAAGTACCATGACCAGTGGGTCACGGAACTGAAGGGGGAGGGTCTCCCCCAGGTTTGGCCACAAGGAGGATCCGTTGATAAGAGCGTTCTGGATATGGTAGCCACCTGCATATTCCTAAAATATAAAGGAAAACATTATCATAACAGGAGAGAAATACTAGATCTGTGGTGATTATTTGAGGAAATACCCCCACCGAAGAAAATAGACACCACACTCGATCAACCTGCCCTCACTGCCACCCCATGAGCAAGAGCAGAAGGTGGTAAGGAGGACGGGGAAAAAGAGTGATCGGTGGAGGTAACCCGATTGTACCCACTCTTGAATAAGCCCCCACCTGCTGAAGGGTATAGTGATCCCACATACATGCCCACCAGCACCCCTGTCCCCACTGCACGACCAACAGAACCACCACCATATGATTGCCCACAAACAAGTGGGCAGGCGAGTACGCCATCAGTGAATATATGTAAACTAACAGAAGACTTAGATACACGACTGTCAATAGCTAGAGAAGAGCTATCAAGGATACAAAGCATATGTGAACAAAGTGAGCCAGGCACAACAAGATCAGAGCGATGGTCCTGATCACACACAAAAGATAAGTCAAATGAAGAGGGGTGGAAAAAGGGGGAATTACTATTCAGGATACAGGAGGAGCCCAAAAGGATAGCAGAACTGGGAGCACACAACCTTGAAGGGAGTGCAGAGGGGGAAGAAGTGGCGGACGAAGGGAGAGAAGAGCTATGGTGTGATATAGAAGAGGATGATCAAGAAGCTGTGAGATTAGGGATGGCCACAGGAGGTGATTCAGTGGAGTTTGGAGAGACACCATTAGGAAGAACAATGGAACAAGAATGGACAGGAGATTAAGGAACAGGATGGGAAGGATGGCCCTGGTGGGAAAGAAAGGGGCAAAGGTGAGTATTGGGAGAGGAAGCAAGGGATGCCTGCAACTTCCACTGATACACCGGGGGCGGGAAGACCAAATTACATACCCTGGGCACAAATGGATAAGACTAATTTACTAAAATCATTGCCCCCACTATCCTGAGGAGCAGTAAGTGGATATATGCCTTCGAGAAGCAAACCGCAGGAGAACCCCTAGCCATAGGAGATGCCAAGAGTTTACTTGTTTCAGCAGTAGGTGACCAATCAGACCGGGTATGGGCAAAAGCAGGTTTCCCGGGAATAACATTAGACAGTGACAGACATGACGGCGCTGCTTTCAATACAGTGCGAGCGCAAGTTTGGGACACGTTGAGGGAAACCTTCACGGACATGCCGGATTTACAGTCAGTGATGCAATGCACCATGAATGATGGGGAAGAGGCTATGGATTACATTTTCAGAGTGCAGGAGATGTGGAGAGCTGAAACGGGTACGCCGTATGACCAATCAACATCCTTATTTTACTTCATAATAAAGAGGGGACACCCAAAAGAAGTCCAAAAAGCGCTTGATAAAATTGCAGGGATCGAGGCAAAGGGATGGCCAGAAATACAGAGCATAATAGTTCACCATTGCAAAAGAATCAAAGAAAGGGAGAAAGAGGTGGTACAAAAAAGGCTGGCAGATGAAGCTAAACTAATACAAACAAAACTAGTGAAGGTCACTGCAGCTGTAGCAGCACTCCCCCACGACAGGGACGCAGAGGAGGAGGAGGGATTGGTAGCGATACAGGGGAGGATAGCTGCAAATTTGGCAGACAACGGGCAAATACAGTGGAATGGACAGGAGGAATACGGAGGGCAGCAGTGGCAAGTGTGGCACCCAGCAACAGGAGAGGTAGGTACAGGGGGCGCCAGGGAGGTGGACATGGATATGGAGGTAATGGCGGAAATGGGGGACCAGGTCCCAGAGGAGGCCAAGGAAACTGTTGGAATTGTGGGAGGTGGGAACATTTCTCACGCGAGTGTAGAAGCAGACCGAACACAGCTTACCAAGATGATCAGTATTGCGGGCACCTCCATCCAGGGAGCCCCTACGGATTGCCCGGGACGGGGGAAGAGAACAGCCAGAATACAGAGGGCAAGAGCAAAATAGGGAACAACCACATAATGTTCAACAACACCCACAAAGTAGTGAACACCTCCCCTACACACAAAATAACCCCTTCACCACGACACCAAATGGCCCACCTGGCCCATATAGAGGAGTAGCGGTAGTGTCAGGTAATGTTTTCAGTCAAGGGGGAACGACGAGACACCCAGCATAGGACAGCCTAGAGGGAACACTTGCGTGTCCAATCCTATCGACAACCTTCAATGCAAATGAAGAACCATTGATAGGGGCAGAGATAGGAAATAAGCAGTTCATCTTTATGGTAGATTCCGGAGCCGAGAAGTCATGTATACGTGAAGGCCTTTTTCTGCTATCTAATCGTAAATTAGAGACGCAAGGGTTCTCTGGGCGGTGGTCGAAGTTCCTTACACAGAAGATTTGGATGTAACAGTAGGGGGAAAAACAGTAAGGGCACTCCTATTGTATTATGAGCAATCTCCTGTCAACCTACTGGGGAGGGATCTCCTCAGCAAGCTTAACATGACTATTTTGTTTACCAGGAGAGGATGGATTGTTTTCTCAACCCCAGGGATGTGCTCTATGCGTGTAATGCTAGTGCTATATTCGTGAGCAACATGCCCAGAGGTGCGCGGCATACTGGTGGACCCAGATATGTTCATCCATGGGTTAAAAACATTGGCACGGGTGGTCCCAGAGTTGAAAAAACTGGAGTGGAGGGTGCCAGCAGAATTTGTTTTTCGTCCGATAGCCCGCCCAGAGATAGTGCCAGGGACAGTCATGTCACTGGACATACATGCAGTACAAATCTCAGCCAAAATAATAGCTGTAATTGCAATGGACATACACAGGTGTGAGTGGCATACAGTGTTATGCATAAACGCCGACATTGCACTGCAAGATCTGTCAGATGAGGAACTTTTTTCAGATTCAGAGAGTGATGAGAAATCGCAATGGAGATAGCGATCCCTTGTGAAATAATGATACAACAAAGACAGGTGCCAGTACAGCTCATGGCAGTAGTGGGGGCCCTACCGTCATTTTTTAATGACGACATGCAATCAGTACCCTGGCAGTTATGGACATCAGGACCCTATGACGTAGGGCTACTACACGGGGTCACTCCAGTGAAAATTAACCTTAAGCCTGGAGCCATACTGCCCCGAGTAAAACAATACCCTCTGTCCTGGGAATCAAAGATAAAAGAAATGATCAACGCACTATTGACACAGGGGATAATAGTAGCTTCAAACTCCCCATGTAACACATGCATTTACCCCATCAAAAAAGCAAAAGGAGGGGCATGGAGGATGATCCAAGATCTACGACCCACTGAATGACGTCATTCAGAAAGAGTTCCCTTTGGTCCCAAATCCTGCATCTATTTTATGCAGTATCCCAAAAAATGCATATCACTTCACCGTGGTGGATTTGAAGAATGCATTCTTTTCCATACCACTCGCAGATGAGTGTAGATACCTGACAGCATTCACCCTCGGGGGAGAGGAGGTACGAACACTGCAGATTGCCCCAGGGTTACTGTGAGAGCCCCAGCATATTCAACAGAATATTGCATGAAGACCTTGGAAACATGACAGCAGACAGCACGATAATTCAGTATGTGGATGATCTACTGATCTGCAGTAAAAACGAAGCCGAGTGTAGAAAAGACTCCATTGCCCTCTTGACATTGCTGGCCCAAAAGGGGTACAAGGTACACAGAGAAAAATTGCAATACTGTCAACGTGAAGTGCTGTACCTGGGGCAACTGATTTCGAAAGACGGCAAGAAAATAATACCAGACCGGGTGGCAGCCATTTCAGCTGTAGGAAGACCAAAAACAGTGAAGGATATGCAAAATGTCCTAGGCATGTGCAACTACTGTCGTGCATGGATATTAGACTATGCTGCATACACACGCCCATTTTTGCAGAAGGAAAATACTGAGATACAGTGGGACTCAGAATTATGTGATGCATTCACCTCACTCAAAGAACTCATTTCAAGCGCACCAGTGCTCGCGAACCCAGATTATGAACGCAAGTTCTACCTGTTCTCGCACTGCAAGGGAACACTCATGACAGCAGTCCTAACACAAAAGACATCACTAGGTCACAACCCTCTGGCATACTACAGCGGGACACTAGACGCAGTAATGCAGGGACACTTTGCATGTGAACAGGCCCTCACACCCGCCGCGTTCGCCATTGAGAAAAGCGCCACCATAGTAATGGTATGTTCAGTGATGCTATACGTGGAACATTCCTTGTTTGCCATACTGGAATGATAGAAAAGCACACTGACCACACAGAGAGCCACTGCATACGAGGTAATTCTATCAAGCGCCAACATACATGTAGTAAGGTGTAAGGTAGTAAACCCCGCAAGATTCATTTCAGAACCATGCACTTTGGAGGATGTAAAAGCACATGACTGTGCAACATATCAAGGAGAGGAACAGGGAGCAATGATAGTGAGTGAAAACACACTAGCTGAAGGTGAAATATTTTTCATGGATGGGTCATCCTCCATAAATTCAGAAACAGGAGAAAAACATGTAGGGGTGGCTGTCGTGGGATTGGAAGAAGGCGAGTACGAAGTGCTAATACAGCAGCGCCTGCCCGCCCACTTCTCAGCGCAAGCGGCAGAGCTTATAGCATTGATTGAAGCGCTGTGTGCTGCAAGAGGGTGTGCAGTCACAATCTACACAGACTCAGCATACATGACCACAACAGTACATGGTGGACTTGCTCGGTGGGGGAGAAGGTGATTTAACAGGGCTGATGGGTCCCTGGTGCAACATGCAGAACTCTTGAAAGAGCTTATAGAAGCCTTGAAAGACCCCACTGCAGTAGCAATAGTCAAATGCCAGGCCCATACTACCAACACCGATTTTGTCTCTTTGGGAAACGGGGCAGCGGACGCTGCCGCGAAAGAAGCATCTTATTTTGTAAAAGAAAGGACAGGTGAGTACTTAGTGAGGAAGGAAACAGTGAAGGACCTCCCAGACGGTTGCAACACTATGCCCATATCACAAATATTAGAGCTACAAGACGGAGCAACAGAAGAAGAAAAAAAACTGCGGGAAAAGAGGGGATGCAGCCAGTCAGCAACTGATTTATTGTGGTGACAAAACAACACAGGGAAGGTGGTCATGCCCACTAGATTATTAGAAGTGGCCTTCCACCAATTGCATTTTCCCGCACACAATGCAAAACAACACATTGCTGCAGAAATACAGGAACACTGGTTCGTACCTGGGTTGCAAGAACAACTTTGAAAATTGGCAATGGAATGTACAACGTGCCAGATATACAATTCAGGCATGACTCTAAGAACATTAAGAGGGACCATACCCAAGCCAATAGGCCCATTCAGAGAGCTGCATGTTGACTATGCAGACATGGGGGAAATGTGCAATGGAGCTAGGTACATGATAGTGGTAGTGTGCTCATTCTCAAGGTGGGTAGAGGCAGGACCATGTGCACGTCCTGATGTGAAGTGCGCTGCAAAGTTTCTGGTGAGAGAGGTATTCCCCCACTGGGGAATTTGTGACGTAATTCGCTCAGACAACGGAACTAGCTTTGTTAGTGACCTCTTTAAGGAAGTGACATCGATGTTGGGCATTAAGCACAAACTGTGCTCGATTTATCACCCGCAAAGCAACGGTGAGGTGGAAAAAATAAATGGCCTGCTTAAAGGAAGACTCCCAAAGCTTTGCTTCCCTCTTAAAAAAAATTGGGTGCCCTGTCTCCCCTTGGCCCTATTCGAGCTGAGAAACCAGTCCATCAAAGACCACCATCCGTCACCCCATGAGATTGTGACAGGAAGAAAAATGCACACAGCAAACTCACCCCTTCGCAGACATTCCGACGCCCACAGGAGCACCACCGTGCTGGGAGAGGAATTCAATGAGTATCTGACAAAACTCACTAAAGCAGCCTGCATGATAGCAAGGCAGCTCGCACCGCCATTCACAGGTGAGGGAGAAGCAGACGCATCAAATACAGAAAAAGAAACACCAACAGGGCAGCTAGAGCCCGGAGAAATGGTGTATGTCAGAAGCTTTGTACTTAGGTGGAATGCCCCAATATTTCATGGCCCATATGAGGTAATTTATAGCACGCCCACAGCGGTAAAAGTGAAGGGCCTGAGATATTGGATACATTTAACAGACGTAAGGAAAGCTTATGACAGTGTGAATACAACTAACAGCACTGAAACAGATCAGATTCAGGACACACAAGAGTAGGAGGGCAAATGCATAGCTGCACTAAAGTTCACATAACTGTGCACATGAAAATGAATGCTGATACACAATGATGACAGTACAAGTAAAAAAAAAATTGTTGAAAAGAAAATCATAAATAAATGTAATGTATAAATATTCTATGTGTGCCAATCATTAAGAAGAAAGTAAATAAGTGAAATCTCTCTCTCTCTCTTTCTCTCTCTCTCTCTCTCTCTCTCTCTGTCTCTCCTCTCTCTCTCTCTCTCTCTCTTTTTCTCTCTACCTATCGTTCACTTCCTACTCACACTGTTGAAAAAGTTGAGAAATGGTTGTTTTTTTTTAATTACAAAATGCTTAATATCCCTTTATGTTTCAATATGTAGGAGAATCCATGGCAACGAACAGGCAGCCTGCAACAACTAGACATAGGGAATTTAGGAATGGACATGTAACTTTCAATCTGCGTACTTATTCATACGAGTGTGGCTTGACTGTTTGTGCAATTATATTCTTCACACTAATGTTCGGGCTTGTCATTTACTGGGCCATTGCATTTATCTCCATTGAGATAAATGAGGGGGGAGGTAATGGAACCATTATGGAGAATGCAACGAAACCATTTAAGGAGGGTAATTATTTGATATGGGATGGTTTCCAGCTGGTATGGGGGTACGGCCTTCACCCCGACCAGGCTAAGAAGCAAAATGTTACCAGTAACAGCCCAACTATGCTCCCAAAGCCCCAACTCAATGCAAACATTTTTAGTTTATATGATTGAAATGATTGCAATCCTTCTGCTATATCATGGCTCTATGACACCACTGTATCCTGCCCACCCCAGCAACCAGTCAACCAACAGAAAATGTTTACATCACAGATAGAATGAAAGAAAATTCAGAAATGACTAATAACTTCATGACCCTGTACGACGAGTGGGAAAAGGGGGGGACGGGGGAAAGGGATACACTACTACGAGCAGCCAGGAATGCAAAAAAATTCCTTAAAAGCACTAGAAGGAGGAGAGAAGCGGGGAGGAAAAGTTATGATGAATACTCCGGCCTAGGGCTAGATACAATAGAGGACCCCAGACACCCACACCAGTCTAATAAATGGTATGCAGACATGAGCTCCACAGCAAAGCAAACAACAAGTGAGAGTTGCTGCCACAAGAATTGCCTCTCACAGATGCCCAATGTCTCCTTCATCTTACCCTGTGCATAATTAAGAACACCTTCCAGGCACACACGGTATCTTTCGAAATGATGCAAAATGAGAAAACATACTCCAGAGCAAAAGGAGTGGTGTGCATGAAAGAACCTTTTTTCGTCATAAAAGGAACATTGTTTTCTGAAAACAAATGGATGGATGACATGATAACATGCAAAGCAGAAGCGCTGCGAGGATTGTCAACAGAAAAATTACAGTGGATCCAGAAAACATGCACCCCGGTCTGGACCAAACACATCTCTAAGCTAACATGGGTGAGCGCAATCGAAAAACCATTCAAACTGCAAAAAGAATTGGACTATGAACTGTGCTTCCAAGGGGAAGGAAAAATGGACATGGGATGAAACAAAAACTGCAGTAAAACACTCACGATTCCTGATATGAGGAAGGGAACGGGAGCACTCATGGACACTTACTGGGTGTGTGGCAAACAAGCATACCTGCACCTCCCGCCATCTCGGAGGGGCACATGCTCTCTTGCGACGCTGCACTCTGCTCTAATGGTAATACCAGAAAGCCACATCGGAGAAGGGCGAACGTCAGCAGCTCGAGACACGGAGAGTGTACAACCAACTGAAGAGCCACCACTGTATGCCCTATCGAAGGACAACATCCAAGGGGTCGTATCCAGGAAACGAAGGTCGTCTAACTACATATCCAAGGATTCATCCGAGCTACTGGCACAAATCCCAGACCGGTACAGACTGTTCAGCTCTGTCGAAACTTTCTTTGCATCCCTTGTCCCAAGCATCCAGGCACGAATGAATGCAAAGTGGCTCCACATCACACGTTGGGAGCTGATCCAACTAGCCAATGACACTGGAGAAGGGTTCAACGTGATCAAGGTGGAATTAAGGGCTCTGAGGCTAATGACAATGCAGAACAGGTATGTCCTAGACCTGTTGACAGCGATGGATGGAAGTGTTTGCTGAAAAATCGGAGCGCGTGTTGCACATTCGTGCCTTCTGAAGACGCAGATAATGAGACACTATCACACGTTATCAACGCAGTGCACAACTTGGGGGAACTCATGAAGAAGGAAGGCGGCGCGGAGGCAAGCACATGGTTTGACAACATCTTTTCATGGGTACCTTCCTGGATAGGACTCGCCGTCAAAATGCTGATGCCCCTCATTGTGTTTTTTCTCTTGATTTTTTGTGTGTCCCAGCTGGGTCTTCGCTGCTGCGCAGGCGCAGTCCCCAATAGAGCAATGATGATGGTGACAATGGGCAATACTAGAGGAGTGGCATGACCGCAACAGGAGGCACACGTGCAGACTGGCGAGAACTCCGAGCCAAAGTATAGAATGGTCCCAATGTACTATGATGGGGATATAGTGGATAGCTTATATCACACTACGATAAAGGAGCCTTTGGAACTAGAATGGTACACAGAGGTATGGGTAGACCTGGAGGGAACGGGGGATTGTATATATATGACCTGCATGCCAGATGAATACGCTAGAAGGGGGGAAAGCCTCTGGGGACTCTGCAGAGCCTGGATGCCTATAAAAGGAACACCAGCATGGGAGGAGGCAGTGTTAGATGAGAAGGAACGTGAATGGTTGGGGGAGCTGCGTAATTCGTACTTAAGTAATGAAAGGGGGGAGATGTAGGGGAGGAAAAGTCATCAGGACCCCCCTCACATACATCTCTGACCCCGATGGAGACTCATGACTCATTGGCGGCCCCCTCGCCCTAAGGGCCCAGGAGGCGGGGGCTGCGGATCGGCATGTGAGGCTGCACGACTACAGTATAAGACATACCATAGACCCCATTTTGTATTAAGACAACTCCATTTTGTGTAAAAAGGCGCTAAAATCTAGACCCTGCAAAGTTGCTCACACACTCGCACACACAGAAAGATGCAGCCTGACCCCTGCTTGACTGCGCTCACAGGAGAATACACTCCCCCCAGCCTCCACCTCATGGTGGTAGATCCGCTGAAGGCCTGTTCTCATGAGCAACCAGACACGAACAAACAACAAAATAAACACTGTATCACTCGGCCTTCCGCAGTACATCATTTGCCCCAGCCGTGACTGGGCTTGTTACAAGGTAACTGAAACCAGCCCAATCCTGCATGCCCTGACCCTGTACCAAGCCCTCTAAGTTGGACTGTGTGGCGCCCCTCATGCCCACCAACCCCAGAGGCACCTTGCATAATGAAATAAGCATTTGTGTAATATATGTCGTGTTGACTAACGTTTGCTGCTATTCTGGAGACGTGTGATTTAAGAGTAATATGTGATCACTCCTGTACATGATGTAACAAAGCGCATTTGTAATGCACAATGATAAGCCGAGGCAGTGGAGCCAGATTGTACTGTGATGTAATATGCAGTGCTCTCTCTTACACACAACCCAACCTAATTCTACCTCATGTTCGTATGTCAACTAGTGATGTGAAATACTGTGTTAAATGGCAAAACCCTCTCCAGCCTGTGTTCCCATATTAATGTAAACATATGTGTATAATACCAGAAGCTCCAAGTGTTGCCACCCACCCTTGCCAAAAGTATGGGGAGCTGCCCTGTGCAGGGAAACAGGCCCAGAGCTGCAAGGTCATCTCCCCCCTCCACCCTCCCAGGCCCGCCAGGGATAGCTGGTGTTCGAACAGCACAGCCTCGCCTCCCCTCCCAATCTTGCCGGACCCGCTTCAAGCATCCACCTCCCCCATGTCAAGAGGCCGCCACAGCCTGACTCTATGAATTACGAGTTACCTGGTATGAAATCCCACCATCTCCCGGGCACCGGTTACATGCCCCCCACGGCCGATTGGCATCCCTGTTCACCCCAAGTTAATGGCCCGCGAAGGACGGCACCCACCCTTGTACTAACAGATCGTAATAACGTCCTTCATTATAACCACCAGGACAGGCTGATCGAATAACCTCCCCTCTGTATCCCTGGCCCTGCACATGGACTCATGGGACTACCATACTTGAACCCAAATGTCACTACAACAGATGGATAGGGATACCCCCTATCACATATCCATGTCCCTGTCACCCCCTTGGGCTAAGGTCAATGTGTCACAGGATTTACCAGACACCTGACATCGTAGAATGTGACCACAAGGGCAAGTGTTAGAGCAGCCACCAATCATCAATACAAGGTATGTCCGGCCAGCAGCTCCACCCCGAAGAACCCAGCTGACCCGTCTACCCCGCGTGGCACCGCACGGACGTTCGCCAATCCTGAAACAGCAACTGTATACAATGTATACCACCTAGCCTTCACCACCCAATCCCTAAGACTATGTGCCCCCTATAGCTTGTGTCATGCGTGACGTTAATTCTGTAATAAGTAGGAATGTCTTTGCTATTGTCAGACAGAGCGCTCTCGGAGTTTGCAGAGTCCTTTGCATGCCCTATATTGATTTAGATAAAACCCTTTTTGATCTCACCCGCACTTGGTCCTGGTCTTATTTCCCTCCTGCGGTGTGTCCTTTATTGCCTCTCACTAAGGGGGGTGCGTTTTTGGGGACACTCACATTCAGTGGCGATGAGGAAGAGGGCCATGATGAGGAGCACATTCATGATGGAAGATAGTCTGAGGATGCCGTGCAAACCCCAAGCCCCCAGGTCACCCCACAGGGCACCCCTCAGCCTGAGTCTGGAGGCAAGGAGACACATGCAGAGTGGTCCCCATCTGAGAACACCCTCGTATTGGCCACGTCAGCAAATGAACCATCCACGTCCATCGTGATACGGGACATTGAGGGGCGCATGACATGGATGGAGGGCCGGCAACAGGCGATGCATGAACTCGTCAAGCAATATGTTGCAGATGGGGAGATAAGCAGCGTGAAATGCGTGCCAACACTGTGGCCATCATCAAGGCCGTAAACAGGAACAGCAAGCGGGTCCATGATGGTTTTGCAGCAGTGGCCCAGATCCTGGCCAGAATAGCTGACAACATAGAGCAGCGGCATACAGCGCCAACCAACTTGCAACCATCCACCTCATCATCTGCCGCACCTGCCGGCTCCATGCAGACCAGCCCTGTACGCAGGTCCCTGCGCAGCATGCAGCACACTGGAATGCAACCCCCTTCTCCGAAGAGTGTCCAGAAGTAGCAGGGGCCACCTGCATGTGTTGACTGCAAGTGCATCATGAAACATTGTGTGTGCTTCATGTGTGGGGGTGTTGGGGGCAGGGGGTATGTGGGGTTGTTGGGGGGAGAGAGTTGGGGGTGTATGGAGGTGTTGGGGTGAGGGGTGAGGGGGCATGTGGGGGTGTTTAGGGGGAGGGGTGGGTGTGAGGTGGAGGGTCTATGCATGTTGCAAATATCACCTGTTTAATACACCCATTGTGTACAAAAAAAGCACATGACTGGACATTACTTATTGGGTGTGTGTGAATTTATTGCATTACAGTGCAGTGTCCATCTACCCCCACACCCAGTGCCCAGAGTCCCACATCCATGGCACCCTCTGCATTCATGTGCATTAGAAAAATTGGTCTATAACAGACTGGCGCACAGCATGTCCCTCATATGCATCGCCACCTGGCTGATGTGCAACCCCTTCTCCTTCATCATCCTCATCCTCAACCAGTGGTTGCTGGTCAATGCAGGCAGCAGCGGTACGTTCCGTTGGATGCACATTTTGTGCAGCATGGCACATACCATGATGATCTTGCACACCTTCTCAGGCCCGTACAGGAGTGCCCCACCTGACCTACTGAGGCAGCCAATCCATGCCTTCAACAGACCAAAGGTCTGCTTGATCACGACACGGGTATGTGTATGAGCCTGATTGTAGTCCTCGTCGTGCCTGTTCCGTGGATTTTTGACAGGGGTGAGGAGCCACGACTTCAGGGGAAAGCCTGCATCACCTGCATGGGAGGAAAATAAGGTATGTGTGAGGGTAATTCTTTAATTCCATCCGTGCTCAGCCTGTACATTGTTCATGTTCATATGCAGGATATTTCTGATGGCAGCCATTGACTACACATATGAGCAACTATCTGGCCTGTTCACAGCTTGCCAAACCATGGTGGTAGGCATGTGTGACATACAGGACTGAGGGGTCTTGACATCAGACTCACCACTCACCCAGATGGAGTGAGAGGGACCCTGATGTACTCACATGTGGGGGATGTGTGGCAGGTGGTTTGACCAAATTCATGTAGGCCAGTGTTTGATTATATAGGCTGTATACACCATGTCACATGTTGTTTGGAGTATCAAGCTTGCAGTAATTTGATGACGCCATGCACTCATACATTACACATGTAATTACATTACACATGTAATCATGCCACGATGTGTTCGGTGGTATGGTCCACAAGTGTAGGGATCCGTCCTTTTGATGATGCAGGGTGTCCACTTGCATGCTGGTACTTATGTGCAGTGGATGTTTACCACTCCTATCACACTCATACAGGTGATGTTGACTACTTGATGGGTTGGATTTCCAGCAGTCTTTTCACAAGTAGATTATTGCGTTGGCATTCATGTACACATTTCGCCATGGTGGTGTGCGTTGTTCCTGTGGTGGAGGGCCAGTGACAGTGGATTCCCTGAGCGAGATTTAATTCTACACACTCATGCATGCATGATCTTCTTTGATGCGGTCTTGTATATTACGCTTTGTGACTGCATGTTGGTGCATTGTGGTGCTGTGGGTACGGTCTGATGATGTGAGTGGACATGATGAGGGTAGTGCGCTGCTTGAGAGTGTGACATTTTGACATTGGTGTGCGGCCAGAGTATGTCTGCATGCATTGTCAGTTGTCAGTGTCATGTTCAGGTTGGGATGACTAGGGGCGCAGTGTTTGCCATCATGGGCAGTGTCCAGTCACCACCACATTCACACCCATGGGCCAGAGGACGAACAGGTAGCATATGCATGTTTACCCCTCCCAAACACACCCAGGTAGCATATGCATGTCTCACCCCCACCCAAACACTACCATGGGCCTGTGAGCAGACTTACCCAGCAACCAGGCACGTCATGCAGCATGTTGCTCCATGTAGCGGGGTAGCGAGGAGTTCCACAGCACCATTGCATCATGCGTTGATCCGGGGAATCAGGCACAGCAATGTGTGATCATGTTGCTGGCATCTCATACCATCTGCACATTGATGGAGTGGTATAGCTTGCAATTGCGGTACACCAGCTCAATGGCATGCAGGACCACCAACTCCACGTGGGTGCAGTCGAGGGCACTGATGCAATGTGGCATGCCTGCCAGTGCATGTAAACCTATTTTTGTGTCATTCACCTCCTGGCCAGTCCATGTTAGGGATATGTAGTCCCCTGCATGCTTCAGGAGGGCATCCAGCACTTGGTTCAGCATGCGTGAGAAACAAGGTTGTGATATGCCATGCTGCTGCCCCACTGTGTGCTGGTAGGTGCCTGTGGCCAGGAAGTGGAGCACAGACACTACCTTCAGTAGAGGAGGGATGGCGGTACAGATTTCAATCAGGCTGACTATGTCATCGTGTATTAGATCCACAATGGCGGTGATGGTGTCCCTGTCCAGGTGGTACAGGGTGTGGATCTGTGCAGGTGTCAAGTTGAATGCAGTGGCCCTTATGTGAGGGATTGGTGGCTGCCTGCGTGGTACCACTGCTTGCACTGGTGGTACTTCTGGTGGTACTTGTTGGGCCAGTCTCACCCTCCTTCTCCTCCTGCGTCTCCTCTGTAGTACCTGCTGTAGCAGAAACATTATAAGGGAAGCCTAATTAACACCTACGGCCCTCCAGGCAATTCAATAGTAAAATAAGAAAGAGGTGGGCCAACTAGACCAGAGATGACAGGTAACTATTATTTAAATCATAGTCACACCATATTTATTGTAGAGATACAATTTTTATACACAAAGAATTATTAGCAGTTGCATTTCACAAAATTCAGCTGAGTAAACCAAACAACACATCCCTCCATAGAATCTTCATTCATAACTTCTACTTGCATTCATCATACTCAAATTTTTTTTCTTTACTTTGTAAGGTCAGTTCTCTGTTGGTATTGGCAGCTCTCTTTAAGTTGTTTTTAATAAGATGCTTTGGGTAACTCTGTGTGTCAAGTCGTTCTTTTAGTTGTGTGCTGTGTGTGCTGTAATCCTCTCTGTCCGTGCAGTTCCATCAGATTCTCAAAAATTGTCCATACGGTAAATTGCATTTGAGACTTTCAGGGTGAAAGCTGGAGTAGTGGAGCAGAGTGTCCAAGCACATCAGACATTCTAGTCTCTGAGTGAAAGGACTGCATTGCCCACAATCCCAACCGGCACGGTCACACGGACCAGCAACCAATCAGGCGCCTGCTCCGACATTGCTTTAGCAACGGCTACAGCAACACTCTAGCAAGGAGACGCTGAAGACATGCCCGGACTCGGCTGCCGGCCAGAAAATCAGTCTCTGATTATAAGGTAACACAATCTGCCGTCTAGCAATCGCAGGCATCTGTGAACGATCGCATTCGGGTAGAGCAGTGTTGTGACGTATACTATTTGTATACCCATATTCTGCCTGGTCGACCACCGCAAAGAGAGGTTCTTCATTTTGTGCGGCGTAATAACCCAGCATTTGGCTACTTGATAGAAGCAACTCTTTCTAGTCTGCAACCTGCAGCGTTCATTCCATCAATAGAAGACGGCCATCTAAAGCAACAAATCTTCGCTTTCGAAATAATCAATTACTTGCATAGGCCCTCGGGGGCTTTACCACATGAAAGGTAACGCTTTGTTCCCGTATGTTTGTTTCCCTCCTCTGCAGGTGCATCAACCAAGCACCTAGATTAATGGGCAGTTATTCTGGTATTTGTTTGGCGAAGTTGGTCACTCAAGAATAAGAAATAATAGTGAGTACTAGTTCACATTAACATTATACGTAGCCATGTCTTAACAAATACCAGACAGTTTTATGAGGCTCATGTCCTTTCTGAATCATAGGACATCCAACACGACGTGAGGCACAACCTGTCACACACACCAGGATTTAATCCACCACACCAGTTTCCCGGCCCCTGGAAGTCCAGAGGAGGTGAGCCGGTATTATATAGCAGAGTAACACAGCTGTATCCTTTACCAAGTAAAGGGTTTTAAATAAACAGAGATGACAAACTGGGTACTTACAGTTTTCTATATTTTTATTCCCCAGAATTGAGGCTCTTTAGCCACACACCCCCAACTCTTTTGTGTTACGAAGAGGCAACGCAGAACTGGCGATTTCACTCCGTCCTGAAGAATGTTGAATACAAACTATCTAACAAGGGTATCTTAACCCTTGCTGAGAGATCTCAACCGAAACATGTTCACAACAGTTTTCTAAAACCCTGAATGTAGACAGAGGGTCACATTGTAAAATAATAGAGTGCCAAATTGACATTTGTTTGATTTGCAATTGTGGTATCAATGTTATATCAACTTTTGTCCCAATGTATGTGAGTATGATGAATGCAAGAAGAAGTTATGAATGAAGATTGTATGGAGGGATGTGTTGTTTGGTTTACTGAGCTGAATTTTGTGAAATGCAACTGCTAATAATTGTGTATAAAGATGTTATCTGTACAATAAATATGATGTGACTATGATTTAAATAATAGTTACCTGTCATCTCTCGTCTAGTTGGCCCACCTCTTTCTTACTGTACCTGATGTAGTGCCTGCTCATGGAGTAGCAGTGCAGGCATCTCCT
This sequence comes from Ambystoma mexicanum, assembly GCF_040938575.1. Taxonomy (NCBI): domain Eukaryota; kingdom Metazoa; phylum Chordata; class Amphibia; order Caudata; family Ambystomatidae; genus Ambystoma; species Ambystoma mexicanum. Next base: position 352,901,659 of record NC_090941.1, on the reverse strand, counting down.
CCATCTCCAAAATCGCAACAGCAAGTGGGATCATTCTGGTCTAGGAAGGGGCGTGGTTTGTGGGATGTGCTCCTTTTGTACTGGGCCAGACTCCATTGCCTCCACCTGTGCTGATTGTGTGCACCTGTGGCAGTTGGGAACACAGCAGATTGCTATTAACGGGTGATCCATGATGCAGGGGATACCAGCATAGTGGTAACCCATATTACTGCCAACTGGATTCCAGTAAGTGCATGTCTGTTTGACTCGTAATGTCCTCTGTTTGCGGCATGCCGGTATTACTGCCACGAAGGGTGCATGCCTGCGCACATTGCGGTACAGAGGTTCACAGTGTCAACGTCTCCATGGGGTTACCAGTAATAGCGGTATGTAGACTTGTAATGGGCCGTACGGTAAATGATGCCGGTATTACCATTCCGGCATCGTTTTCACCGTACGACAAAACTTGTAATGAGGCCCAGTGTCTTTGAAGTCATACTTTATGCCCAACAACAATTCTGCCACAACATACATGAGGTTGGTGAAACGTGGGTCGATGCATCCACTACTTACTATATGTACACCAGTTATACACATATTGTTCCAAATGTGTCACCAACCGAATTTAACCTCAGTATCACATGTAAATATATAACAGAACAATAACCCAAATGCCTCTGAAAGTATTTTTATTTCAACTATGTGCTTCTATGAGGGTGGGAATAAAATCAAATAGAGGAAATGTTTAATGGTATCCCAAACCTAACTAGAATAAAACCAAAATAAACAAAATAAACCTCTGATGTACTGTCCATTTTTGTCTATTATAATTACTTTAGTAGTAATACTAGTAGTGTGTCATTTATATAGTGCCTTTATCACATTAGCATGGCCTCAAGGCGCTTGTGGATGAATGCACTCGGGGACCAGAGTCCAAAAATGCAGATTGTTGGACTGAGTAGAATGTGGGTGTGCATTAGGCTGAGATAGGGGTTAGGTCAGCTGTCCCTGCACCACTAAGCAACCCAAGATGGTCAGGCAAATGAATGGGTGTTGGGGGAAGTCAGGAGATTTCGAGAGTGCAAGAGATTTGCTATGTGACTAGTTTGACCAAAATGTGTAATAGGTCGAAACTGCATTCTATTGCTGGAGATTTGTTATGTTTATAGCTAGACCTCATTTTGTCATAGGTTACATCTGAAGTGTGATGGCTGTTGTGCTTTGTGTATTGTGGGATATGGATTTGAGTATGTGTTGGCTAGTTGCAGTGCCTGTGTCTGGTGACCACCTAGTGGTGTTTGGCTTCATACCTTGATGCCTCGGTCAGCAATTTGCTTTTGGTGTTAATGAGTGGATCGGGGTCGTCACAACTGTTCAGAGAGTCGTACTTTACCTTGCAGTGGGAAATATTCTGGATGTAAATGAAATTGGTGACAATGGCATATGGTGCTGTGAAGAGAAATAGAGAGGGAGGGAGTTGCTCCTGAGAATAATCACGTTTGAGGACCTTTCTGAAGGAGAGGTAGTCTTCATTGTTGCAGGTGTGTAATAGAAGGGAGTACCAGATGGTGGAGGCTTGGATGGGGAAGGCATATCTTCCCATTCTGGATGGATTTGTAAAGGGGGAACATGAGGAGAACTCCAGAACCTGGTATAAGGTGTCTTGTTGGTTGGTAATGTATGAGCTTGCCCTAGAAGAATTCAGGGCTAGTATTATAGATGGTGCAGTGTGTTAGGCACATGGCCTTAAAGGACGCCCGTCGGCTGATAGGAAGCCAGTGTAGTACTCTAAGAGCTGGGGTGATGTGTTCTGTGGATGAGAGGGCAAGGGGAGACTGGCTGCAGATTGTTGGATTCATTGGAGTTTCCTGAGCTGATATTCTGGTTTAGCTAGAGGGAGCTGGCATAGTCTAAGTGTGAGAGGATGATGGCATGGTGTGGGTGATAGAGGTAAAGGAAAATTCACCAGAGAATGCGTAGGTGGAAGTGGCAAATTCTGGACACAGTGTTGATGTGGTGAGAGAGTGATGCATCCTAGGCCAAATGTGCAGTGTTGTGCTCCGCAGGTGTAAGGTGGCGCCGGTTGGAGCCGTCACGCTTGTCGCTCCAGCTGGCTAAGATGGCTGCCTTTCATCCGCCCACCGGACTCACACAGTACATGCTCCCGCATCACCAGGAAGTAGCAATCACAATCTCTGTCTTAGCATGGCATCCACAGTGCTCCCACATTCCATCATCCCCCCACCACCTTCTTGCCCTCCATACTATCCTGAGAGCCCAGTCTTTAGTCTTCTGATAACACATAACTAAGCTATTTTATAATTTGCACTAGAACACCACTAGGCTGCACGCAACAAAAACAACCGTTCTCTGCCCGCAGCCTCAACATCAGCCGTCCAAAATTGATGCAATCACGCAATCTCAGAATTGCATCTAGAACCCTACTAGGCTGCTTGGAACTAAAATAGTGCCTCTGCCCGCAGCCCCTACATCAGCCGCCTGGAATCCATGCAATCATGCAATCTCAGAATTGCATCTAGAACCCTATGAGGCTGCACACATTTAGAACAACACCTCTCTGCATGCAGCCCCTACATCAGCCACCCGGTATCTATGCACTCACGCAACCTCAGAATTGCATCTAGAACACTACTATGCCGCATGCAACTAAAACATCACCTCTCTGCCCGCAGCCCCTACATCAGCTGCGCGGTATCTATGCAATCACGCAACCTCAGAATAGTCTCCAGGCTCTCACCATGCCACATGCAACCCTCACAACATATTACGAATATAAGCAACCTGCCCCTGACACACACAGCCTTCATGCCTGACCCCTCATCTACCCCGGCCCACTGAATATGTTGAAAATGCCTGCTTGCCCCCATACAGCATGGACACCCACCACTCCACCCACTCCCAACCACTGACCACAGAGTATCAGCTCCCCTAAGAGCCTTTTGCTGAAACTAGCCCTCATCAACACCCGAACCCTGCCAGCCCATGCCCTAGACATCCTCAACCTCCTAACAACCAATAACCTTAATGCATTAGCAATCACAGAAACCTGGCTCCACACGGCCACAGGGCCAGCTCTCTCCCTTGCCATACCACCAGGATACACCATCCACAGGAGTGATAGACTCGACTCCAAAGGAGGTGGAGTAGCCATCATCAGCAAAAACCGCCTTTGCACCAGACAAACCAAAACCTCCCTCAACAACTGTGATATCCTTTCACTAAAAATGCTCATATCTCCATCCAACATTATCACTACACATCTAGTCTACCTGCCGCCCAGCCCATTCTCAACTTCAAAGACCACCTTCTTCAAATACTACAGAAAAACACCAAACTGACCTCACAAATACTCCTCCTGGGTGACATGAACCTAGGCCTTAATGACCCCAATGACACACCAGCCACCTCTCTCGCAAACTCTTTATCCACAGTTGGCTTCAGTCACTGCATCCATAGCCCCACACACAACAAAAGACCCTCCTTAGACTGGATAGTCAACCTAAATTGCATCATCGATATCAGGTCAAACACCCCATGCCCATGGTCAGAACACCATATCATCATGTTCACCATCCCCATCGGTCGACTAACCAAAATCACCACTACTACGATGCACCCCTCCCTTACCCATAAGACCAGTAAGCTCACCAAAAAAAACCTCCTCCCTCATCTGGAAGCACTCAACCCAATTACCCTTACCAACCTCTCCACAAACAATTTGGAAGACCTACATACCAAAAGTATAGCTAATGCTATCGAAACAATAGCCCCATTAGCTCCTAAATAAGGCAAACCTCTAGTGCACTCCAATTCCTGGTTTACCTAGGACCTTGCTGAACTCAGAACAAAAAAGGGACAATCTGAAATCTCCTGGAGTAACCTGCCCTCTGAAACACTCAAACAAGAATTATTGATTGTATCCAAACAATATAAAAATGCAATTATTCAAGTCAAAGCCAATACGTTTAATTCCACAATTGCCAATGCAACCTCAAACACCAGAGAACTGTTCTCCATCCTCAAGGAACTGTAGGCCCCAGTCTCCCCGCCATCCCTGCTATCCAGAGGTTGTGCATGGTGCGACAGCATCCAGAGCGCTATGTTAAATAAAATCAGCTTACTTCAAAACAAAATCATCACCAAACAAAATTTCCTGATCAACTCCAAACAAACCACCCTGACCAACACCAGCCCGAGGCCACAAACTCTGCCCTACCCAACACCCCACCACTGTTTAAATGCAATACCATCGCCAATCAAGACACCCTAAGCATCATGAGAAGCCTCAAGCCATCGAAATGCAAAGGCGACATATACTCAGACTCTTGATCAAAGACTGTGCTGAAACTTTGGACCGTTTATCATAGCAGTCATAAATTCCTCCTTTACTTTATGTGTAGTACCCACTAGCCTCAAAGAGGCATGGGTCTTACTGCTCCTAAAAAAAAACAACCCTTGATCCAACATCCCCCAATAACTACTGCCCCATCACAACCGTCCCCTGCCTGTTAAATATACTCGACAGAGATGTCCAAATACAGCAACATTTAGAAACTAATCACATACTCAGAATCCAACATTCCGGATTCCGCCCTGGGAACGGAACCAAATGTGCAGTCCTTGATTTAAAAAATCTGATGGATGATATCAGGGACTAAGGTAAATTTGCCCTCTTGCTGCTAATAGACCTGTCTGCACCGTTTGATTGTGTTCACCACAGCATACTCTTCCGACACCTTACCCAAGCAGCGTCCTTCTCACTAGAAGCAACAGTTTGGATAGCCTCCTTCCTAGAAGGTATAGGAATAAACGTCTTCTCTGAGAATGTAGCGCCACACCCTCTCCAATCAACTGCAGAGTCCCCCACGGCTCATGTGTGTCACCCACACTCTATAACATGTTGACAAAGCCCCTCTGTGTCTTCCTTGAATCCCTTGACATTGCATAAACAAATTATGCTGAGGATACCCACATTCTCCACCCCCTCACCGGCACCTATTCAGAAGATGCTGCCACACTCAACTCAACCTTCATCATCATTCAAGCATGGATGGCCACCCACAGAGATGTCCAAATACAGCAACATTTAGAAACTAATCACATACTCAGAATCCAACATTCCGGATTCCGCCCTGGGAACGGAACCAAATCTGCAGTCCTTGATTTAAAAAATCTGATGGATGATATCAGGGACCAAGGTAAATTTGCCCTCTTGCTGCTAATAGACCTGTCTGCACCGTTTGATTTAGTTCACCACAGCATACTCTTCCGACACCTTACCCAAGCAGCGTCCTTCTCACTAGAAGAAACAGCTTGGATAGCCACCTTCCTAGAAGGTATAGGAATGAACGTCTTCTCTGAGAATGTAGCGCCACACCCTCTCCAATCAACTGCAGAGTCCCCCACGGCTCATGTGTGTCACCCACACTCTATAACATGTTCACAAAGCCCCTCTGTGTCCTCCTTGACTCCCTTGACATTGCATAAACAAATTATGCTGAGGATACCCACATTCTCCGCCCCCTCACCGGCACCTATTCAGAAGATGCTGCCACACTCAACTCAACCTTCATCATCATTCAAGCATGGATGGCCACCCACGGCCTCTGTTTGAACGAGGATAAAACAAAAGTCCTCATCATAGGACACCCAACATCTCTGAACACACTTAACGCTGATAACTCGATTTTCATTATTAATGGCATCCCAATCCCAGTCTCACCCTCAGTAAAAAACTTGGTAGTCTATCTAGATGCATTACTTACACTCATCAGACAAGGCAACACCATCACCTCCTCATCTGTATACACCACAAAACTCCTTAAACCCTCAAGCCCCCTCCTTTTGCCCGATAGCTTCCTCCGATCGCTAGCGCCGTAGTGGGCACCAGACTAGATAACTGTAATGCTCTATTTGTTGGCACCTCAACCCACAATCTAAGAAAACTGCAAGTCACACAATACAATGCCTTAAGAGCTGCCCTCAACATCCCCAAAACCTAACACGTATCAGATGCTCGGAGGAAGGTACGCTGGCTCCCCATCGGCAAAAGAATACTCTTCAAGACCTTAATCATTGCACATAGATGCATTTCCAAATCAGTGACACCATATCTGTCCCAAATAGTTTCCATACTGCAAACAACCAGGCCCTTCCGAACACCCTATGCCCAAAGGCTAGCGTTACCCACCTTCAAATGAGTCAAAGCAGGTGGCTCAAGCTTCCCTGTTATTGCAGCTAAGCAATGGAACTCCATCCCACTCAATCTCAGATCAGAAGGCTCATACTGGGCTTTCCGCAAAGGCCTCAAAACCTGGCTTTTTAATTAGCTCCTCATGCCCTGGGCCTCCTTCCATTTCCGGACCCTTGCAGCAATATGTACTTACTGTTTATACTTGACTCTGACTATATACAACTATGTAATCAATGATTACATGTAACTGTCTATGCTTTACTCTGACTATCTGCAACTATGTAATCAATGCTCCAATGTGTAACCGCCTACTGGGCCTAATGTGGCTTCTTGTAACCTGTTCACCACAGCGCCCTGATGCTGGAGGGCTTGCGCACGCTATACAAATGCAAAAAAATAAAAATATTTTTTTAAATAGTCCAGCATGCATCCAAGATTCTTTACAGAGGTGAATGCTGTGGGTGGTGCTCCTAGGGAGTGTGACCAAGGGGTCAGTCGGGGAAGGAAAGATGTTTGCCGCATAATAGGATTTCAGTTAGAGTTTTGAGGAGGAGGTTGTTAGCGGTCATCCAGTGGTTGATTTCAGAGATACAAGAGCGAGGTCAGGGTGGGGGGGGTTCGGCGGCAACTTGACTTGGGGATCTTGAAAAATGATCTGCGTGTCATCCACATAGCTATAGCAGATAAGGTTATGAGAGTCGGTGATTGCTGGGAGGGGACTACGGTAGAGATTGAAGAGGAGAGGGCACAGGGAGGCTCTCTGTAGGGCCTCTTCGGGAACAGGGCGACAGGGGGAAAGAGCATGATTTTCAAGCATTTGGAAATGAAGGAGGAGGTCCATCTTAGAGAGGAGGCTGATGCCTAGAAAGTGGAGTCTGTCTGTGAGTATGGCATGGTCAATGATGTCAAAAGGCATTAGCTAGGTCAAGGAGGATGAATGCAGCGCAGCCTTCCAAGTATTCTCTTCCTTCCTGTCTGATGGACACAAGAGAGGATTCTGTTCCCCCAAGGGGTTTGAATCCAGATTGGCTGGGGTCAAGAAGGCAGTTGGATTCTGTGAAGAGGCACAACATTGTTCCAATTTATGGTTCACAAAATATGTTCACAGTTCATTTTGCTTCCCTACAAGAACTGTATTCATTGTTCTGTGGTTGGTATAATAACGCACACAGTTCTCTGTTAAGATGTTTACCACTTTCAAGCACAATGAACCAATCCATTGATAGGTAGACCATGAGAAGTTATGGAGGCTGCAGGGGTGTTTGGACAACTGCATTGCTCTTCTTATGTCACTCGGCAAAACCTGGTTGTATGGCAAAGAGTATGGCTTCACAGCCACATTTCCTCTCCCTTCCCTGACACTCACCCCACTGACCACTGCGGACAAACACTATGTCAGTGGGTACATACATCCCTAGAGGCACAATAATTGAGTGTTGTAGGGAAATGTGTAATCTTTGTTCAAAACGTGTTATCACCTCGTTATTAATTCCACTAAGTACAGCACCCTGCTTCCTTTTAATACAATCTATGTATGCCTCTTGACAAACGTATTATAATATTGAAAATGCACTTGCTAATGTACCCACCGGCCATTGCTTTATGCAAGTTTTGTTTAATATGATTTAGGTTTAAAACATGAACAGTTAATCATACACAATGGGGCACGATCTTTTGCAAATGCATATTCATCAGCGTCATGTCTTGAATACTCATAAGGTTTTTCTATGAATTCTTATCAGCCGTTTCATTCTTTTCTTCATCCACTAAAGACAGAGCGGCAGACCCACTAAGATCATCCATATTCATGTGTATGTGGATTATTGATGGGCTTAATTGCTCCTCATTTTATTCATTTCTGAATATCCATGTTTTTCACATAATTGTCGCTGCTTTGTGCCCCCTTGTTTGAAAAAAGACACTGCTCATTGCACAAAAAGCACATGCTTATTTACTGCATTTCTTTGTTTCCCTATTCATCAACTAAACATGTCTCTACATTTTGAAATAAAGTAGCATGTTGTGAATTTGAGCTCAATTTGATCACAGATTAGACGGCCAAACTATAATAATTAGTCGTATCTAAAAAGCATTCAGAGAATATTATCATACAGACGCCTTTAAGTGAATACTATAAAAATTGATCAAACACATAACTTTCTTAGACAGACAGGATTATACTTTGGATAAGTATTTGGATTGTTTTCATACCACACACATTACATACGAGATAAAGCACGATCAACTGTCATAAGGATATTGAAAGTCACTAAAGAGTTCTCTGACTATTTTTGGAGAGAGGACCACACGCTCAGTGATTGTATACGGCCATGGAGCTCTGATCTGATGTGATGTACGCTTTTTTGTAGAATCAAGAGAATTTTAGTATTATAGCTTTTAGGATCATCGTCCCTAGCCACAAGAACACTTTGTACTGTTTTTGTCACCAGTCTTGTTCATGATTACCACCTTTCTTTCTTCATGTAATCTTTATTGTGTTCTCTCCCACCCAGAGCCTCCTTTCCTTCCATGCCCATTTCTGCATTATTTCAACACTTCGCTCTCCACATATCTTTGCTGTGTTGTATTCATTTCTTCCATTCAAGCAATGTCCCCATGTTCTGTCCTACTGATTCTGTCTGTTCTTGGTCCCTCACTCTTTGTCTCACAAGTTTGCAACATGTTATCTTTCGTTCCTATGTTTAATCACACCCACGGCCATTTTAACAGTTTCTGGACCGTTGGGCGCAGACAGACTTGTCCCCCACGGAAACACATGCCCTCTTCCCAACTGCCCGAAACCCATGTCACCCCCTCTAAAAACCATGCCCCCTCGCAATCTGCAAAATAAAGGGATTACATACCTTGAGTCAGATTCAACAGAAATGCATCTAGGCTGTCAATGGTTTATCTAGTTATTAATAAAATGTAAACATCACACATCTCTGTGACTTGTTTCTCCAAGAAAAAGAGGATGCTATTTTGAAGACATGTTCAATTTTCTTTCAAATAATATATTCATTTTGAATGAAAATTAAAGAATATTATTCTTAAGCATGTACTTATTTAATAAAATGATAACATATCATTTCAACTGAACCATTTTTACTGTATGAATTTGTCCAAAGTGCTTGCCCTTACATGACTAAGTAGCAGAGAACGAAAAATGCATGTAACAAACATCAACATTCACTTAGCTTTTTAATTCAGGCCCACACAGCAGAAAAACAAATGCAAGTAATCATAGAAAGAATGTGATGAGAAGCATCCACTGAGTATATGTTTTCCACATCCCAAGGCGTATGTGCCTGAACCACTGCCAAGATTAAACTTTAAAAAAAATGGTTCAACCATTTTTAGTAATTGAAATTGAATTTGAATTCAAATGCGGAAATTTTATTAGCATCTGTGACCTAATTATCTGTACAGACTTTTACAGACATCTATCTTAGGGGGATTGTGCACGACACAGTAGCGTTTACCGATTACCTATACGGAGCTTGGGACTCTAATTCCCAGCAGTACACACTCCGCGCGCTCCTTCTGGCACATCATCTTCACGCGCCTTAAGGGCTTATCAGGCCTGCATCAGCGCAAAGTGCCGACGCAAAGCGTGTTTTGGCCTGTTTGCAACCGGAGCAGCAGTCGGCAGGAAACACTGCTTGTTTGTTGTTTTTTTCAGCTTTGAAGTAGTGAATTGCCAAAGCCACAGACTTTTGTTTTCCGACCACTACCAACTGATAGCCCGACCTGCTAGAACTAAATAATGATGGGGTTAAGCTTATGCTTCATGCATCACACAACATGAGCGACTTGGGGCTAGTGAACTACTCATGTACTAATCGTGGTGAACCCACATTGTCCACTAATTTGTCATTGAAAGCAGCATAGTTAAATGTTAGGTCTGCAGTTGCCCATGCAACTGAAGCTTCTGGGTTCATTGAGGAACATGAGCTCGATAATTTCTTCATTGCGGAGACATGGTTAACTGATACTTTTCAGAAAAACCCTTCATTATTTGGTACCGGGTGGCTATTCAACACATGTCAAACATGTTGGGAAGAGAGGCGGAGGCATAGCCATAATTCACAGATTTTCTTTGCAAATATCCCATTTAGACTTCTTACGTTGGGATGATTTGTCACAAGTTGGTCAGCTGATTCTTTGGATTACATCCACTTCCTCGTAAAAGGTTTTGTTTGGATATAGACCCCCCCAGGATTGGCTAAGGTATTCTTTGAACAATTGGATCTATGTCTTACCTGGACAGGCAGTAAATCTAGGGACATTCTTTGATTGGTACTGAGACGGCTCTGTTGGTTGTTCAAGATGACCTTTTAAGGGTTGTGGATGAATCAGATCTGTCATTGTTCGTAAATCTGGACCTATCCATGACAATTGACATGGTAGATGATCACATTCTACTCAGCCTCCTGAGAGAGATAGCAAATGATTCTGAACAAGCATGTAAATGGTTCAGCTCTTTCCTATCTGACCATCAACAGCAGGTTAAATATGGAGGGTTTATTTCAGACCCAATATCCTTGCGATACGGAGCACCACAAGGCTCTTCACTATCGCCTCTGTTATTCAATCTTTATCTACGGCCATTAATGGACATCCGGAGGAGTCAAAGGATTTTTTATTCTTATGATGATTATACTCAGGTGTTCATTAAAATAGGTAATGTTGATGAAACATTACTCAGGGTCAAACAGTGCCTTGATGAAGTGAGCAACTAGATGACCGAAAACCAGATTCAACTTAACTCAAACAAGACAGAGATTGCACTGTTTGGGCCCACACACCTATTGTTTCTAGGATGTTTCCCCATGAATCATGTTTTTAGGGGGCTGAATTGAATTTTGCTGCCAAGATTAAAAACTGAGGATATATCTGACAGGATAATCTTGGCAATGAAGGCCATGTAAGTGCTAAGGAGCAGGTTTTGTTTTACTCACTGCACCTACTGCAGCAAGTTTGGCCATTTGTTGCTGTTGATGATCATGCATTTGTAGTGGGAGCACCAGTAATAATAATAATAATAATAATTAGGCTTTTATATAGCGCTACAAACCCTCAGGTATCTGAGCGCTGCTTATTATTACCCACGGTGTGTGGTGCTCATTTATCGACCTCGGAAGGATGAAAGGCTGAGTTTGGCCCCGCCGGGATTCGAACCTGCGTTAACAGGCTCTGCACGGGTGTCAAAGCGGGCGCTCTACTCGCTGTGCCACTTGACCGGCTGTGAAATCACATCTGTGAAATCACATCTTGACTATTGTAATAGTCTCCTTTCTGGCATCTCAGATAAATAGTGTAGAAGTTGCAAAAAAGCACAGAATGCCGCAGTGACATTGGTTTGCAGGTTAGGGAAGTCCCCCAACATTTTGGCCTCTCACCAGTCACTTCACTGACTGGCTATGTGGGATAGAACTGATTTTAAGGTGGCCTGCTTGATATATACATGTTTTAACTGCCTTTCTCTGTTCTTACCTGCAGGATAACACCAGCAGTTAACAAACAACAAGGACGCTACCCTCAGGGGATCAACTGCTTCTGACCATACCAGCTTCCTCCTGTGTTTCAAGGGAAGATAGAATGTTCCACAATCTGGAATAGCCTTCCTCGAGAGATCAGGGCTCTTGACTCTGATTATCTGTTTCATAAAGCCCTCAAAAGCCACCTTTTCAAATAAAGGAAGTATGGGGGCATATGGGTTCCTTACGCTGTTTGTGTTGTGAATTGATAATCCATTCTGTTTTTCTCGGTTCACTTCTTGTACCAGATGTGCCTTTTTATGGTTAAGTCCATTCTGCGTGTGTTATAAATTACTAAATCAAATCAAATCATTTGATCATGTCAGCCTGTGGGTCCTTATTGGAACACATTTTGAAATATACTTTTTCATCAGACCATTGTCCATGACAACTATATCGTATCTCAAATATTCCAGGGATATCATTAATTTAGTTTAAAACACCATCTTCGATGTAAATACAGACTGGATGGTTGCTTTAGACATTGAGTCCCTATACACGAATATGCCTTCGAATGATGCCATTTCAATTTTTTCAGCATGTCTGTAAAAACGTGAGGACCCACATCAGGTACTGACTCAGTTCATCACTTATTTAGCGACAATTGCCTTAAAAGAAAATGTTTTCATGTTTAAAGGCACCTAAAGACACCTTCTACAAACAAATTCATGGCACCTCCATGGGTGCAGCATTCACACCCAGTTTGCAAATTTGTTTGTAGAAGATTTTGAGACCAAACATATTTGGACACCTGACAATCCCTTTGGCACATCGATCAAATTATATCGACGGTACATAGATGACATCTTTATAATTTGGCAGAATGACATATCTACTATGTTGGCTTTTGTGAAATAGATGAATTCACTACACCTGAACTTCAGATTCACTATGAGTTCCAGCCAGATTGAAAATTATTTTCTAGAGCTTTTGATCTGTGCATTGAATAGATCTCTTGAGATCACCCTTTTCTGCAAGACCACTGACAGAAACACCACACTACATTACACTAGCCAAAATCTCTTGAGCCTGAAAAGAAATGTGCCCGTCAACCAGTTTTTGAGGGTCCACAAAAATTGCACTATTCTGGATAAATGTTACCACCAAGTGTCCATCATGAGAAACTATCTTCTAAAACATGGGTACCCAAAAATACTATGAGATAGATCTATTAAAACAACTTGTTTTTTTCCAAGATAGGCCTATATCACGGGTTGGGTGGTTCCAAGATTTTCCAAAATTGTTAAGTCTGAGAAGTACAGGGCACCCAGACATCATACTAATCCATTGTGGAGCCAATGAATTGGGGAATGTATGTGGGGTGTCCCTTACTTTAATGATATAACAAGACATGGGAAAACTAATGGAACTATTTCCTCACACCATCTTTATCTTTTCCAATCTCACTCAAAGGCAAACATGGAGATGGACCAGCAGATTTAATGGGAAAATTGAGACATCCTGGAGAAACGTTAATAAAGCAGTTTCAGCATTCATGACAGACCACAGCCAATTATGGATTTCGAACAACATACAGTTCAAATGGCCAATTTCTATAGACATGACAGAGTAATCCTAACCGATGAAGGAAATCCAGTGTTCCTTCATAACAATCGAAACAATACTCCTGATGTGCTGAAGTTCTTCACTCAGTGTACCCCAAAACAGTCCCTTTAAGGACTACTCAACATACAGAAATACACAAATACAATACATAACAAAAAACATTGTTTATTATACCTACGACTACAGTGCATTGATTTTTACCATAACGGCAGTTACAAAAAGTCAGTTAATAAGGGGACTGACTTCAAGTTTTATACTACAATCCAACTTAAATGATCAATACAGTACAATACTACTCATGTTCATATGTAAAGTAACTGAAAAATAAGAAAGCATAGGCAAATATATAACAATAAACTAGAAACACAATATAATACCATAAGTGAGACTACACAACCTAAACTGCATTGTATGGCACATCTAAAACTACACTACAATAGTTCCTTTTTATATTAATTTTGTTTGTTTTCTATTTTTCTCCAAAGTCTCACATGCTCAAAAGTCTGAAAAAACACATCCAAAATAAAAATAAAAACACTGGCTAACACCTACCAGGTCACTGACCAAGGCCTTTGGCCATGACCAGTCATTTGTCACCCCCCAACATCACTATACCTATACAAATAACACAGACACCCCAGAAAATATAGCTGCAAAAACAGAACTACTCTTACCCACTGTAGTTCATCGTAGCCTCGGATATAGCCGTGCATATCGGCAAAAACAACCAAAACCAAAATGCTTCCCTGCCCCCCCAGGCCATCACCAAGTGCTCCCATCATATGTGCCAGCTCCCCCTACTCCCCAGACGGCCTCACCTCCCCTGCCCTCTCCCTTTCACCCCAAAACAGACGCTGCTTCAATGACACAGTTTGCTTTCAGATGTCGATTATTTGCGGCTATAGCCGAGGCTACAGAAAGCTTTGTGTTGCAAACTCAGTCCCTGGACCCCCTCCAATGCCCAAATTTCACTCAGTGCCCTCTAGCCATCCCCCCACCTCTACCCTAATGGCATTTGTATGTTTTATGACCTTCCTATAGCTTTTTACTGCATTTCATTTTCCCACAATCTCTTGCATTGAGATAAAAACAAGATGGCAGTTGTTTCATTTCTGAAAACCGTGATCCTGATATGCACCATGGGAGATATCTCTATTTTTTCTGGGGAAAGGGAGCATCCCCTTCTCCGTCAAATATATTTAAATGAATACTGTACCGAATAACCCCAAACCATGTATGTCATATGAGTCAATGCTTTGTGGACAAGTTATTTCGTACCTGGTCCAAAACCGCCCAGCAGTTTGGGCTGTGCACTTTGGCAACCATTGACCTTTTTCGGCTATGGGAAAATGAATGGGATGTAGGTTGCACTTTTGGAGAAAAAAGACTTTGGGATGCTTGATAACTCTTTTATTTTTTAACAAATCTTTACAAATTTTGCAGTCTGGGGGGCACAGACTTTTATTCACTTTCAAAGTTTCAGTCAAATTTGTTACTCAAATCAAAAGTTATTAACAATAGAATGTTGTACTATGTGTCTCCGACTCACCTTATCTATAGGGCTGTGACCAACCCCCATTAAAAGAGAGTGAGCGATTTTGTAAATGATAAGTTAATAAGTAGGTAACAAGCATAAATACATCTGACATAAATTATGTCACATTTATTTGATGTAAACACAAATGTGACACATTCCTAGAACCATAGCTAGGAATTTTGCAAGGCTCTTAGGTATGCATGTATAGTTCCAAAATGCATTTAAAATCATTCCGCAATTACAATTGCAAGTAGAGTAGATGTAATCGCTGTAAAAGTAACAAAAACACACAGAGCACGCTATTACGAAACCACATTTCTGCCCAAAATAAACATTAAGGATTACAAAGTCTGTGGTTTTGGTGTACCTGGAGATCATAGTTTGCTTGGTTTTCCTCTCTGATATGACATGATAGAAACTAAAAGGTTACTCTGTTAATGGTTGCCTTGTCTATATTATTGTCAAGACAAACTGCTAAGAAGTGACTTAACATTGAAGTCTTAGAATATCAATCAGTAAAAGAGATACCTTTACAAATGGTGACTTGTAGTCTTCATAAGTCAATCTGGTATCCATTTCTAAATGGAGAGAAATGGGTCCTGATTTACAAAAGCTTTTTACAATGGCACAATCCCACTTAAAATGTATTTGTAAATCAGGCCCTTAGCATACTAATTTATCAATGTGGTATTAGGATCGATTTTTAACTATGATAATGTGGTGGTGCAGCATTCTTGGCCTTTTTGTCTCATGTTGCTCTCAACCCATTTCTCTCATTTAGGTTTGCAAGTAAAACAAAAGAGGTAATGGCTTCAAAGTTTAGAATTCATTTTCAATACGGGCATAACTTTGGGCCACCATCCAGACCATTGTTCTTCAGCCTGCCATGCCATTACAGAAATGGTAATGCCAAATGCAAATCAGTCTTGGTCCAATCCCAAAAGTGGCAATTCATCCTGAATTGCTTGGTCGCATTCACTTAGGCATGAGATTACAATCAACCTAAGTCATGTCCGTGCCTCACTGAGCGTGATCAGTAAGGTGTAGCTTGGGTCTGAAGGACCAGCAGGTTCAGTACCCACATGTGGGCATGCCTGTAATAGTTGGGTCGACGAAGCAGTACAAAATAGGTGATGGCTGGAAGGTTTAAAATGAAACTGAAGCTCTGGCACAGTTCTGGACAACCCTCCAGAGAATTGTTCTTTATTCTGCCAAGCCATTAAAGAAATGGCGAAATCATATGCCAATAATGGTATCTCACACCCCAAAAAGGGCAGTCCCTCATGGACTACTTGGTCACATCCTTTCTACATGAGACCACAAGCTCCCCAGACACGTTTTATGCCTAATTGCGAGTTATCTTTGAGGTGCAACTTGGGTCTCTAGGCCTTGCAGAGCTCAGGACCAATGTCTGGGTATACCCGTCCACCTCTGGGCGACTAAGCAAAACAAAAGAGGTGATGTATGGAAGGTTTAGAGTTTATCTTAACCTCTGGCATAACTCTGGGCAATCATCCAGACCATCGTTCGTCATCCTGCCAAACCATAACAGAAAGGAGAAAGACCATATGCATATCGGGCTTAGCACCACCACAAAAGGGGTAATCCAGCCACATTGCTTGGTCACATCTCTTCTGCATAAGACCACAAGTAACCCCAGACATGTTTCAGCCTTAATGGGCATCATCAGTGAGGTACCTTGTGTGTCTAGGTAGCTTGCTCAGGCCCCACATCTGGGCACACTCATCCCACTCGGGGTGACAAAACAAAACAAAAGAGATGATGCCTGGAATGTTTTGAATGAATCTTGACCTCTGGTATGGCTCTAGACAACCTTCTAGACCATTGTTCTTAAGTTTGCCCAGAAACAGGAAAGGTCATATGCAAATCAGGGCTGGTCCCACCTCCAAAGGAGTTTGCTCTTGTTTTCATGCTAAGGGGATCTGGCCTAGCAGTTTAAGCTGGACTGTTGCCATTGGTGGCAGTGCTTGACTGATTTGCATATGGCTGGACCCCTCTTGCAATCACACAAACAACCAAAAAAACAGCTGTGTAGAAAGTTGGCCAGAGTAGTGCTAGTGATTAAGATTAATTCAAAACTTTCCACCCATCACGTGTTTTGGTTATTTGTATTTGTATTTTGTTTATTTGTAAAGCGCACCAAGCCCTAAGGGATCTGGCTGCATTTCTTAGTTTTACACAGTTAAATATATGCATTACAGTGACACATTAATACATTATTTACAGAATTTCAATGATCATAAAAATGTACATGTTGCAGGCAGATATTGCATATATCAGGCAAGAGTGATACATAAATACATTATTTACAGAGTTTCAATGAACATACCGATTTACATGTTGCAGGCAGATATTGCATATATCACGTGTAGGAGTAACATCTAGTATTGAATAACTAGTAGTTTTGCGTGTAGGAGTAACATCTAGTATTGAATAACTAGTAGTTTTGCGGTAGTAGCCAGGTTTTGACTTTAATTCTAAAGGAGTGGTAGGATGGTTCAGATCGAAATGAGATGGCTAGAGTATTCCACAGTTTAGCAGCAAGCACAGGGAAACTACTATCGCCCACCTTCTGTAGCTTAAACCTTGGGATCTTAAGGCAGTGGGCTTGTGCAGCCCTAACTGGATGGTCAGAGGTGTTGCGTGTGAATAGAGTGGACAAGTAACTCGGTGCAAGGTTTGCGAGGCATTTATGTGTGAGTGACACTGATGATTAGGCAATACTTTGGTTAACCGAGAGCCAATTAAGGCTGCATCTGATTTCAGAAATATGATGGGCTCTGGGGATATTCATTGCTGCCCTGATGGCATTGTTTTGAAGTACCTGTAATGTGTTTGTATTCTGTTTGCTATCCTCTAAGTAGAGCGTGTTGCAATAGTCCATTTCTGACAAGACTAGTGCTCTAGCTATGGTGGTTAGTTGTTAGTGGTTAAGAATGGTCGGCAAGCAGTGATTAGTTTGCAACTGTGGGGTGTTGAGGAGGTTATTGCATTCATTTGTCTTTCTAAGGTAAGAGTAGAGTATAGGTAGATACCAAGAGTTTTCGCATCCTTAGAGACCTTGATGGTGTTGCCATCTACGGTGAAGGAATCAAAGTTGGGATCTAACTTGTTAAGTCTATGTTGTGAGCCAAGGAGGATTAGCTCTGTTTTATCATCATTAAGACAGAGCATGTGATGTGCCATCCAGGCCTGAATGAAAAGGTAAATGTTGTTGAGTGCTTTGGAGTCATCAGTGATGGGGATGAGTAATTGGGTGTCATCTGCATGATTTGTGTAAGTGACACCCAAATGATCGAGGATATCGAAGAGTGGCTTTGTACACACATTTTAGAGTGTTGGAGATATGCATGATCCTTGGGGGACTCTGTACATGACTGATGCAGGTTCGGCAGAGGCTGACGGAGTGAAGGCCCTCATGGATCTTTTCTCTAGAAATTATCTGATCCAGGTAGTGGCTTTGTCTGAAAAATGTGCTGCAGAGATAAGATGGTTGCATAGTACTTGGTGATTTACCGAGTCAAATGCAGCCGACAAATCAAGCAATAGAAGGAGGGCCAATTAGCATTGTATTTTAGTTCTTCTATTTGAGTTTTCAAGTCAATAAAGGCTGTCTCAGTCCAGTGCCTAGGTCTGAAGCCTTATTGCCTGAGGTTAAGGAGATTGTTAGTTTCTAAGTGTTCCTGGATATGCATGTAGGCTACTCTATCCAGCAGTTTCAGAGGAAAAGGGACCGTGGTGATGGGTCTATAATTGGTGGGAATACTTGGGTCTAATGATGGTTTCTTGAGTAATGGGAGAACCCAAGCATCTTTGAGGTTGTTGGGGACTATGCTGGTATTAAATGAAGCATTGATTATGGGTGTGATGAAGGGAGCAAGATCTTTAGATGCCTCTTTAATGATAGGTGCTGGGCAGGTGTCTCCCTGGCAGGTAGATGGTTTCAGTTTAAGGATTATGTTTTCTACATCTTTGGTGGAGAGTGGGGGGAAGTTGAATAGCTTGTGGGTATGTTGAAGTGGGGTGAGAGGGGTGATTTGTGATGTGTAAAGCACCAGGCCAGTTTTTTTAGATTAATTTTTTTCTGGGGGCGCTGCTCTGGATTCTAATTCCATAAGTATATGGAAGAGTTCTTTAGTACTCGATTTTGCTTGGCCAGTGCGGTTGTTGTATGTGTCTTTTTTAGTTTGAAGAATCGCCTCTTCGTAATTGAGGGATGCATCAGAAGGTTGTCCTTATTGGTTGCTACAGGGAGGCTCAATTGCCTAAATAACAATTATTTTTTCTCTAATAAACAGAGAACAATAATTCAAATATCTGTTGTTCTACAGGTAGCCATTGGCACCTGAAAAGTCAGACTTCAAGAAAAAAGTAGCGTGTTTTCCAAAAGCCCAAGTCCCCAATTTGGTGTATTTGGGCACCAGGTCAATGAACGTGTTGGTTTCTTTGCTGATACCTAAGACATCATCTCTAAAAGACAACAATTTTTTAAATTGTTTAGTTGTTTCACTTTGGTGATAGTAATTGATGTATTTGTGTTGTAGATTGGAACTGAACACATGATCATTGGAGGAAGAATTGAATTCTTAAATGAAAACCTTTTGTCCTGAAGATGGCCTTAACAATCACCTACCGACAGCACTAGAGTGCAGTACGGCTCATGAAGGCCAAAACATATGTCGATTTATAAGGAAGCATCTGCTTCCCAAATCTCTGTTGGAATACCTTAGCATCGTTTCCACAAAAACTGTTTGTGACTTCGACTAAATAACAGAGTGTTAAGTGTAGCGAGGTTAGTTGTAAAATAGCATCACTTCACTCTCCCTCATTAAACTCAAAAAATAGAGACTGGCAACCCATATGTCACTTCTGTACCCCAGTAAATGTTTTTTTCATATTTTGTCCTATAAATGTGTTTCTATGAAATTGTGCTATTGGTTAAAGATTTAACTTGGTTAAATGTGTGCTGTATGTGAAAACCCTATTGTATGCACTAACTATTAAAGGGGTAGGTGTTGTGTTTTTGACATGAGTGATCACATTGTCTTTTATGTGTTTTTTTTGTAAAAGTCTTAAAAGTCTTAATACAATTCCTAATACTGAGAAAATATGAAAATGCTTTAGAGATTGTGTCCATCTACAACATTAATAAGTAGATAAGTGTGTCCCTGCCCTGTTGTCCAATTGGGGACAAAAGAGAGGGGTAGTTGATCTTGAGGTTTGTATGTATTTGCTCAAATACCCTCCCTATCTGTTGAAGACCAACCCCCCGATAACAAAAAATAGGGAGTATCCAATTCTGCAAGTCTTGAAATGGTGTGTTACACAGCAAATATATGGATAAAAATTGGGTACAAATTACAGTAGTTCATCCAATAGTAAATCATGTTCATGTATCTGCAACCACAATATCTGCCAGAATTGCCACTGTAAATCACTTTCATGAAACTGTGAGTGTACCAATATATGGTAGTATTGACACTTTATATCATTTTCTTGATACTGCACCAAAATATATGTTAGCAGTGATCTGAAATTCAGTTTGATTTAGCACACACAATACATGCCAGTATGGCTATTTTACATTACTTTCTTGAATCTGCGTCCATGGTATATGCCATCATCATAACAGTTAATTAATTTCATTGGGATGTGCAAATATATGCCAACATTGCAAGGGTAAAGCAATTTGATGAATTTCTATTCACAACATATGCTACCATTGCCTAAATCACTCATTAGCTGCAACCAAAATATATGCCAGAATTGCCATGTATATCAGGTTCATAATTCTGTGCCCAAACTATATGCCAAAATTGACACTTCATGCTTATTTGATGTAACATATATACTATTTGCAGGAATTGCAACTGTAAATAACTTCACTGATGTGACCCCATCCTTTGCATCAGACTCATGCATGCACACACACACACAAACACCGACTTGCATTTATATTTATATTTCATCGACTACATTCATGCGAGAGGGCTGGAGCCCTCAGTGCATCCGCTTCAGGAGAAGCGAGCCCCAGCAGCACCCGACCGCAAAGCTGGTGAGAACAGGGGACATACATGACCCATCTCTCCTTCGCTTAAATTTTGGGCAAACTGCTACAATTATCTTTCTATACTGAGCGCACTTCATTGATGAAGCTACAGCCCACAGCACAGCATGAGATTGCCAAAATTGAATTTTATTATATTTTGCTGCTAAATAAAAGAGTCCTTGCAACATTTGAAATATCCGCCGTTTTCACTGTGCCTCGCTAAGAGGTCTTCCTGAATCACTGTCTCTTCTGAAATTGGCCGCTCGTTACTATTTCACCCAATCAAATTCACCGGCAGGCAGAAGCTGTGCCTTACATCCCAAGAGCCTTATCACAAGGACCTGTCTGTGCCTCTTGCATCATTTCATTGACTACATCCACGCAAGAGGGCCGGAGCCCTCTCCCTCAGGATCCGTACATCTGCTTCAGGAGAAGCGAGCCCCAGCAGCACCCGACTGCAAAGCTGGTGAGAACAGGGGGCCAACATGCCCTACTTCGCCTGTGCTTCTTTTTTGCTCAAACTGCTTCAATTATCTTGCAATACTGAGGGCACTTTATTGATGAAGCTACAGCCCGCAGCACGGCATGAGATTGCTGAAATCTAATTTTATTATATTTTGCTGCTAAATACAAGAGTCCTTGCAACATTTGAAATGGCCGCTGTTTTCACTGTGCCTCGCTAAGAGGTCTTCCTGAATCATTGTCTCTCTTGTGATTGGCCGCTTGTTACTATTTCACCCAATGGAATCACTGTCAGGCGGAAAAGCCGGCCTTACATCCTAAGGGCCTTATCACGAGGGCCTGCATGTGCCTGTCCGGGCCACCAGAGCTGAGGTGCCTAGTACACTGCCACAGTGCAACTTTATTGACCCTGCCCCTCCTGTCTCATAGACTTGGCCACCAAAACATTTGAATCCAACTGCAAGTACTCTCATCAAGCCATTGAGCCATAGAGGCTATGCCTTCATATTGCCTTCTACGCCATCACCGTACACACTCTTTGTGATCATCTGCGCTGTACAACGCCCAAAGACTACAAACGTTAATGCTGCAGATTTACAATTTAACGCCTGCATTACGCGTGCCTGCCTTGTGAAACTGCCTCCTCCTTACTGTTGCGCACCGGTGCCTAGTGTACACTATAAGTGAGTATTACCAAGTATTCTACAAGTGCTATATCATCGCCACTGCATATGACCCTATCACTAACCAGCCACAGATGCGGGGTTTGCCCACGATTATGACCATCCCTGGTCTCATTCATGTCACACATTACCAGCTATTCTGCTATTGTTAAATTGCTATCTCCTAGTCAATGACCTAGCAAATACCATAGTGCTCTCCCCGCACTGACAATTTTGCTAATGTTAAATTGCCTTACCTAGTCATTGGATCAGGAAATACTAAACTGCTTCCACCTCGCCATCAATTTCACATTGAAATCACCCCCCTTTAGTCAATGTCGAAGTAAATGCTAAATATATGATTGTCAATCTTGTAAATGCTACACTGTTATCTCCTAGTCAATGACCTAGCAAATGCTAATTATTTTTGCCTGCACCTGAAGCCGAGCCTGGCCAGGCCCATCGCCACCCAACATTCGAGTTTGCCAATACATACCTTAGCTGGCCTTGCAAGCCCTCCAATCAAACTGCTATGAGCTACACCTACCGTGCTATCACAAGAATGCATATTAACCTCACCTCCAGTCTTGCCTAACTGCACAAATTTGATACCCATAGCTTCAGCCTACTGCAGATGCTAAATATATACTCATGCTAACATGGTATCAAGTATTTTTCCTGGCACAAACCACCACAGATCTACTCCTCCTCAGTTCCTGTATCCTGCTCACAATGATGCCACTCGCCTTGGCTCTATCCCCCTACCCATCTCCCCGGTCTAACAAATATCGTACCTCACTAACCATGTCTTCTACACTACCACCTTCAGATACCATAACTCCTACCACATTCCTGTCCACTCTTCAGCTAGAGACAACCAAGATGAATATTACGCTAGAGTCAACAGTGAGGCACCCATGCCACTCACTCCTCTCCAATGGATCCAGCTGTACACCACTCGGCCCACACCAAACCTTCCATGTCCTGTAAACATCAGGAATACTAGATTAGGCTAAAGACTAAAATAAGACCAACCACCACGGAATAACTGCAGAAATAAAATTAAAACCAAAGCCACACCCACAAGGAGAAAAATACCCAAATTACACATCCAAAATGTCAACAGCAACCTAACCACTGCGGCTAACTAAGTTCCACCCACCAGTACCTCTCCACTTATCAAGGGTGCACTCATAAATGCAAGATCCCTGCCAGCACACGCACTTGACATCGCCAACCTCATAGCTTTGAATGATCTTGACTTCTTAGCAATATCAGAGACCTGGCTCCATGCCGCAGCAGGCCTAGCACTATCGTTAGCCATACCAAATAGCTATACTATCCTTAGACTAGACAGACAACCTCTAGAGGAGGCGGAGTCACCTTGATCGCTAAAACCCAACTCGGCCTAACGGTACTACCTAGTCAACCATTCCCATTTGGAGAACTCCTGTCCATCAAATTACCTCTCACAGCTTCACAACCTGTTATTATCCACCTCATGTATAGACCCCCTGGTCCAATATCGTCCTTTCGAGGAAGATAGTACACAACGCCTTATTGTGCACACCAAACCCAGTTCCAAAATCTTGCTGTTAGGAGACTTTAATCTAGGACTACACAACATAAATGACAACAATGCCTTAGCCTTAGCTAACACATTCTCTGAACTAGGCCTCTCACAAAGCATCACTATGCCTACGCAAAGCAAAGGGAGAACCTTGGATTGGATTGCCGACCTTAACTGTGATACTAACATTCTATCCTATGTACCCTGTGCCTGGTCTGACCACCATATCTTATCCTTCACCTTACAGGATAGCACCCGACCTAACCACTGTAACTCACTTGCACCACCAGCACTCACAAGAAATAATCGTAGCATCACAGTAGAGAAATAACTGCCCCTACTACAACCCATCATCAAACACCCTAACAACATCAGCATGGACCCCTCTGATTTAGTGGACCTATACAACCTTACTTTACTTCAACCCATAGACAAAGGTTGTGCCATTAAAAATGTGAAAAGCCAAGCCTCACACTCACCTAAACACCTAGTTGACCCCAAGCCAATGGAAAAAGAAGTGCTGAGGTAACTTGCAAAAATTACCCATCAGTCTTCAACAAAGAAAACATTTCTAAGGCCTCTAATAATTATAAAACCGCTATTTTCCAAACAAAAAGCGACACCTGGGATCGTATCTCTCCAGCTCTGAAATCTCACCACTGGCTCCCAGTGGATGCAAGGATTAAATTCAAAACCCTCAAGTCCACAAGGCTTTCTGGGGCCTGGGTCCAAAATACCTTCAGCTATCCCTCCGCAAAAACCTCCCCTCTCAAGCTCTTCGCTCCTCTACCTCCAACTCACTCAGGGTCAGTTGTTTTTCTAAGAAACGAGCTGGGGGTAGATCTCTGTCTTAGGATGGGGCCTCCCTCTGGAACAGCCTCCCTGCCACTCTAAAACTTGAGGAGAACCATCTCTGGTTCTGGAAGCACCTCAAGACCTTCCTCTTTTCTTCTGCCTTCGCTCCCCCTCTCCCCTGCTGATCTGTTCTCTCTTGGCACCGTGCACCTGGCCACCCTCTGTCTTTTGGGCCCAGGTACCTGCTCATCCTGTCACCCTTCCGCACTGCCTCCGGGCCACCCCTTGCACTGGGGTCTGTATCTGTACCCATACAGCCCCCTCTTTTTCTTCCTGCACTTATCAGACTTACCCTGTCTGCTGCCTTAAACCTAGCACTTGCAAATTGCTGGCTGCATTACCACTGTTTGTTGCCTTTATTATTTATTTATTGTTATTTATCTGTTTCTCCTCTGCTTCGCACTTTCCACCTCTCCCCCCTTCCATGCACTTTTCCCCTCCCACCTCTCTCATGCACTTGCGCGTTCTCAATGTCACTGGGCCTAGTAAGATCGCTGTTTTGTTTTCCCCTGTTCCCCTCCCTTGCCTTGTCGTGCTCTGAAACACTTGTGTACGAGTGCGATAGAAATAAAATGTCAATCAATCAATCAATCACCTACAAGGATCGAATTAACAAAGTTAACTCTGGAACAAAAGAACTCTCTGGAACAAAAGAACTCTTCATCATTCTTAGAGATTTAGAATCCCCCATAGCACCACCATAAACTTGCACTAAAGAAGCAACTTGGTGTACTAACATACAAAAAGAGTTGCTTGGCAAAATATATCTTCTTCAAGCGAAAATTGAAACAAAAAATTTTGCGTCTCCATTCAGACACACAACTATAAGAGTCATAGGACTCCTTAAAACTTTGTAACTTTTTGAAATTCCCATCTGTCACCATCAGAGAAGTTGAGGGAATAATATCCAACCTCAAACCACCTAGATGCCAAGGGGACATCTGCCCTGCCACCACCATCAAGAGGCAGCGGGGGGTCTCGCGCCCTTCATCACCACCTTAATAAATTAATAAATGCTTCCTTTGAAACCAGCATGGTCCCTACTAACCTGCAAGATGCTTGGGTCTTACCTCTATTAAAAAAAAAACAGCCTGGATCCAAACATTCCAATCAATTATAGACCCATAACGACAGCACTGTTCCTTTTGAAAATCTTAGATAGGGCCGCTTACTTACAAATCTAGAAACATCTTGAATCGAACAATCTCCTTGGTTTGAGAAAATCAGTCTTCAGACCCAGTCACAGCACTGAATCAGCCTTGTTAGACTTAAAAACTCAGATGGACGACCTAAAAGATAAAGGTAACTGAGCCATCCTCCTACTACTAGACCTATTGGCCACCTTTGATTTAGTCAATCACAAAGTCCTATGTAAAAACCTCTCATCAGCAGCCCACGTTTCTCCCAAAGCCACGACATGGATACAACCATTCCTGGACAACAGAACCATGAGGGTATTCGCAGCGACTGCCTCAGCCAAACCAGTACCTGTCACCTGTGAAGTGTCTCCCCGACATCTTTACCAAGTCTCTCTTTGACAAACTTGACAATTTTGGGTCTCACCTACAGTAACTATGCAGATGGCACCCAAAACCTCATCCCCATCACAGGTGACTACGACACTGAATCCAAATTGCTTAATGAAATTCAAGCATTTATGGCTATACATGGCCTCTGTCTGAACGACGACAAGACTGAGTTACTTCCGAACGGATCCCAAACCAGACTCAACAAACTTGACAGCAAGTTCAAATCCTTCAACATAGACGGATCAACATGAAAGTCTACAAGGAATTGAAAACACTGGGAATCTATCTAGACTACTACTACTATTACTACTAGACAAGTAAGTCAATGCTACATCCTCTGCCACGGCCTAAACATGCAAACTTATCAATGCTTGTACAAACAATGAGCACAAAACTCCATTAAAGACAGGTGCCAAAACTTGTTAGTGTGAACATCAGTATTTATTTATTTTATTTTTATTATTGTTTTATTTTTATTAGCATTTAGCTTCAAGAGAAGCTTTTTACCGTTTACCGTTTGAATTTAAAAGAAGAATTCCATGACAGCAAAAACATATAATACAACCATTTCAACCAATTACTACGAAAGGAAGAGAGGAAAAGAAAAAAGAAGAACAAAAGACTATTATCGAACAGAATTAGCAGCTCCTACTATACGATTATACAAAAGTGAGCTTCTTTATCGCTTCTCTCCTTCCAGCTTTTTGAAAATGATTGCTACCATCTCTAACAAGTCAAAAGTTACAGATAGCCTTGAACCCTGTAACAATTGTAATCAAACATCTTTCTTGGTTAGAGTTCGATTGTTCACAAAAAATCTGCCTAGTAGGTTACATCAAATGTCCTTAATGCCCTGACAGCTCATAATGAGGTAGCAAAGTGTTTCCATTGGGTGACCACAGAGCCGGCATTTATAGTTTCTTGTGCTTTTTGTTTTCCTGGCTTCAAGAATTTCTTTTGTCGGAAAGATGTTAAAACAAAGTCTTAGAAACTGCTGTTGCAGTGCAGCCGTAGGAAACTTACTAATGTAAAACAGAGTTAAACCATGCTTGTTTAGAGCTACACAGTAGTTCCCATGAAGTTTGGACGACTGCACTATCTCAGAGGACTCAATCCAATCATACTCATACAGGCGTTTTTTCACAAATCTGGATTTTCAAAGAGTAGTTTCTCTGTAGTGTCGATTGAGTCCAACAATCCCAAGCATTTAATGCTCCATTCAGCGAGTAACGGCTCTTTCTCTGTTTTAAGTGCCTGACCCAGCAGCCCAAATCCGCTATCAGGTGGAGGCAGTAAACATTTGCGATAAAAGGATAGAGTGTTCCAACTGACATTGGCGACTATTTATTTCATAGCATGGTGCTCTTTACATATTCCGTAGTGTGGTGCCTTTACATGACACGTGTTTCGGCCGTTGGCCTTTCTCAAATCAGAGCATAGTTATTCATTTGACTTCTTAACAGTTTGTCTTTATACATTATACAATTGATATTTGTAAAAATTGCATCATAAAGTTGAACATATCTTGCAAACACATTTCAGACATTGGTGATTGTATTTTTTTACGCATTTTCATGCCCATTTCCGCAATGGCAGACGTTTTAGTGAGAAAAAGGGGTGTGTGGAGATGGATTAATCCTTGTAGACCGTTCCTTTCTACTACAAGCTGGACCTCCCTAGCAAGAGCAATCATACTATGTAAACTAGATTACTGTAATGCCCTGTATCTGGTAACCAACAGACGTAACATAAATAAATAGCAAATTCTACAAAATAACTGTCCTCAAAATCCTGAGTACCCACCATATCTCGGCAGCAAGACGCAACACCCATTGGCTCCCAGTCAAAGACAGAATGGCCTTCAAAACCGTAGCACTCCCTCTAGCACTCACTCAAAAATGTCTCTTGAACTCAGCTCCTGAATACCTTGCATGCAAATTTACAAGAAATCAATCCGACCGACCTACGAAATCCTCCCACACCCATTGCCTCACAGTCCCTAGATTCAAGCTTCAAAAAGCTGGGGGCAACAGCTTTCCTGTACTAGCTGCCACATTATGGAATTCCCTGCCTGCACCCCTAAGAGCTGAACCCTCATTCTGGCGCTTCAGTAAAAATGTCAAAACTTGGCTTATCATTCAGGAGATGCCATACAACTTTGTTAGCTATTCACCTTCACTTGTCTACGATGCACAATGCCTATTACCCATAACATCTCTCTTGCATTGTTTATGTACTTGTCTGTCATGCAACTTCAATGTGTAACCTCGTGTAATGCGCCCAGATACACCAAGGTTAGGTGCACTATATAAATGAATAAATAAATAAATAAATAAATGCATACATATGCATACAGGAAGAGAATCCTTTATTCACTTGTGCACACAATCTTTAAAACCCTTGTGAATGCACACATACACACACTGCAATATTTTCAAACATGCATGCAAACCCTTTTTAAGGTATATTTATATGTGGCAATAAGCTACTTGAATCATCTCTACTGGCATTGCATTCAGAATGAGGCAGTGACCTGGAAGGATTGAAACATGTGAGGTGCTCTCTGCTCACATTGGGATCATATTTGTGTCATCTAGCAATCTGGGGTACAATCATAATACACTGACCAAATACAGCACTTACTTACTTTCTGCATGCTTATATTTGTTTTGTTGTAAACATGAAGTGCTCTATTCGTTACTGATAGCCACCATTAACTGGAGTAAGGGTGTTAACTGGGCATGGTTGAGAAGTAAAACATAGGTACTAGCCACCCTGCCCACCCCCGGCTCTGCCAATGAGACTGTAATATATGCAGGACAATGATCATTAGCGATTTAAAAAATGTACACATTCCTTAACTTAGACTCACAGAATGTACACGTGCTCAACTATGGATAGAGGGGAAAGATTGGACAAAATAAGGATGGCCCACATGATATAGACTAGATAGAAGACCTAAATAAGAAGTTAGTGTGACATGTTATGTATCTTAAAATAGTGTTTGATTGGAAGAGGATCAAGGTTTTTAAATGCTGTTTCCAAGTTAGTGAGGACATAAACCTAGATGTTGTGGTGTGAAATATATCAACATATCATTGGTCAAAATTGTTAAATGTGAAGTAATACAATACCAAGTGAAACCACGAGGGAGGTGTTTTCAAGATTGTACCATGTGAACTAAATCACTAAAAGGGGCAAACAATTTTGAAATAATTAGTGTCTGGCAAACTGTACAGGTTAGGCTCTATTTTATCAGATATTTTCCAAGGATTACACACTTATGTTAAATGGTGCATGGATTTGATCCACGTTTACAATTTCACCACTCAAACAAATTGCTTTTTCAATTATTTTTTTTAGGACAAGGTGAAAGCATGTTTGACTTTCACGAACTAAAATAATACCCTGTTTTGTACACCTGACCTAAAAGGCAAAACAAAAATCACATGATACCCCAACCTGACAAAATATGTATACATTCTTACAGAAACATGTTATGCAAAGGATAATTTTTCGAGTGTAGCTTTATTTTTTCCTTCATCAAGAGAAATACACATACCTGAACATACCTGAACATTAACTTATATGATCCTAAGACATCGTATCTGTGATGCACTGCCATAGTTCCAACCTTTAAATCCACCCAACAAAACAAACTATGAAATGTTCACCTTAGTATGGTCATTATTTGACACACAATTGAAGAATGTTATGCTTGATTTGAAGAAGAACATTTAATATGTAACAAAATGGCAAACAGTTTTGTCAAATAAGCAGACCTAAAAGTAAGCTTGTCGGGTGGCTATGCCATTCATTTGGATCTATCCTGCCTGTGACCCCTATTATGAAACAGATCTTCATGCAAATAAATGGCAGGCTAACGGCTAAACGATGGTGCCAGAAAATGAGATAGCTAACATTTACAAAGGTTCGGTACTCTACAGTGAGATAAAATGATTTGTCCAGGATCACAGTAGCATCTGTTGACAGTGACTGGATATGAGCTCAAGAATTTGCTTCCAAATTCTCAAACTTGGCTTCCTAGTCATGACGTGTGACTAATGCTACTTGCACTTTTTCGGGTTGATGCCCAGTTTGTACAACCCATGTATGACATAATCAATCGCTAGGCTTGCACAGTACTGATGCTGCGTTTGTTTTTATAGCTAGCACTTCCTGTCGAAGGTACTTTGTTTTGCAGCACCATAGATGTTACTAAATACAGATGGGGTAGGCTATTCTGCCTTGCTGGGATTTGGTGCTGTGATCTGGCATATATGAGCAAAGATCTCTGCAATGCGTGCTTAGCACGTCGAGGTATTTTCTGAACCATTGCATCACACAAGCATTAATATGCTTAAAGGTATTCCTCAAACAATGGCGAAACACTAACACGTTCTGACATAGTAAATGCAAAAAACTGTATGCACTATGATGAACACAGAGTGCATTACAGGAGTAAATGATCAGATCGAACCTTAGTTGTAACAAAAGGTAGGTGAAAGGCACGGTCACCTAGCAGTACACTAGACAATATAATGGAATACATTTTTCTTTAATGTGTATTAGGACCCTGGCAGGGGAGCCAGCCAATCAGGTAGCTAGGAAAGCAGGCTTGAATCGGTGATGAAATCCCATATTGCATGCCACCTGACGGCTAGTTCCCCCCACTGCCATCGTTCCTCACCCTCTGTCACCTTTTAGAAAAATGTTCACCCTTCTCACCACCTTCACTTACCTGATTTTGGCTGTGGCGAGTCCCTCAGACACATCCGCTCCTTCCTCCTGACTCCTGGAGGCTGCCATGGAAAGGAAACAGGGGCTCTGTATGGAGCCCCACTTCCCTTTCCATGATGGCCATCTTGGAATAATATTTTCCTTCTGCGATCTGGATGCCGCGAGACGTCCCATTTACGGCAGGAAAATACTTAAAATTAGCCCCATCTCATCATTTGGGATAGGTGCTAATGACCTTATGTACCCGCACCATAGGCAACACTGGGGGGTAACGGGCCGGGGCACCGGGCGTTACGCCCCCCGGTCTTTCCCGTGGAACAGGTACATAATGCCACAATGACTTCATTTCATCAGACAGCCCAGTGTGGGACCCTCCCATGTTGGGGTCAAGGAGATTTGTATATTTTGACAGCCCATAAAAAATTGTCTGGTGCAGAGATCCTGCTTAGCACACCCACTTTGAGCTTTCTGTCTGACAGCAGGATTCACCAGCAATGCCTTATTGTGACTCCCAATTGACCTTGTAAGTCACCTTTCTCCTGTGGCCTACGTTCCTAGTAACTTAAAGCAGAGAAAACATGTCTACACCTTGGCAATGATTTCAAATTACTGTCTGGAAAACATTATAGAATTACAGATTGTACAATTGGATCTGATTTTCCAGGTTTTTTTTGGTTTGCATACATTAGTTGTTTCTGGTTTTGTTCTTAATATATTGTCTAATTTGATTTTCACAATATCATGACTCCTGTTCATTTTCCAATCACCAAGATACCGTGTTTGGTAAATGCTCAGATTATCTTAGAAAAGTAACGTTTTAGTTAACCCAGACTTCATAGCATTTTCTTCACTCAACATAAGAACCATTTGCTGGTTTGTACACTCATCCTAAATGTTTTTTTACAGAAGCTCCCTATAGATATTTGTGGGCACATTTGAGCGTCTTTCCTATTTCAACATACAATAATTATTATAACATCTATATTACACCTGATAGAACAACTGAGACCTTCTGAACTTAATTAGACTCAAGGTTTCTAATTCTCTTTAATACTTTGAAACTGATGTTTTTGTAGTGTGGCACACCAAAAGAAGGAGCTGGACTAAAGAATGACATTTTTAATGATCTTTATTCAAATAAAAAGGCAAAGGCCTATCTGTCCCTACCACTAAGAGGGATGCCCCTCCTTATTAAACTAAACTAAGGGTGCTCGTCGGTCCAAATTGAAAGTAATCATCAGTCCAAAAACCTATCCACTATCTGGCCCTACCAGTGTAGAAAAATAATATCCCAGATCACTAGCCCTTCAACGCAGCCTCATCCGGCCATTGTTCCATGTGTCTCTAATTAGGAGATAGTTTAGTTTATTGTGTAAAAACAGTTCACATGTGAAATGGTTTCAGTCTTTCTTTTGAGCTCTTCATAAGAATGTACAGTTCTTTCTGTAAATTAAATGTTTGAAGTTCAGGAATTATTCCCTTGATCATGTTTTCCCCACTCTGGCAAATATCTGTCTGAATCGAACGTGTCAAGATCTTTGGGTGGTAGAATATTGCCTATCTTCCTTGTCCACCACTTTTGTCACTTTCTCCTCCTTGGTTTTCTATTTTGAGAAATTGGTCGAACCCCCCAGGTTCCCTCGTGTGTATGTTTCTGCAAATGTCTCTTACTTCTCTAGGCCCCTCTGGCTTTCTGATTTAGTTAACCGTGGAACTAGTTTAATTGTTTTATGCCAATAATATCTATGTTCGGGTTTCAAGGGCTCCTGTGAACCTCTTTGTCTGTTTCTTTCTCTATGCTCAATTGCGCTTATCTCCCTCCAACCTGGACAACCCTGGTACCTTCTCTGCCTTAGGTCTGCCACAGCGGGTTGGCGTTACAGCGGGGATATGGCCAATTGCCCCTCTCCTCTGCGTTGGTGGATCATGAGCAGTTGCTTTTCTGATTTGGTTTGTATCTGCCGTCTCCACAGTCCTTGTGATCCAAGCCGTAGATTCATCATCTTTAGTCTGTAGTAGTTGAGTAGCAATGTAAATACATTAAAGTCTCCAAACCAAGATGTTGGAACTGAACACTGATGAGTAAGAAACGTGGAAAGTGACTGGGATAGAACTATCACGGAACGCCATCACATCATTAAAATATGTTCAAATCTATGTTTCCACTACACATGTTCAGAATTGTTAGGTGCAGATAACTAAAATATTGTTTGACACCGTAGATACGAATGTCATTTTCGGTATATATTTCATCCTTACCTGGTACCAAAACTGGGATCGGAAATCCACAGTTTAGTTCTATAGAGCACAAAACAGGAAGCAATTGTCAGCAATGATTAAAAGTACGCCTTCCTTGACACCTGCCAAGCTCTACACCCTGTTAATCATTTTACAGTTTCCTTTTTGTTACACATGGATCTTTTTTCCACAGATGATTGTTGCTGCATGATGGACTCATTGGTCCAATCTATAACACCTCCAACCAATGTCCACTTGAGTGGTTCTCAACCTGTAAACCCTAAGAATGAGCAGCAGCATGGTGAATTGTCATCTAGCAAGGGTATGAAAGCCCTGGCTTTTTTGATTAGTATTAAATAATAAAATGATGCATTGAATTCCATCGATGAAAGGGTAATATGCTCATCAGATTCCCCTTTTATAAGCTCCATGCCAAAAGCATAGTGTGTATATGTGTCCTGCTGCATCAGTATCCAGATTTGGTGGCACCTGCTCTACCAGTGGCACAGAGCAAGTTCATGTCACATATGCCCTATTGACAGCTGCAGTGACAGCGACGTCTCAGCAGCATAGGGGTTGTATTTCAGATATGCATCCCTGTTCCAAAAACTGTACAACTCTAAGCATTCTGTTCTGGTGTCAAATTAAACTGTTAAAATAAGCCATACCTGAGTTATGGTGTGGTGGGCAGCATTTCTCATAGTTATCCCAGCCACATTATATTCATATCACAGATATGTCAGCCCTGTGTGCCCAGTTCAGCTATGGAATGGCTATGTGTATTTGTCCCAGAGAACCCTCCCACTGTCCACTGGCAGGACAGTAGCATTGGGGCATTGCCTCTCTTTTGTTTCTTTGGAAAGGCATGTAACATATTTTCCCCACGGAAAGCCACTCCACAGGAAGCTGGCTTGGGAACAGGAATCAAAGTGCATTCCCATTCACAAAGGGCTAGGCCTCACGCCAGGGTACTGTATTCGTAAGTGCACATTGGTTCTATTGAGAAGGGGAGGAGGTGGGATAGTGTAGTCAGGGAGACATTGGTACCAGTGGGGGAAGATTCAGCCATCTTGTTTTTCTCTGTCTGTCTCTGTCTCGCTCACTGTCTCTCTGTCTCTGTCTCTCCCTCTCTCTCTTTCATACCCCCCCTATTCCTGTATCACAAATCACTTTGGGTGTGAAAGGCAGATTTTTCATGAGCAGGGATTGGACCCCTAAAGCAGGCTACCTTTAGGGCAATCACCTGTGGAATGTTTTCTTTAAAATAAGGGGCCTCACACCAATAGTTTGAATCATCTATGGAATATAACCCTGAAAGAAGATTTTGCTGGAGCCTGCTGAGAGACCAGTCCTGCCTAAGGTTCTTCAGTTGTGAGGTGAATGCAGGTGCTCCAAGGCAGAGGCATGGTCTGTGCTCTAACCATGCCAGTGAACATTGCAGGTGAACTCTGCAGCTGGACCAACACCTGCACCTCTAGTAGCCACCCTGTTGCCTAGGACCTGACAGAGTTACAGGATCCCTGAAGGTGTGTGCTAGCCTCAGGATTAACCTCCGTCGTTAAGACCATGAAGTGGCACTCACAGCTCCTGAAAGCCGAAACACCAGGATCTGTGTGTTTTCAATGCTGACCTGCTGCGAACCATGATTCAAGTGGGTACGACACTGAGCGAACCTACAAGACCCTTTAAAGATGCCTTCAGTGTTAATTGCTCTCAAATCTGCTGTTTGCTGTTCAGCTCTGTTCACCACTGCACCAGCTGAAGCACATATTTGCCTCAGCTCGAAACAATGAAGTACCACCGCCTTGTATTGCTTGAGTCACCATTTGAAGCACCAGTTTCCTCATCGCCACTCCTGTAAATAAATGTACCCGACTCTTGTGTTTCCCAGACAGCGACCTCCGAGCCTCTGTATTGTGTGTAAAAAGGGACTTGCCTTCATCAGTATAGTCAGTGGTGAGTGATAATAGGAATCATAAGTCAAAACTCCTGCAGAGCCACAAGTTGCAGACTCCAGCAATATGGCACTTGGTACAAATATAATGCAACAGGCTTTACTAGTCAAATCCTAACACATGACTTGTGTTGCCTGCTCTCTATTGGCTTCCTAGAGGCACAAGCCTACCATATATGAATGAGTGTGCCAACGCCAATCTTGCAAAGGGACTTGCCTAACATTTACTGAGTTCTATCAGGACTGCACCCAGCATGACAGATACTACGCCATTCCCTCCTGCCCTACTGAGAACACTCAAACAGGCTGGGCTGTGGTGTATTCTCTCCTTTCTCTTCCATTCTACTGACCCCAGTACCATTGAAACCTTGAGGATTGCAATGTGTGGTGGAGTTAACATCTGGGATGGATGCTTTTCTAAACAATCTTCAAATCAGGTAGACAGTGAGGCATAGCTACGGTAATAAGGAATTTCAGAAAGGGCTGGTTAGGTAGAAATGTTTTTCAAACACTCTGTTTAAACTCTGCCCGAGGAAGTGGTTAATGATTGTGTTAGTATAATTAAGGAATCATTGATGTATCAACATGCTGTTTTCTTTTCAATCAATAGATATGGAATTCAGTGAACAAGCTTTAGTTGAGAGAGAGTTATGGTGATCAGATTTGACGCAACAAAACCCCTGAAATTCAATGGATGTGGAAAGTGATGAACATCTTAACTCAGTGTCCTCTGTAAATGTTGCCTATTATGTCCTTTGTATGTCATTGCAAATTCCATGTGCTTGTGGGCTTTGAAGTATTTGGAAAATTTCACCCAAATCCATCTAATAAGTCAAGCGTTATCATCAATAAAATCTAAGGCAGAATTGTTGCTTGATCCAGATGGAGTTTTCTGTGGGCCAATATAGAGGCTTTGCCAATCCCTACAGTCCAGTAATTTGCATATGTTGACAGACCACATATACCCATTAAAAAGAAAAAGGTATATATAGAAAATGGCTTCAGAAGAAGCAGCAGGTGGTACTCTAACAAGGAATCTTGCTCATATAGAAAAGAAAAACATGTATCTATACATTATGTGCTAAGGGACGTTTCCTGGAATATATATTGGATATCAATAAATCAACAATCAACAGCATGAATGCCAGTAACACTATGGTGATCTGCCATTCACAGCCTAACAGCTGTCATAAAGTATTTCACAAGCTCAATTAATATGGGCAACCTCTATAGAAAAGTTAATGGCACCATCAAGCTATTCCTTAATTCATTTGTTTTTGTATGTATTTCATATGTTTGTAGATCTGTCCACCCTTGAACGTTGTGAAGGCTATATGTATTTCATGAACATTATGCATTAGTTCACCGGAAGCCACGTATGTCCTTAATAGGCCGCAGGAGAAGGGTGCCCCTGTTGTTGGGCAACTTGTCGTTTGCCTGCACCTCTGAGCTGGGGGTTTGCTGTGTGCCCCGCTCCAAGTGCCACGACATGCAGAAGCACCGTAAAAAAGGAGGAACCAGTGGGACTTGTGGGATCAGCCTGTAGTGGGAGAAGGGAGCAGCTGTTGTTGGGCTGTTGGTGGCTGGAGGCAATTAACTATGGGCCGGCTATCCCTAACCAATCACCTAAAGACATGAACTCCGAGCAAGCTAGGTTCTGATCTCTCTTTCCTTTGGGGAGCAGCGTCTACAGCATCTCACATGCTGGGTAAATGTATTCTCGTTTCAGGAGCTTGTGATAGGAGTGAAGCATAAGAAAAGAATTAGTGGAGGAATTACAGGACCCTCTTGGATTTCTGAAAGTTCGAAGTTGGGGTGAATCGAACTTTGTAATAGTTTATTTATAATTTCAAAAATGTCACCTACACTCGCACTGATTAATTTATTTATTTATTGATTGATTTTATTTATTTTATTATTACTACTACTTTATTTTATCATTTCTGATTGTGAATTTAAAATAGTCTTAAAGATTAAGAACTATTGTTCCTATTCTTAATACAGAAGCATAGCTGCATAAACGGCTTCTGATCTACTTACTTCTCTTCAGTGGCCCCATCTGAGTACTATTACGCCACTTATCCCTTCAGTTGTTAGGCTGAGCTATAAGGGAGGTGACTGTAGATGAAAGACCTTTGAATCTTTATATAGACCCATTTGGTCGATTCGAGCCAGGAGGAAAGGTATTGGCCTGTAGGAGCTTGGCTAGCATTAGGCCTAAAGCCGGTCTGCATATGAATAAACTAAGAAACCACACTAAAACAAAATAATTTGTAAAATCAACAAAGTCAGGCCATTCGCCACTGTTTCACCAGAGCAGAATAAATAGATGCACAAACGAAAAGCAACTCAGAGTCATGAAGCTCACCCAGAAAAGAAATGAAGGAAAGTAGGCAAAAAGAAAAGCTGAGAATTCCCAATCTTCATTGAACAGTTACCTCAAATAAAGTTCAGAATAAATAGATGAACAAATAATGGCAACTGAACGGGCCTTATCAGCAACTAAAATCCTATTCACTCCAATAGAACCGAGGTCCTCACAATTAAATTAGCAAAGAAACCAAATGGGGGCAATTCTCGTGAACATGACATCACCAGGCAGACCCGTTACAAACCCTGCCACCCTAGATACTGTGGAAGGTAGCAAACAAGTACCACAGACTATAGAGACAATACGTGCAAATAACAGAAAAAAAATGAACTTCTCTGTTACAAAACCTATAGAGCAGTCTTTTGCAATAGTATTCAAGCAAATTCCTCAGCCAGCTTAATTCAGGACGGCAAATCACTATTATTAGCTTCTTCTTTACCAACACGAAACCAATTTGACTGCCTAAATGATATGGAACACATCAACTGACTATCCTCCAGTATATTAACGTGCAGCATGAACCAAACATCGGCAAAGAGAAAGCTCCTATCCTCGATCAAGGCAGAGAAGCCATCTCAACTAACACGTCAGAGACAACATCCATACCTGCTCCCCATGG
Organism: Ambystoma mexicanum; assembly: GCF_040938575.1. NCBI lineage: Eukaryota > Metazoa > Chordata > Amphibia > Caudata > Ambystomatidae > Ambystoma > Ambystoma mexicanum. Next base: position 352,863,753 of record NC_090941.1, on the reverse strand, counting down.
CAGAATTCTTGCAGTTATGTCCTGGAACTCCGCAGGGGCTCACAGTAAACTAGATTGCCTGGAAGTCCTTGTTTGTTTTAATCAAGCGGACCTACAAATGTTTTGAGGAAATATGGATGCCCAATAATTTAGTAATTGATAGTTGTTCTACTTGTCACATCCCGGCTCAAAAATATTCAGACATTTTGGTGGTATGGCAACATTTGTAAAAAAAAATTACGTGAGCCACCTCTTAACATCAGAACATACAATGACATTCCTCAAAGCTGTTAGAATTAACATGATCAATTTCAATGCTGTATTGATATTACATTTGAATAACAGTCCGCCACAAACTATAAAAAGATTGTTGTCTATTAGAATTAATATCATTTTAGGATGATATGGTGCTGAAAACATACAACCAAGATTCTAAAATTATTGTGGGGGGAAGATTTTAATTTAAAAATAGGAAATTGTCCTCCACCAAATCTATTTGACGAAAAAGAGGACAGGACGCTGGAGATAATGGCACCAATCATGTCTGATCCTAATATGTTTATTAATGTATAACAATTTTTGACAAGCTTATAACTGAGAATGGGTGTTTTCCGAATGATAGACCAGGGAAATTTCACATCCAGTGCCACACAAGGGAATTGCTGGGTTGACTATTTTTGCTTCTATTTACAGAACTGGAATCTAATAGTATATTTCCATGTAGTCGATGACATCCTTAGTGACCACCATCCAATAATGTTGATGAAACTTAAATCATCTAGTAAGTCAGCTACTAACAACATGCCACATTTGACAACGGCAAATTTGGCCAATTTGAAACGAAGAGTGATGTGGGAAGTGGCCAACCAAGGTAAAATACAATATGACATAATTATTTCAAATTTCCAGATAATATGTTCCTTACTTGATGGTATAGAAAACGCAAGCAATATTGTTTCCATGTTAATATCAAACATTTTGAATCATTTTCAGAATGTGTGTCTAAAAAATGTGATGCCGCATAAACCTCGTTGGTTCAATACTGATTGCACTAAAGCCAAGAGTTAGCTGCTTTCTCGTTTAATTAATTCTGTAACTCGTAAATTACAGATTATTGAGGCGAGAGCCAATTATGTAAAAGACAATTGCCAACTGGAAAAAAGAGATAGAAAAACGTTCTTGGTTCAAACTGATAACTTCAGCTGGTCAAAACGATGTAAAGAAATTCCCGGAGCTAGAAACCAGGGTAGACAAATATAAACACAATGAGTATGGGCTAGAAACTATGGGGGGGTGGGGCAGGTGCAAGTGAATCTAGGTCACCTGTCCTAAGCCACGCCCACCTTGTGAATTCCTGGTTGTCGCTCTTTTTCCCTACTTAAGCAGCCTTCCAGCCTCTTTTCCTTTGCAGATGGGAGCAGGTGTAAGTGGATCCAGGTCACCTGGCTTAATCCCCACCCACCTTCTTAGCCTTGCCTCTTCCTTTCTGCTCCTTACTCTTCGATCAAGGGCATCGCTCGCCCGGGCGCCCGAAGCGAAGGGCAGACGAAGAAAAGGGCAATTCCTGTTTGGAACTGTTTGGACTAGGAGGACCCAAGGACGTTAACCCCTGCTAAAACAGTAGGTAAGCATACACCAACATGTGTTTTATCCCTCTGTCCCTGCAGGCCATCCCCACCATCATCATGCAACACCAACGTCAACTTCTCTGGTGCTTGGATGAGGACAGGTGCTCCATGGCACAGTAAATTGGGCATTTGTAAAAGTGTTATTCTCGCACTGCAACGAGTGTGTGCCCGCTCCCCCCTCCCTTTGCCCTGGTTGCTTCCTTGTTTGTTGGCCCTCCCCACTCCCTCCATCCCACCGTGCTCCCATTGGTTGGCAGGCCCTTTAAATTGGCCACCCAAGTCACCCCCTGCCGTGATAGCCCCCTCGGCCAAGGGCAAGGGGCTAAGGACAGCTCCAGTGGTGTCTCCCGGTGTCCACCATGGTAGCACGTAGCCTGCAGCCATCGACCTGCTGCAACTGATCAGGTAAGTGGAATCTGTGTGTGTTGTATTGTGCTGTGCTCAAAAACATAGCCTTGTTTCCCCGTTTTGGGAAAGGGGAATCTGTGTGTGTTGTATTGTGCTGTGCTCAATTACTTGGCCGCGTGTGCTCCCTCGCATCGTAGGTACCCCCATCCTTCCTTCCTCTCGCATCTCAGCCGTTCTCTCTTTGATCTATTGTGTACTATTCTGACACTGTCTCATGCTCCACTGTTTTTATGGAATTACTTTGCATTGCCTGCATTCTTCTTCTAGGTTCCTGTTGTGTTCTGTGTCTTGTTGACTGTATTGTTGATTGTATTGACTTGGTGTTTGCTCCCTATGGCTCTTTATATTGTGTTGCAATCCACAGTTCCTGGCATCATATAGCAATTGCCTGCATTCTTCACTTCTAGGTTCCCTGCTGACCTCTGTGTTTTGCTTTTGGTCCTGTATTGCATCTGCTTTCTTTACTTACAGATTCCCAATTGTGATTTGTGCTTGCCTAGTTCTGTACTACATCTGCATTATCTACTTCCACGTTCCCCGTTGTGCTCTTTTCTTTCTGATAGTTCTGTACTGCATCTGATTTGTAGGTCTGCTGTTCTTGTTTTTTTTTTTGCCCCCTTCCTTTTGAGCCCTCTCAGTGCCTCCCTCCTGTCTGCCCCACAGTGTGAACTCCCCTACCCCCTCCCCTGCCTGGGCTCTCCTCTCCCTACCCCCCTCTTTCCTCCCCGCACACCATATGGTGCTTTCTGTCTCAACTATATTTTCTAATTGTTTTTCTATCGACTATCCTATCGCTCTCACTAAGTCTGGCAGGAAAAAGTCTCCAACCCAAGCCACAATATTGCTAATACCTATACCAGTGCATCTTCCAGACAGACCCTAACCAACATACTCTTTGTCGTTCCCTTTCCAGGCCTAAGGACCCCCACATGGTCTATATTCTCTGTCCGTTTTCCTCTTCTCCCATTAATGGTGGCACCCAGTAGGTGGCCTTCCTGACCCCCTTCAACTCCTCTAAAACCATCATTAATGTCTACTAAATGGTGCTGTCTTGGTCCGGGACCCTCAGGCCATTTTCCTCCTCTTTGATAGACCCTTCCTGCACCTTATCAACTTCCTTTCCTCTCCTGCTATCCCTTCTTACCCCTCTCTGTCTGATCTGCTGCCTCCTTCCTCTGCCACCTCATCGGCACCCCCTGATGCTTCTCTGGCCATCTGGTTGCCTCCCTCCTCTGCCACCCCTCTGGCACTATCTTCTCCCTCTCTGACTACCCTGCCTTCTCTTCCTTCCTCCTCTGCCCATCCTAAGGCTCCTCCAACACTTCTACAGGGTGTACCTCTGGCCTGTACCCCTCTCAGGAAGTCCTTCAAATGTGGCAAACTCCTCCACATCGCTACTCTCAACCCTTGTTCAGCTGTCAAACACTCCTCTGACATCTGCCATCTCCTGAAGGAGCTTGATTTTGATGTACTTGGTCACACAGAGACTTGGTTCACTGCCAGCTCTGTCATGAATTTCGACACTCTCCTTCCAGATGGCTACAAGATCCTCTCCGAACCTAGAACCAACTGTCCCGTTGGGGTTGTAGCCTTGATTTTCCCAGAGAGTATCCCTGCTTCTCTCATTCCAATGCAGCACTACTCCTCCTCTGAATGCTTTGTCTGCAGGCCCTCTATCTCTCCTGGCCTCTCTCGCACTGTGGGCACTATCTATAGGCCGCCTTGTCAGGTCGTACTCTTCCTCTCTGAGTGGGCTGACCTCTTCTCACTCCTTGCCTCTACCTCCCAACTTCTCCTCCTCAGAGACTTGAACATCCACCTCGATGCTACCAGCCCTTCTTCAGGACTATTTCGCAACCTCTGCAATTCTATCTCTCTCTATATTCTTCCCTCTGGCCTTACTCAGTCTGCAGGGAACAACTTGAATGTTCTGATCTCCTCAGACCTCCCCTTCTCCAACCTTGTCACCACTCCTCTCTCTTGGAGTGATCACTTTCTCCTTTCTTCCACCTCTCTCTCTTCCCCACAGGTCAAGCCAACTCTAGCACTGCCACCTACCTTCTCGGTCATCCGACCCATGAAGCGTGTGTCAGTTGAGGCTTTTGCTGCTACTTTCTCTACTCCTCCTGCACAATTGGCTGACTCACTCCCTGACACAGCCTTCTCTAACCTGCATCTCTAACACTCTGGATGTCCTTGCCCCTGTCATGAGGATCTGCTTGAAGCCCAAATCCATGTGCAACTCTTGGTATGATTCCGACCTCGCCACTCTTAAACGCAAGTGTAGGGTGCAGTTGAGAGGAAGTGTAGGGCCTTGGGCACATCCCCTGACAAACCGGCCTGCTGCCTTCTCCAAAGGCAGTACAGACTATCTGTCCTCTCTAAGAAGAGACCTTACATCCAAGCCTGCATCTCTGCGGCATTTTACAACTCGGCCAAACCTTTCAAAATCTGCAAGGAGCTGGCCAATCCTGCTGCAGTCTTTACCTCTCTTGTTCCCTCCCAGGCCCACTGCACGGCCTTGACCTCTCATTTCACTTCTAAAACTCAGGACATCCTGTCCACCCTCTCTTCCTCTACCTCCTCTTCCTCCTCTACCACTCCTTGCCCGTCTGAAGCCGTCTCTCATCCTCCTTTCTCCTCATTTCCCCTGTTCATCCCTGACAATGTTTCCAGACAAGACCGATTTATGAAAGTCTCATTAAAGCAGATTCTCCCTTGCTCATCCAGATCTATCAAGAACCACATTGACACCCTTGCTCCAGCCTTGGCCAATTTCTGCAATTACTCCTTTGCCACTGGAACTTTCCCGTCCTCATTTAAGCACTCTATTGTGCACCCCCTTCTAAAGAAGCCATCGGCCGATTCTTCCTCTCTGGCTAACTATCAGCTGACCTCCATCACTCCTTTCCTGGACAAACGTTTGGAAGAGCTGGCTATCTCCCAGCTTAATTTAGATACTGAATCTATTGGTTGCCCCCATGACCACAAGTCTGTGCTTCAGAGTTACCAAAAGGACAGAAACTGCTCTCCTGAACACCTGTGAAGACTTGCTCTCCAATCTTGATTCTAATCTCCCTTCTGTCTTCATTCTCCTTGATCTATCCACTGCTTTTGGCACGGTCAACCATGCCATCCTGCTCAATCATCTCCGGGACAACCTTGGTATTACTGATCAGGCCCTGGCCTGGTTGACCTCCTTTCTCACCAACTGCCCCCTCAGGTCCAACTGGGGTCTTTCCTCTCTTCTATCTCTCTCTCTACTTGTGGTGTTCCCCATGGGTCTAACCTCTTTCCCTGGCTCTTCAACCACTACCTGCCACCTCTTGCCCACCGCATCACTACTTTCTGCTCCAATTCTCAATGTTATGCGGATGACACACAGCTATCTTTCAGGCTCCCCTAAGCCACCTCCGCTTCTTCTCACATACCAGATTGTCTGGCAGCACTTCAGGAAGGGTGTGCTGCCAATGGTCTCTGCCTTAATGCCAGTCGGACTGAGATCCTCCTCATTGGGACACATGTTCAAGCCTTTCCTCTCTGTCTCTGGCCGCCCACTCTAGGCCCTCTTCCTGCTACCTCCTGTGAGGCTAAGCAATTTGGTGCCATCTTTGACTCCACCCTCTCTTTCTCTCCTCACATCTCTGAGGTCTCTAAAAAGTCAGCTGCACCTCCTCAGAGGCATTATTCCTTTTCCCCAGAAGCTCACTGTCTCCAGAGTTCTGGTCCTCTCTAGGCTGGACTATTGTAACAGCCTCTTTCTAAATCATCCTGCCTCTACTCTTCGACCTTTAAAATTTATTCAGAACAGGACTGCAAGACTAGTCCTTGGCCTCAAGCCCAGGGATCGTGTCTCTCCAGCTCTGAAATCTCTTCACTGTCACCCCATAGCTGCAAGGATCAACTTCAAGACCCTCTGCATTGTCCACAAGGCTTTCTGGGGCCTTGGACCACTCTACCTCCAACTTTCTCTTCCAAAACATCTTCATTCTCGAGCTATCCGCTCATCCACCTCCAACACTCTGAGAGTTATACGCGTCTCCATGCAGAGATTTGGGGGCAGATCTATCTCCTTAGCTGGGGACACCCTCTGGAGCAGCCTCCCTGCTTCTCTTCAACCTGAGCAGAACCACCTCTGGTTCCAGAAGCAACTCAAGACCTTCCTTTTCGCTTCTGCTTCCTCTCTTCCTCTCCCCGGCTGATGCACCTGATTGCTCCATGCACTGGTCAACTGGTCACCCACTGAACTTGGGCCCAGGCTCATGCATGACCTGTGCCCTTGCACTGCCTCTGGCCTCCCTAGCACTTAAGGGTCTGCATCTGCAACCCTACAGTCCCTTCTCTCTGCACTTGTGAGCCACCCGCTGGCTGCACTTGTGAGTTAACTACATTTCCCCTTTCCCCTCCCCCTGGCACTTCTCCCCTTCCCTCTTCCCCGCACGTGCACGCTCTGAATGACACAAGGCCTAGTAAGATTGTTTGTCCTTCCTTGTTTCCCCCTCCTTCTCTTGTCGCGCCTAAGGACACTTGTGTACAGGTGAGTTATAAATGCCACATCATATCATATCATATCATACTAGACCATGTATGGATTTATCATTTCTGAAACATTTTAGAAACTGCTCCAATAACAATTATCAGGGACCCATACCAACTTTGAACATCTCCCATCTCATCGTGTGTGATCAGTTGCCCTGATCTACCATAAGTTCACCATTGAGGAAAATACAGGGGCAGTTTTGAATCAAAAACATAATTGCTGTCCGGGGTCAGATAGAACTCCTGCCGATTTGTTTTGGGTGCAGGTGGACCACTGGGTCCCTCTATTGACGCTATGCTTTAATATTATAATTAAAACTGAAATGGTCCCCAAGTCTTTGAGCTCTGCGATAATCCAACCTACATATAAAAAAGGTGTTAAAGAGCCCAGCTCTATAGGCCAATTTATCTTCTGGACTCACTTTTTAAAATATTTAGCTGAGTTCTCTTGGCCAGATTAGAAGACTGGGCTCAAGCTAACACCGTATTGTCACCTCTGCAATTGGGGTTTAGATGAGGTGCGAGCAAACTTTAAATCTCTACTTAAAAGAGGTTAATTCTGTATTTGTGAAACAAGATCCAATCTGTCTGGCCTTTATAGACCTGAGCAAGGCATTCAACAAGGTAAATCGACAGAAACTATAGCAAGTGCCCTGAAAAAATGTTAAGGCCTTTAATTATCCTCCACCAAAACACTGAAGCATGTGTGAGGAACGGAAGTTATAGCCACTGTACAGACTTATTTTCTGCTGAGGTAGGGGTGAGCAGCTGTTGTATACTGGCCCCCTTGATATTTTACTATTATATATAGACATGGGGCCTCATTATGACCCTGGCGTTAACCAATGGCGCTATAAGCGCCACGGTTAACGCTAGTAACTTACCGAATCCGCCATGGTGAAATGGGGAATTACCACCACATTCTAAGGTTGGCGGGGCGGTAATTCCCCATTTACCATTAGCCCTTCCCCATTCCAATTTTTGCCCCATAGGGCTCAATGGGAATGGGGAAGGCGGTAATTACGGTACCACAAATTGCGGTGCCGTAATTACCTTCAAGGTCCCTTTGCGGGTCCCTACTTTAACGGCTGGTACAGACCAGCCGTTAAGGTTGGAAGCCACAAAGGGACCTCGTAGTAAGGCGTTAAGGGGTTAACGGCACCGCAACCTTTCACGGCGCCGTTAACCCCTTAACGCCCGGGTTGTAATGAGGCCCATGGTCTTTATGAAACCAGTAGACACAGGAGAAATGTTCACAAGAACGGGAAACATAATGTTACCAATATTGGCATACGTGAATCACACTGTTTCAATATAACGTATCCATCATGCACTATAAAAGTTGATTTCGGATTACACACTTTTTATGAATAGGGAAATGGGCTTGATCTGTAAGTAAACAGACTCAAGTCAGCAGTTATGGTCTGCTACAGGAGAATAGGAACACCCAGAATACCATTTAAGAAGAGCAACAACTCCATAATTCCATTGGTCAAAGAATGTGATTACCCAAGTGTCAGTATTTTGACAGCATCTTCACCTGAACTCCATATTACTATGTCAGTCCAGAAAAACTAAGCACCTCTTGAGGGTCCGGAAATTAATGATAATTGGTTGGCCGAAGACCAACCGCCTCATTTACAGTGTAAGAATATATATTCATTAGTCATTAGTTATTACGTAGCTATTAGTTTAACTAGAGTGAAGCCATTTTAAGATGACCAGAATCGCCATTTTGTTTTCTCTCTCTGCTCTCTCTAACGTTGCCACTTTGCCTCATGTAAAACTGCTTTGCTGTAGATATTATTTCACTTCAATGGTCCAAGGTTACGAAAACATGTTGAAACATTACGCTGGAGAGCCAGACAGAAATGCCCGATTCCCTCCCTCATATATCCTTGAGGACAGGGAGCGAGGTATTTAATCAGTACATGAATGCCAGCGAGTCTCTTGAAAGAATAGCAATGTACAAAACTAGCATTTAAAGAGTTGAACTATGTTCTTCTTTACGGCCCCCCTTTCTGAGCCCAGAGAGGCCCCGGAGAGCAGGCTGACTTCTAGAGCGAGAATCGAAACTTAGAGATTGGGAGGCCTGGTATGTGCCAGTCTCCTACGCACAGCTTGCCTATGGAAAATAGAAACGCTGTGTTCTCGCAAGCAAAGAATGGTGTCTGTAAAAATGGAGATTGCAACCTGTTACTAAATATGGTGGTCTGAAGAGTCATATTTGTTATGATGGTCAATCATCGCCTCTAATTCAAAGGGAAATGAATTAGGGGCGACATCAATTGTGTCATTGCTGATTGTAAGGTGCTCCTTTTGTATATATGTAACTGATGTACGACTCTTTTTTGCTTGCGTCCCCCGAGGTCTGTTAGACACACTTCGCGGGGCGTGGGACCACTTGGCCAATTGGAACTATTTGTATTGCAATAAACCCTAGATTTTGGGAACAGAACCTCGTGTTTGGCGTATCTATTCGTGTGTGGTGACTGTGCCTTGTTTCCACATTCGAGGGTCCCTCACGGGCCCCTTCAAGATGGCGCCCGAATAGGGGCCCTCCCCCACTTGTTCCATTGTGTACGTTACAAAATAAGGAATGGAGAGGATCGGACGATCGAAATGGGATCGAGAGGTGTTCTGGGTGCCCTGCGTAAGTGATGAGACTCCTTTCTGCAGATCTGCACACCGCTGATCCCTGATCGACGTCCCCGGCCAGCGAACAAGGAGGCGAGGGTCCCAAAATGAGGCAGAGCCGAGATAAGCAGGCACAACGTCATTGGTTGCGTCAGTATATGGACGAATTGTGTCTTGGAAAGACAAATTGGTTGATCAGGTGAGTCGTACCCCAATTTGTAAGGAATCCTGATATTGGTTGAGAGTTGATTTTGCAAAATCAAACACCCAGGGTAAGTTTGATTAGCCAGGGCTAAGGTTAAAACATGCCTGTGGTATTGTCCACGTTAGTGGGATTTTTCCACTGCGGTGAACAATCTTTGGAAATTGGCCAGGAAGCACCACCGGGAGGAACGCCGGCTTATGAGATGTACATAAAGTATGGTATGGGAGCGATAATGTTGTGTGAGACTTGGCTTAAGCAAACCAGAAAACAGGAAAATCTTCAGTAGCCGATTGATTGGAGTTGATTGTTGGATTTGAATGCATTAGCCCGTTGTAGAGGGAGGGATGAGCAGATAAAAGAGCATGTAGATAGACTGTTTGAATTGAAGAATGAACTTGATGAAGAATATTCTGAAGTATTTGCCACACCGGGGAATAAGAGAAAAAATATTGAGCGGGGTAGAGACTAGCGATTTTCGTTACCAGCGGCACAAGGTAGTGCAGCACTAAAAGTATGTGTGCGGGAGGCACAAAAATGGATTTCAGATCCCAGTATTCCCACAATGGAAATACATGGAATATTTGATGAATACACTTTAGCAATGAAAAGAAGAGCGTTACAAACGATGGTTGAGTATTTGATGAATAAAGATAGAAGCGAGGGAAAAGTGAGCACCCCGGAAGTGTTGGCGGTATATAAGAGAGCGATGGAACGGGGAACAGGAGAGACAGCCTTAACCCTCGATCTGGGAATATTGTTGCATAAGATGTCGATGTGTGTGCAAGGTAAAGACGAGTTGGCCACAGATTATTTCAATAGATTCAAAGAAGTATTTACAGATTTCAGTGGACAGGATGTGAGTACAGAAGCAGGGAAAAAGTTATTTGTGGATAAATATGTGAGGGGATTAATACTTCCAATTCAAAATTTGATAATGACATCAGAAAGCGAAAACGTTAGGAAAAGTATTACACATGGCTCAATATTATCAAAACAGGGTAAATACTGAGAAAGAAAGAGATGCAAAGGATAGAATAAACTTAAAAACATGGGTGTTGCTCCAGCCGGTAGCAGGACACAACAGGGGAAGGGGAAATGCACAGAACAGGGGAAATTCGAGTATGCATGGAGGGCCTTTGGGATTAAACCAATGTGCATATTGCAGGGAGGAAGGACACTGGCGGGCACAATGTCCGCACTTGCAAAATAGAGGCGGAAATGGTCAGAGAAGGCCTCATAGAGGGCACGGAGGAACAAATGGTCATAACAGACATCATATGCAGCAGCATCAGAATGATCAAGAGAAGGGTTCACAAAATCAAGGCCAGGCTCCGAATCAAAATATACAGAAACAAAATCAGCAAGTTGCACAAATGGGAAATAGAGGAAGAGGGGGGAACATTTTTGATATTCAGACAGGTGCATACTATAATAACAGTTGTGATTACACATCAGATGACGTGTTGTTACCCCAATAGGACAGCCCAGGACAGGGGTCGGAACCAGTGTCTATTCCCGTGAATCAGAAAGGACCCTACGTAGAAATGAAGATCAGGTATGAAGAGCATAGATTCCTCGTAGATACGGGGGCACAAAAGTGCTCGATAGATCATCATTTGGTTCCAGACATACCTCTGTCAGGGTGACAGAATATCTCAGTAGGGTTCGCAGGTACCCCAGTAACGAACCCTGAGTCAAAATCAGTAGCAGTGGCAATAGGGCCTTTTACTGAACATTGTCCATTTCTTTTAACAGAGCATTATGGAGAGAATTTTTTAGGATTAAATCTATTGAAAAAAACTGAGTGCAGTTATCCATTGTACACCAGATGGGGTATTATTGACTATTTCTCCCCAGATTATGCCGACTTCTGAATTTATGACGGAACCTTTAACAGGAGAATTAAGTACAGTGCCAATTGTATTTGGGCCGTGAATGACAATGATGTGGGATGTTTGAAAATAGAGCCAGTAAAAATCACATTGAAAGAAGGAATAACGCTAGCGCGTATTCCGCAGTATGAAATTTCAGCAGAAGGAGAAAAAGGATTGAAAAGTATTGTTTTTGATTTGGTGAAACTGGGAGTGATTGAAGAAATTACAGGTAGCGTGTGTAACAGCTCATTCTTCCGGTGTACAAGAAAGGGGGTAATGAGGTACCGTACCGTTTTATTATTGATCTCTGTGCACTGAACAAAGTGGTAGATCCCCAATTCCCATTAGTGCCAGACGTCACTACGATCTTGACAATGATCCCTGCATCAGCAGAATATTTTAGTGTTGATGATTTAAAAAACGCCTTCTTCAGCATTCCAGTACACAAAGAAAGCAGGTATTTATTCGCTTTCACTTTAGGAGGACGATCATTCACATTTACACGCATACCATAAGGCTATACTGAAAGTCCGAGCATATATAGTAGAGCATTGAAAGAACAGTTGGACATGTTAGAATTACCAGCAGACTGTGTATTGCTACAATACATTGACGATTTATTAATCGCTGCTGACATGGAAGTGATGTGTAAAAAAGGTACTATTTTACAATTTACCCATCTAGCTGCGCATGGCCATAAAGCGAGCCTAAATAAATTCCAATACTGTCAGAAAGAAGTAGCTTACTTGGGTTACTTACTTTCCAAGGAAGGGAGAAGATTAACGCCTGAAAGAATAAAGAGCATTTCTGGTATGCCTATCCCAACAACACAGAAAGGTGTGAGAGCTATTATAGGCATGGCTTCATATTGTCGTCAGTGGATTGTGAACTTTGCTTTTATTGTGAAGCCAATGGTGGAGTACCTTTGCAGTGGAATGAAGAATGTCAGAAAGCATTTGATTTCCTAAAAACCATTTTGAGTTCTGCTCCAGTTTTTGGCATACCGAATTATGAAAAGGTTTTTAGGCTATTGGTGCATGAGAACGAAGGATGCACGTTGTCTGTCTTAACACAGGAACAAAGTGGAAGAAATAGGCCGTGCAGCTATTTTTCTTCTGCGCTGGACCTTGTAGCATGCGCACTACCACGATGTTTGCGAGCTGTTGCAGCGGCTGCTGCGTCGGTGAAACAAACAGAAGGGATGGTATTGGGGCACACCTTAATCTTGATGGTGCCACATGCCATAGATGTTCTACTCAATAGAACGCAGACGCAACACCTCACCTCTGCTAGATTGACTAGATATGAAATTGTATTGTTCGCGCCCCACATCCAAATTATGAGGTGTAGCGCTTTGAATCCAGCAGAATTAATACCAATGCCCGGGGAAAACAGTGGTGGGACTGAATCACCTCCCCATGATTGTTTAATGGTTACTGAGGAAGAAACAAAAGGGAGAATTGATTTGAGTGATACACCCCTAAAAGAACCAGAAGGGGGACTGTTTTGTGACGGCTCTTGTTTTAAATTACCTGACGGCACATCAACTGCCACATATGCTGTCACCACATTAAAAAGCGTTGTGGAGAGTAATAGAATTCCTTACAACTCCGCCCAAGCAGCAGAGATAATTGTCTTAACAAGAGCTTGTGAAATTTCAGAGAACTTGAATGTAAATATCTATACTGATAGCCAGTACGCCTTTGGCGTAGTCCATAACTTTGGATGATTATGGGCCGAGAGAGGTTTCCTAACATCCCATGGGGATAGGATCCAACATGGTCCTCTGATTGTGCGATTACTGTCTGCACTCACGTGTCCAAAGCACCTGGCAATAATGAAATGCGAGGCGCATAAAAAAGTGACATGTAATGTGGGAAAAGGAAACCCATTTGCAGACAAAATTGCGAAACAGACTGCGACTGACTTGGATACAAAAATGTTGACAGTACAATCGAGGAAGTGCCCTGCATGATAGAAAATGGAATTGTAACTGTTAGAGAAATGCAGGCGGAAGCTACCACCGACGAAATACAGGGATGTGCCGAGGGCTCTGCAGAATTGGATTTGGAGGGATGTTGGGTGGACAAGAAAAGTGGGAATTGGATGTTACCAAATGCTTACGTAAATGCAATGTTTGCAATGGCTCACAGCCCCACACACATATGTGCGAAAAAAATAGTCCAACATTTAGCCACAGTTTGGGGAAAACCCCTTATAAAAAAGAATGCTGAGAGGTTGGTCCAAATCTGCATTACGTGCTTACAGCACAATGTGGGAAAGGGAACAGTGACTCCAACGGGAAGTTTCGGACCTCCCTTTATGCCATTCGAAGTAATTCACTTTGACTTTATAGAAATGGAAAGGTGCCAAAACCGAAGTACGTTCTAGTGATCATATGTGCATTTAGAAAATGGGTGGAAGCGTATCCTTTGAAAGATTGCACAGCAATGAGCACGGCGAAAGTAATGCTAAAAGAGTATTTCTCTCGCTTTGGTCTGCCCCGTGTCATATGGTCGGACAATGGTCTGCACTTTGTGGCTGCAGTAATATTACAGATTTGTGCAGGATTACAGATCGATAAGAGATTCCACAGTTCAAGGCATCCAAGTTCGGCCGGTCTTATTGAACACCATAACGGAATTCTAAAGTCCAAGATCAGTAAGATCTGTGCGGGCAGCAAATTGAGTTGGGTAGATGCATTGCCAATAGCGTTACTATGCATGCCAACGTCAGTGCAGGCCAGAACTGGGCTCTCCCCTTATGAGATCATAATGGGGAGACCAGCAAATGTGTGGTGCGCACCTCAGCCAAGGAAAATGAGTGAGATCGAATACCCTGTACTCAGCATTTACTGTAATTTGTTAGTAAAAAACTGCGTATGGTTCATCAGCAGGTGCAGGAGGCATTACTGGTGCGGTATACTGGCCCAGGACATGCATTGGAGCCAGGCACCTGGGTGCTGATAAGGAACTTTGAACGGAAAACATCGCTAGCACCCAGGTGGCGTGGGCCGTATCAGGTACTATTAACCATGCAGACAGCACTACGCGTGGATGGACGCAAGGCGTGGATTCATGCCACGCATGCCAAGAACGTCCCATCGCCATTCGATACGTCAAATGATCGGGTCAAAGACCAGAAAGAGACAACAGCAGTTCCAGAAACGGAAAATGCCATTACCAGTCCTTTGCCACAGAAGTTACCTGCTCCTGGAACAGATAGGAAGAGGAGAAAAGTGGGTTGGCCAGAAAGGGATTGAGTAGAGGAAGAAGAGGGAGATGAGAATAAGAGAAAATCAAGGAGTTGGGTTTGGTAGCTGGGAGTGAGCTGAGACCTGAACCGGACTGCAGTCAGAGGACGGTGATGGGTGCTCAGGGACCTCACTGTGCTCCTTTAGGCAGCAGAGTGTGGGAGTTGGAGGAAGTGAGTCCCCGTCCTGTGAGATGAAGGGTATCCAGCCAAGCAGGCAAAATTGGCATTGCACCACAAGTGGTGCCACAAATAAAAGAGAAACATTTAATGAGTGATAACTCATATTCTAATTAGTGAAGTGTCTAATTAGGCACGAAAGGGGGAAATCCACTTTTTCTCTATGCACCGTAGGACAAATGTGTTTTCCTGTGCTCAAATAGTAATTTATTGAAAAGGGGGATGTTCTGTATGAGTGGTAAAAAGTTGTCAGTTTTACTCCCAAAGTTACAGATAAAAATTGCCCCTCTGCTGCCAAGTTTGCTAAATGGGTAAATAGCTTCACTTGAAGAAAGGAGTGATTTCTGTGGTGGGTGGGGAATTTTACAGGGAGTTTAAACGGGTACTAATACAAGCGCAATATAAATGTTCTGAAAAATTAATTACAAAATATATGCGTTTACAAGTTGCATAGACTGACTCGCTCCTGTTGATATGATGCGTGGTTATATCTGTTGATTTATTGTAAGCATAGTTGACGGAAAAGGATATGCATGATTTTTTCCAAAATGTTTTATCTAATGGAGAAGTTACTGAATTTATTTAACCTAAAAACGAAAATTACTTTTTACTTTTTTTAACCTTTTTTATAATGTGGAGGGAGATCCCCTGCAGCCCTCCCTACCTTATACCCTTACGGCATACCCCACCTATTATGCATTATACATGTACCATACTACCTACTATCTTTGGTCATTTCTACCAAACCCGAGGGAAAAGGAGGCTGTTAACAAGTGGGGCTATTTATAAGTTGTACTTGCCTCACTGAACTGTATATGAAGGTGTAATCCAACTTTACCATCAGTCCACTAAAGGTATACAAGTGAGCGATGGTAAATGGTAAATGAGGTTGCACTGGTCCGCAAAGTGTAGAATTGTTTTCTTTCCCAATGCAAAGTGTATGGAAACATGTAAAATTGCATGCACATCCAGCTTGATGCTTTGCTAATGTTTCTCTAAAACCCTGTATATGTAAATGTCTCATTGTGTTGCTGGAATTTTCAAATGAGTTTATAAAGGTGCAGAATTATGAAAGCCTGTGTGATAGCATGCTTTTAGTGTGGCCTAGTCAATCTTTCTTATGCAATGTTGATGTCTGGTGCATCTGGTACTATCGGTGGGAAAATGTAGTATGCTTAGCTCAGCACTAAGTCTTTCAAGTCACTAGCCTGGGATCCTGGAATAAAAGCATTGCATGAAGTCAGTAGCCAATGAACTAGTTCACTACATCTTAGTAACAAACTTATACAAGTGTTTACAGAGAAGCACATTTTCCTGCACATGGGGATATTACCACCGGGCTAGCCCACAGGTGCAGAAAGACTCAATAAACCCCCAAGCCAACATCTTGGAGATAATGGTATCTTTGACCTTGTCTGGTGAATCTTACTCTTAGCCGTCTTTCTGTCTCTAATGCCGATATCATGAACGCGCCAATTGATCTTCCTAGGAGTCAGGGAGAACATGCCCATGTACTGATCTAGTAATTCTGTTAGCTTCTGAGCAATTATTAATCAGTTTTCCAATATAACCATAATGATATCGGGTTTAACACTAACCTGGACAGTCAGTAGATTCTGAGGATGGCAACACTGCTGAATTGAAAGGTCTCCCGGGAAACCCTGTTCCCTCCTTACCAAAGAGCGTAACTCAGCAAAGGAGGAAACACAACTCTCAGGGAAAAGCAGAGTTGTTCGGTTGGCGGCTTCCTGGGGTCTGCCTGGCTGTAACCTGGAAACCGGATGATGGAGTGAATAGTCCTGAGCAGGAGACAAGAGAGGTAAGTATTCCATACACAGAAAGAAAGCTACGAGTAGCAGATTGAAGAAAGAGATACACTTACTCCTGAGACAGGGATAATTGTTAATTCAGCATAAATCGGGGAAGCCTCAATAAGGAGTGGTTTGCTATACCTAACAAATAGAAACAGTACCCAAATGCAGAAGACAGAGGTTAGTATGAACTACAGGGGAATCGGGTAGAAAATGGAAATATTTGGGGGAGGCCACCAGGGGGCGCACAGGCAATGGCTGCCTGATTGCGGTGTTCCCGCCGAGGCAGGGCCTATTCAGGGAATTGAGCCCCCCCCGAGGTCCCCCCGAACGAACACATCGGGTGGCACGAGCTGGTGACCCCCCCGGGACGCCCCCGCTCGAAAGAACGGACCTCCAACTCCGAGTGGAACCGGAGTTCTGGGAGCGGTGGTGCGCGACAGGGCTGACGCCGTTCTCGATGGCGCAGGAATTGGAGCAGCAAGAAGGTTGGGGAGACGATCCAGGCCCCCCCGACCCCGGCAGTGGAAGGCGTGTGGCGAGGAGGTTGCGTTCCACAGGCGGGGACCAGCGGCGGCTCCCCCGCCTGCCCTCGGACGGAGGAAACAGACATTTTTTGTCTCTGCGCCGGGTCCCACTGCGCGGCAGCGCAGACCCAAGGAGACAACGTCGGAGACCAGGCCTCATCGGAGGGGGCTCAGGAGAGGAGGCCCCCGGTTACGCTCTGCCTGGGGGGAGCGGTGGATCTGCCCCCCCCGCGGAGCCCGAGGCATCTGACATCACCACCCCCCTCGGAGAGGCCCCACATCCAAGCTCATTCCAGGGACCCAACGGCGTGGAACGGGGAGAGCTGCCCCAGCCTGGGTCTCACCCGGAGCCACAACAGCGACCCCCAGCTGGAGAGCCTACGGCGAGGTCCCCCGCGGCCCTGGGTTCAGCAGGAGGAGGCCCCCGGGCAGGGCCCCAAGGCGTGAACCTGCCAGGCGACAAAAACCCTGGGGGAACTACCCCGGGAAGAGACAGCGATTCGGCAACCTGGGTGAGAGGCCCCTGTCCGCGGTTGGCAGGGCGTGTGCCCACCTGGGGGGCTACCCCTTCCCCCACAGGGGTTAAAGCCCGCGCCTGCAAGCCCCACCTGAGCAA
Organism: Ambystoma mexicanum; assembly: GCF_040938575.1. NCBI lineage: Eukaryota > Metazoa > Chordata > Amphibia > Caudata > Ambystomatidae > Ambystoma > Ambystoma mexicanum. The sequence continues at coordinate 352,846,097 of NC_090941.1, read as the reverse complement.
CACATACCGGGACGACCCCGGGATAGTGCAGCACACCCTCAAGGGGCACTAGGCCGCAACGGACCAAACGCCCTCATAGACTGGCGGAAGACCCTACCACCACAACGCTCTCGCGGACTGGAAAACGCCTCCGGCATCCCCAAGTTCATCGGTCCCACGGCCCACCCCGAACCCGCTGGCTGCTCGCGACCCAGGTGAGAGGCCCCCGTCCTTGGCTGGCGGGGTTAGCGCCTGCCTGGTGGGCCGTTCCGCCCCCCGCAGGGGATAAACCACTGTCTACAAATTCCACTGGTGAAACAGACAACTGCTTGGCCCCGGGGTGGTACGGTATTCCCCCAAGGGCCCCCCAGACCGTGGTGGACCCTGCAGCAGGGGATCAGCAGGACCACATGAGCTGGAGGAAGACCCTACAAAGGTTCCGCTTTCAAGAAACAGAGACCACTACCGAGGTTCCTACCCTCTCCGGAACCATGGTCCATCCTGAACCCACAGGCTAACTCGCAATGACGATGGAAAGAGGCTTTGCCTCCATTCTTCAGGAGATTAGAGAAATTAGATCCGATATCGCCCAGAAGTTCGAGAAGTTGGACCAGAGAGTGGACAAAATCGAGGACAGAGTCCTACAAGTGGAAAACTATCAATCGTCCTCTTCATCTCAGGAGGTCCAATTCGGCACACGTCTTGCGGCACTGGAAAAGAGGGATGAGGAGAGAGCCAGGATAAGGGACGACTATGAAAATAGGGAGAGACGGAACAATCTAAGGTTCTTTGAGATCCCGGAAACGGAAGGCGAGACAGAGAGAGAGTTGACCCGAGTGGTGAGAGACATTATCACCCTCCTGTTTGCGGAAGAAATGACAACAGAACTCAGGTTCGGCCGAGTGCACATGGCCGGGGGAGGACGGGGAGCCCCAGATCGGTTCTGGGCCGTTTCCACTATTACACCAAAAAAGGCAAAGTTCAGGAGGCTGCGAGGAAGGCGGGGGTGATAACTTACAACTGCGCCCAAATCTCAATTTTTCAAGATCTCTCAGCTTACACCCTGGCTAAATGAAGGATGTGCCGACCCCTGACACAACAACTGAAGGAGAAGGGCGTTCGGTATAGATGGGGATATCCCTTCTCCCTGTCTTTCGAATATTCAGGCCAATGCACAATGCTGGTAATGGAAGAGGTCATCAAGGGGGCTATTCAGGACTTCGTGGGCGATTCCGCCCCCCGGAGGGGGCCAGTAGGCCCGGAAGCACTCAGCAGGGGCACCCCCGGCCAGCCTAACTCCAGAAGAAGGAAAACCGGCTCCAGAAAGTTCAAGAAATTGAACACTCCACCGACACCAATGGAGGAAGATCATGTCGAATCGGAGGGGTGACAACAGCGACCCTACGAGGATCGTCGGGGCTAGACAACAGGAGGACTCTAAGGACGCTTCGCTCACCGCACCCCATCGATCTGCAAGTATAAAGGGTCATCGGGGGGGACACAACCATGAGTGTTGAGAGAAGTATCACCCGGGGACCAGGGGACGGTCGCCCACTGGGCGGAGGGGTCAGCTCGGCCCATCTATAGATCGGGCCCTGACAACTCGGAGGGGAAGACAATTACAGTTCCCCCTCAAGCAGTGATCAAGCTGGGGTGTTCGAGGGGGGGACAAAATGGGGGGGCTCACGTTAGCGTGCTTTGCTACTGACGCCTGGTCGTAGGGAACAGGCTGGTGGTCCAGCCGACAATCCAGGAATGGAGGAACTACAACGCTGGACGCCGGGGAGGGGGGTGGGGCTTTTTACACAAGTTGGGGGTTTTGGGGTGGGGAACGAGTTGGGGGTAAGTTGCGGAAATGTCCAAACAAAGAAATTCAGAAAGCAGGGAGGGAGCAACCATGCGACACCGGTGACCAAGGGGGAAGGTGACAGTGACTATGGCTGATGACCGACCGGCCCTAGGGGTGGGAACCCTGAATGTACGGGGCCTGAACACCCCCACGAAGAGATCCCTAATTAGCAGAGAGTTTAGGAGGGCAAAGCTGGACCTACTCTTCGTGCAGGAAACGCACTGGGCGAGGGGGAGGGAGCCCAGGCTGCGGGGGGGGTGGTATCGAGGAGATATACGATGCATCGCACAAAGGTAAGAAAAGAGGGGTTGCAATCCTGATCGCTAGGGGGTTGGGATTTGAGAAAGACTCCATTCTCAGGGACCCCAAAGGCCGTTACCTCGTTGTCTGAGGTTCCCTACAGGGCTCACCCATAACCTTGGCAGTATTAAACGCTCCAAACGAGGGTCAGGCCCAATTCTGGGAGGGAGTGGGGGAAAGGCTGAAAACTTTTGTGCAGGGTCCATTGGTGGTGGGAGGTGATTTTAATATGGTCCTCGACCCATCCAGAGATAGACAGCGGGTGGGCGCTCTAAATCCCGCAGGAGATGCCATGTCACGCGGCTTTCAGAGGGTGAATGAGGGCCTGGGCCTGGTAGACACAATGCCCACCCCGCGAACAGGAACTCCCTCTTTTACATACTATTCCGCCACTCACAAAGCCTTCTCCAGGATAGACTATATTCTCGTGGACGAGGTCCTCCGCCCACACGTAGCGGGTTACAGGATAGATCCCGTTCCATGGTCGGACCCCAACTTGGTCAGAGTCACCCTGGCAGGGGACTGGTGTAGAGGATGGAGGGGACGTTGGAGATGTAACAATGCCATACTTAGAGACGAGGTACATGCCCAGGCCGTCCTGGACGCCATCTCAGAGTTCTTTGAGCTTAACGACAACGGGGAGGTGGGCACGCACACCCTCTGGGATGCCTTCAAGGCGACCCTTAGAGGAGTACTCATTAAAATAGGCTCTCGACAGAAGAGGGAAAGGGAGACCCAGGAGAGATCTTTGAGGGATAAAATAGCGAGCCTCCAACCAGGGGGTTCCCCGGTACAGACCCTGGAGCGTGACCGCGTGGCTACACTGGAGGACTACAGACTCCAATTAAAAGACCTGCTCCTCCACAAAACGGGGAGGAGCCTCCAAATGGTCAAACAGAAATACTACGAGAAGGGGGACAAAGCGGATAGGATCCCGGCCTGGAAACTGAGGGAGGTCCAGAGAAGCAGGATGGTGAGAGAGGAGAGGGACAACAGGGGAACACTAGGCTATGATCCCCCCCATATAAGTGAAGCTTTTCGCCAATACTACGAGTCATTATACGCATCTGAATATGATGGTGGCAATGCCCAGATCGTGGAGTTTCTCGACTCTATACAGATACCGTCCCTTCCCCAGGAGCTGGCAGAGGGGCTGGAGGGCCGGGTGACCGAGGAGGAGGTGGAGAAGGCGATCAGCGGGATGAAGGTGGGGACCTCTCTGGGTGAAGACAGCTTTTCGGTTTATTTCTATAAGAGGTTTCGATCCTCCCTGTCTCCCTACCTGGCAAAAGTCTTCAACTCGGTCTTGGAGGGGGGTACTCTTCCCGACTCCATGATGGGAGCAATTATAGTGGTCCTTCCCAAGGAAGGTAAGGACCCGAGGGAATGTTCGTCCTACCGGCCCATATCATTGCTCAACATCGATGTCAAGATCCTAGCCAAGGTGGTGGGCAGGCAGATGGAGGGGATAATGCAGAAGCTAGTCCACGGGACCAGGTGGGTTTCATTAGGGGCAGACAAGGCTCAGACAATATCCGCAAAACAATTGACCTGGTACATTTTGCCCAAACCTCAAATCTTGATGCATGCATCCTGTCCCTGGACTCGGAAAAAGCATTTGATAGAGTCGAGTGGAGATACATGACCCTCCTCCTCCAGCGAATGGGCTTCGGGACGCATATCCTGCGCTGGGTGGCCGCCCTCTATAGAGCTCCTACCGCAAGGGTTCAGGTCAACGGATTGCTGTCAGAGCCCTTTCCTCTTACCCGAGGGACAAGAAAGGGCTGCCCTCTCTCCCCCCTGCTATATGTCCTCACGATGGAGGCTTTGGCCATAGCGGTTAGATCTCACCCAGACATCAGGGGGATTAGAATGGGAGAGGTGGAATTCAAGCTCTCCCTGTTTGCCGACGATATCCTGGCATACCTGGTGGACCCGGGCTCTTCGATCCCTCCCCTCCTGTCCCTGGTCACCTCCTTTGGGCGTTTCTCAGGCCTGAAAATAAACCCAACTATATCCGTTCTCCTTCCAATGCGCCAGGCAGACCCGATGCTGGACCCCCTGACCAGGTTTCATGGGATAACTGTGGGCAAAAACACCATAAAATACCTGGGCGTCCTCCTCACTAGGGACTTATCAGTACTGGGAACCTCCAACTACGACCCCTATTGGCTGCGATCAATTCTGACCTGAGGAGATGGGGAAGGATGATCCTCTCATGGTATGGTCGGATGACGGCAATCAAAATGAATATTCTGCCCCGGGTTTTGTACCTCTTTACAGCCCTCCCTACCCGGGTACCAGCCCAAACCTTCATAGACTTACATAAGGGTGTCTGAGATTTTATTTGGCAGGTGGGCCAGGGTCGGGAGGGCCACCCTGACGCTCCCGAGGGAGGAGGGGGGATTTGGTCTCCCAGATTTCCAACTGTATTACCACGCAGCACAACTGCGGGTGCTTCTGGAACATATGAAGTAAGCCTTGCGGAGATATTGGTCATACTTAGAGGACATGAACGTCCACCCCCTTAAAGTCCGGGACCTCCTGTGGGCCCCTCGCAGGTCAATTCCAAAACAGGTACTGGCCCACCCTACCCTGGGAGTTCTCTGGGATATCTGGAGGGAGTGCCCCCGGACAGCTCATCTTACCTCTTGGCCGTCCCCAATGACCTTCTTGTGGGGACCCCCCCCTGAATCTGGGCAGCAGAGGGTTTAGACAATCCCAGCGTTGGTCTGATGCGGGCCTGGAATGGGCGGGCCAGCTGTTCAGGGAGGGAGAATTTTTGAGTTACGAGGACCTGAGGGTTGGGCTGGGAGGCGAAACTCTCTCCATATTTGACTACCTCCGTCTTAAGGGCATCCTCAACGACCCCTCATGGGGCCCAAACCTGCGGAGACAACTAACTCCCTTCGTGAAACTCCTGGACTCAGCAACCTCGAGAAAGGGCACGGTTTCTTGTATGTACGCAGTCCTAAACACCCATAACCTTCAGACTAGGAGAGGCTTCCGTGGGTTTTGGAATGGTCTGGCGGGGGAGGAGATACCTGAGGATGCCTGGGCTCGTATTTTCAGGATATCGTTTCATGGCAATCTTTTCACCTCGGACATGGAAAATGAAAATGTTCACAGGGGTGTCTCCAGAATGCCCGAGGGGCTGTGGCCAGGTAGGGACCAGAGGACACATGTGGTGGCTATGCCCGAAAGTGCAGTCCTACTGGGAAGCAGTGAGAGATTGGATTATGGAGGTAACGGAGCTCCCTCTTCCCCTTAACCGGCTGACCATGCTGCTGGGCCTCCCCCCGGAGGAGACGGAACTGTAACGGTACCCAAGAATGTGGGAAACTATGTTGAGAGCGGGCAGAGTGGCCCTGGCCCAGAGTGGAGGGGCCCAGAAACACCTTCTAAGGAAGATTGGATGAAAAAACTCAAGAACATGTTCTTGATGGACAAATTGACTGCCTTGGTGAACAATGACTCGTGCTCATTCCTTGCTGACTGGTATGGGGTCCAGCAGACATGGGGATGGAACGTCCATTACATCCAGGATCGTGCCCCTGGATGGCCGGGGCGTGATCGGCACTGAGAAGGACAACACCTAGTGGGGGTCCCCACGACCCGGGGCAACGTCGGCCCCAAGCCAGCTATTGAGTCGGTCACACGTTGCATTGCTTCAAAGACCAAGGAAATGACAAGATAGTTTGGTCTCGTTACTGCTTTATTGTTTGAATTGGACATGGTGGGGGGGGTTCTTGAAGGGGGGGTTTGGGTTACTGTACAATTCTTTTCTCTGATCCTTGTATTACAAAATGTTAATAAAAACCAAAGTTTAAAAAAAAGAAAATGGAAATATTTGGACGGAAGCCCCGGGGAACTCACTTCCCGACAACAGTACAGGATTCAGCAAGAGGGCATGGCGAGGCAAAGAGTGGACTGGTAGGCAGTCTGACGAGGAGAGGAGGTCTGCAGGGGAAGCGGTAGAGGAAAGGAGGATTATAGGAGGAGTCAGACACAAGGAAGAGTAATAGCTGGAAATAATGCAATTGTTCCTAGGAACAAATTTACGAAGCCCCGTACAGGAGAGTAGCAATACATTTTCTTGACTTCCTGGTTTCACTATATGGAGTCACTTGACCGTGTCGGTACGAATGCAGGAAACGTACATCATCTGTACTGTTGCTTGCAGAATCGGCCCATGAGCAGTCGGCCATGTTAGGTGAGTAAGATTACATATTACACAATCGTCGTTGTTACATAATATTACACATTCGCCGTTGCTGCCAAACTGACCATCGGTGAACAGGTGTAACAAATTGCTGGCAATGATGCCTCTGCTGTTCATTGAGTTCTGGAGAGAGTTGAACTCCCTCAAGTGACTTGTTGGTGGGGTCTGTTTGTAACAAGTAGTAGAGACAATCTGTCTTTTCCTCTGTCTCATCATCTGTGACCAGAACCATCACCTAGTCATCCCAGCTGTAATGAGGTTTTAGCCGGTTGACATGAAAGACCCAATGTGTCTGCCTCTGAGTCTTTGTGTCAATGAGGTAGTCACTGACCCTTTCCAGCACCACATAGGGCCCAGTCCACTTGTCATTTAAGGCACTGGGGTTGACAGGCTCCATGATCAAGTCCATCTGGCCTGGCGTGTACTCCATCATGGTCGCCTTCTGGGCACATAGGACTGTGTAGCCCCTGGCAACAAGCAGATATTGAGTAGGGCATGTCAGTGTCTGTGTGGTCGACAGCGGCTGTTCAATGAAGCAGGTTGGGGCGGTCCTAAGAATGCTTCAAAGTTGGCCAGGCCAAATTGGTGAATGACGTTCTTTCCTTTCGAGTCGGCAGGCTACAGCCGTTGAAGTGGTGATCGAGGGTACATCAATGTGTGTAGCCTGTGGTGTCTGACTGTGACAACCAACTAAAATGCTGCATGAACAACTGTGCACTTTTATTGCCGTCATCAAAATCAGGCCCTAGCTCATATGTTTTATGCATATTCATGTTTAAAAACATTGTGACATTCAGTCCTAACAACTTACACCTCAGTGCTTGTGATGGCGATGGTGCAGGCATTGTGATAAGATATGCATTTTACAAGTCCATGCCACAGTGCTCAATTTCCTTCTGTCAGAACATAAAATTTGAGAATATAAACCATCTACACTTGCTTTTTAAATAACACCAGATTTTCATTGATTTGTATGATGGACCAGGTTCACAGAGCACTCCTGCCTAGCCTACCCTGCACAGCTTCCCTCCTGCTGACAACAAATACCTTTGGATATGCAGCACCCTGTTATGAGGCTACTCCTCGTAATTGGGTGTGCTCCTTTAATACCTGAGTCCAGGACAGCTTCCAGCAGTTCAGCTGTCTCTGGGGCTGGGGGTACTTGTCCCCCAAAGAGAATCAAAGAGAGGCTGAGTCTTCAGGGTTTTGGAACTGCCGTGTGGCAGGCAGTATCGGCCTGTCGGACCCGAATACATATTTCCTTCCACAGCAGAGCTGACAGGAGCTGACATATTTGCAATATCAATTGGGATGTGGCGGCCACGATTATAAGTATCACCATGCACAATCCCTAAAACTAAGGCATAGCTTATGCTTAGAGATTACCCTGCCAGCAGCATCGGGTTCATGATCACCACGGTTTGGGCATAGAGAGCCTATCCTCAATATCACCCCTGTGCTGCAGTGACTGTGCTGTCACTGTGGTGATCAAGTCAGCATTTGTGACCTTTGAACCTGTTCTGCGCCATGAGCAGAACGGGTGCTGAGGATCAAGCTACTAAAGTGTAGGGCACAAGTGCACTATGCTTTTGGAATGGAATTGTGACAAAGGGGAAACTGGTTAGCAGATTGCCCCTTTGGAGAAGGAATCACTTGCATCATTGTATGTAATACAAATCAAACAAGCAATGGCTTTGCACCCTTGCCAGATGGCAAATCCTCAGTTATGAACTTTGCTGTTTGGTCCCTGTCTAGGATTGTGATGTAGCGAAGCCTAGCATCAGCTGTTGTGACTGTGGTGGATTGTGAAGGACTGTGCAGTCGTATTGCACTCTGGGGAATTGTTGTGAGTCCGGAACTGATGAAGACAATGCCCTAAATACTGATGATGGTGCAGGATACCTGGTGAAGTGGTCCTACCTTCTCTGTTTTTTGAATTTTTTCGGCTGTTCAGAATGACTTTTTACCATCTTCCTCTTGTCTCCTACCGTCGTTATTTTGATATTAGTTCCATCTTTGCCTCACATGTCTTCCTATGTCCTCCTTTTTATCCATTGTTACTTAAACATATTGTCTGGCAAAGTTTGCTTCATTTTACTAGGCTTTCCTATTTACAGATAAACTGTTTCATTTTTACATGTCTTCCTTTTCTCGTGTATCTTTGTCTTGCTATATTTCAAACTGTTCTTTCCTGCATTTGAATTGTCATCATATCATATTATTGTACCATCACATTAATTATCTTCCATGCTTTACGTACAGCGCTTTAGAAATCAAATCAAATAAAATACAAAATACAAATGATTCAAATTGCATGGATGAGACCTTTTGCACATAAGGGAAATTGGAGTCCCCAGTTTTCAATTTGGACTTCATAGAAAATATTCTCCTGTGTATATTATACAATGATATGATATGAAGTTTATTTATATAGCGCCTATACACAATATGTTTCAAAGCGCTTCAAGGCAAGGGAGGGAACAAGGGAAAATACAATGACATTGTTACAGGCCATGAACAATAAGATTGTGAAATTAACTATCATACTCGGCCTGACGACATTTCAGATGGTGCATAAACTAAGATACAAATCAGGGAGGAAGGGTTTGAAAGGCCAGGAAATGGGAACAAACTGGCGTCTACTGACTAGGCCTGACAACATTTCTGGTAGAGCCGGAGATTGACAAGAGATAGGGGAGAGGGGAGCAGAAAGGAGGGAGAGGAACAAAACAAGCGACTATCGTACTAGGCCTGACGACATTTAAGATAGTGCTGGAGGAGGATGGGGAGGAGACAAACAAGGTTGCTATCATACTAGGTCCAAGGACAATTCCAATGGAGTAAGTGCATAGAGAGAAGTAAGGGAGGGGAGACGAAGAGGGAAAGGAGAGAAGGGAAAGAGTGCAGTTGCTGAAGTCAATAATAACACATGATATTGCAAGAGAACAGCAATGCAAGCAAGGAGTCAAGATGACGATGGGCATGGCATGATTCAGGACCACCCTGAATTCGATATGCAGGGGAAGTCCAGCATGAGAATAGAAGTCCAGCCGGGTAAGCATTGTGAGCCAATGAGTCCACAAAAGAAAATCCATGCATTGTTCACAGGTCGGTGATGGAAAAACCAAAATGTATCATGACAAACTCCTGCAAAGTTTAGATATATGGGGGGTAGAATGAGAGGGCTGACTCAGGCAGCCAGAGACGGGGGGCAGGGCACACGTAGGTTCCCATACTGAGGAATGCACACATTTTCTTTGAAATCCTACGGTTTGCACTTGTATGTTATGTTAAGCATGTACAGTCGTAATTTACCACAAAGCCTTACAAAACCCTGACAAAGTACCCGATTCATGGTTAATAGGGACATTGCGTGGCAAACCGCACACAAAATCTGGTTTGTCAATTCATGGAATCGACTGTGCAGGTTTCTTTCGATCTTTGTGGGGACTTTGCGCAGGCTCGGCATGTCTCTGCGTGCAGTCAATCACCCTGCGTGAGACACCTCACAGAGCGCGGGTGTGGTCTCCGCAGAGGCCAGAGTAGGGGGCGGAATACGTAAAATGGGGATGAACATGGGAAAATGTGGGCATTACGAGAGACGGCCACAGGCAGTCCAACGCATGCCCACAAATGTGCAGAACAAAAAGGTATTCATGAATCTGACAACGTGAGCGCTCGTCAGACAAAGGCCTACACAAAGCCCTCATTCTATCCGCCATCCAAATGTAGGCACACAGACACTTGCACATAGCAATCACCTCTGCGCAGTGAGATCGCTTGCTGGATTTAGGGGTGGGTGCACGCAGATCAGGTTCAGAACTAACATAAAGGTGCACGTACGCAGTGTAGCGAGGTGCATGTACGGTTTACGGGTGTTGGCATGTAGATTTTCTGCAGTTTTACCTGAGTTACGGAAATTTGTACTCATGTTGTCGAGGTGCGGGTGACAGTTTCAGGGGACCCCGCACTCTGTCGATGTGCAGACCTGGTTGCGGGGGACCATATGCACTGTTTCAAGGGTGCATGTGCTTACGCCTGAGGAGCATGCAAAGCTAGCAGTAGCTGGCTAATTTTGCTTTGCGTGGTGGCGTTCCGACTGCATATTGCGTATACACTCACTTTGTGCAAACAATTCCACGAATACGTGCAGCGTGAAGAAAAACTTCTATATGCAGGCTCGCAGTTGCATTCTCGGCACGCGGCCTTTGTGGGATCTCTGCGCACTTCTCCATTAAGCAGGCCCATAGGCCAAATTTACAAATGCAAAGCCTCAAGCAGCCCCTTTCTGTTAGGAACTATGCAGAGCTTGCATCAAGGAGGCAGCCCTTAGCTACATTTAAACTAGTGAACACAGTTGGCAAACACAAAATGCATGTGATAGCTTGTTCCATTGTAAGCTCCACAAATAAGACATTGTGTAATGTTGTTAAAGGCATATTTCATTGCATTGCTCAATTATTAATCCACTGGGTTGTAAAACCCAAAAGCACAGAGAGATTAATTTAATTGGAACTAGTGGAGTGTTTGTCATGCCACAGAAACAGCCCAACTGCTGAGAGATTCATCTCTCTGAAGAAGGGAGTACGTGATATCCCAGCCTTCTCAAACGACACAGGAGGTCATTCATCTGTCAGGCTACAAACCGCACATTTCCTTAAGAATACTCCTGGGCCAGGCTCTGATTTTTAAGTAACATTCAGTATCAGCTGGAAATGACACGGGTCTAAACTTTCCTTTTACAGAGCTTCTGCCCGCAGGCAATCTTCTGGTGATAACACCAAACAGCATTCTGATAAAAACAGACACCGCCATTCCTGAGTCACAGGCAGAACATGAGGAAAGAAAGTCGGATGACAAAATCCTCTCATCTTATTTATGTCGCCTCTCGTTGAATTTAAATTACTTTCGGTTTATTAGTAGGAGAAACAACAGCAAAAGAAGAATGATTTTGAATGTAGGTTTTTAAAGTAGGACTATATCACGAAAAGAAATACCGTAGAGCCTAATTGTGAAGAAAATACTAAATTGCACTTGTTAAGAGCCGTTAAGGTTAAATGTGTGTGTACAAAGCCAGCATTCTGTGCAATTTTTAACATTTGTTCTATGCTGTGCTAAAAAACGCAAAAACAGACAAAGTCGCATCTACACTTTTGGGCTCATTTTCCTCCACCGGTACCATTAATTGAATACATACAAGTCCTGCATAAGACTTGTTTGCATTCAATTAACAGTGCAGCCCATTTTCAACCATTTGCTCGGCAGAGAGGAGGGTCGGATCGTAAGCCACGAATCGGGCTTTCCCTTGCACTGCACCATGAAAATACTCCAACATTTGAACCATCATTTATCTTCATGCTGGTGCAAATACTGTGGATTCCTATGGAGTTTGCATGCTTAAAAAGCATTGCATGCCCCATAGGAATCCATTGCAAGCGCTGGCATTCGTGGCAGGTGGCGTTTATTCATGTTGCACGGCGGAGTGCAAAAGGGTGGCAAACCAACATGTACACCACCGTTTCGCACACCCCTTGTGCACTCTGACATGGAAATGAGCAAACTTGCGTGGCAGGGACCTGTTTACTCAATAGTGAAAGATATCAGGTCCCAGACACACATTTTCAGCGAACTCGAAAACGAGCCCCGTATAAAAAAAATACATTTGGCTCCAGCAACGATGGATTCCTATGGAATGTGCTCAGTGGAATTCCATAGGAATCCATTGTTTTTACGCCAGTAAGGACATACCATGCTGGCGTAAACTTACGCTTTTTTTAAGGTGAAGTGGTAATGAAGGTCGAAATGAAGCACCATTTCCGTCCACACTGTAAAACCTTAAACATCCTCCCCAGTGTAAATTAGACAGACCTAACACATTTGCACCTCTATTTAGCACCATTTTTTGTGCTTTGGGGGACTTGTAAAAAGGGTGCATTATGCATTGAAAATCACACTACAGTGCTTTAGACCATCTTTAATGTAAACGTATTTGAACACTCTTTTTCGTTATTTATTGAACTATTGAATTATTATCCTCTTTTTTCCCGTTGTTATTTAGAGACTACTGTAATTTTCAGTGATTATTTTAAATTATGTGGAATTTATCAAATGCTTCCTTCCACCTTGAGATTTAGCACTTGTTTTAAATGGTTTTACGTTTTGATATACATTTATTATTTTCTTTCTGCATTGAGGTATACCAGTATATCAGGCATATGCGTGCACATGTTTGAACATGTTAGTGTGTTTTGCTGAATCACTGTCCATATGTCCCACTGCTGATCATTTAAAATTATCTGTCCAACCAATAGGTGAATGAAGAAAAAAATCAAGAACACCCATATCCTCCCTTACTCAGAGGCCCATTGTGACACAATGGGCTTCATTACGACCCTGGCGGTCACGTAATGAACGGTGCCGGTACGGGACCGGCACCGTTCATTACGGGATGCCTGATTACGAGGTCCCCATACATCTTGTAAAACCAGACATCCTTTACCGGTTCCCGCGAGGGGACCAAGGAGCTAATAACGGCCTGTTATTAACGGGCCCGTTATTAGCTCCATCCCATTCCCATTGATCCCTATGGGGCCTCAAATGAGAATGGGAAATGGTTCTGTGCATGAGGAATTACAGGGTCCTCCAAGGTTGGAATGACACGGTAGTTCCTCATTTACAGACCCTGGTAATGGAGCCCGGTATGGAGGGAGCCATGGCGCTAATAGCACCATGGTTACCTCCATACTCGTAATGTGGCCCAATGATACTGCCTACAGGAAAGCCGTTGTCAGAGTAACATGTTGCAATGTGTCAAACCAATAAAGTTTTAAATCTAATTAGAAAGCCATGTCGTGATTCTATGAGTGGAGATGTGATTTGCCTCTGATTTTGAACTGCGAGAATATGACTATGTGAAAACGTCAAGCAACATACAAGCAGGGCTTTAAGTGGAGTAAGTAATTACGGTGGGGACATCATTTGGAGGCGTGGCTTGCCTGATGGGCATGACCTAAAAATTGAAGGCGTGGCCTAAAGAAGAGCATGTAAAAATTAACAGGAGTGGTCATGGCTACATAACTAAGCGCATACTGGAACACTGCTGGTACAACCAAAAACATGTGTTCCGGGGCAAATCATGTAATTGCACTGTTGAGGGTGAGGCTTTTTAAAAAGAGAGAAAGTTGACTGTTTTTAATATAATATACAAGAAGCCCTTGCATTCGGGGAGGGGGACCTACCAACAACTTTTTTACTCAGGGGGCTCAACATAAAATAGTTTGTATACCACTGCCATTGCCCAATGCGGCCAGGGCATGGTTGCAGAGCCCAGCTCCTGCACGTGGGTGTGCTGCCGACAGGGTAAGGTGACTGGTGGAAGATGTTGGCTATGAAGGCGCACTACCGGGGGGCCCTGATATCCTCCCACCCCAACAAGCAAACAGAGACGTTTACAAAAGGTTCTGTTTTTAAATGCACTGTGGTGTCCTCTGGAGTGAAGGGAGCGATGCCTGCTTGCGGGGGGGGGGGGGGCATTGTGTAAGAAATAAGAGACGGTTTTGACTGTGTGAGGAAGAGAGGGTGGGAGCAGGCAAGGAGTGGTGCATAAGTGGTGCATGTCTTTGGGTTCGACTGATAGGCCAAAGTAGTTAAACACCTCTGCGTCCGTTCTCAGCTCTGTTCTGTTGATGCAAATGCTATAACGGCCCCTAAAATAACTATCCAGGCCAACACCCGCCATTTCTTTGTTTCTCTTCTTTCTTTCTTTCTTTCTTTCTTTCTTTCTTTCTTTCTTTCTTTCTTTCTTTCTTTCTTTCTTTCTTTCTTTCTTTCTTTCTTTCTTTCTTTCTTTCTTTCTTTCTTTCTTTCTTTCTTTCTTTCTTCTTTCTCCTCCTAGCCTCTCGTTCCTTCCTCCCTTGCCCCTCCTCCTCTCACTTGGGTGAACTCCTCCTTTGCCCGCTCAGAAGGCCTCCTGCCTCCGCATTCCCTCACCTGTCCCTCCCGCCTGTACTTATTCTGACACATGTCACTGTCCGCCTAACCCCCACTCTCTGACCCCCTATGCGCGTTGTGTTTCTCTCCTGCCGAGCATCCGGCTGCCCCCCTGGTTGTCCCGCTTCCCCAGGTGTCTGTCGCTCCTTTTTCTTCAAAAACCAAGCTGTGGCATAGAAGGCTAGGTACGTTTGGGGTCCCATCATGGGGTTAATGGCTCAACCATTAACACCCTTTTGTCTCCACCCCTGTTGTGCCTGTTACTCTCAGCCCTACGCTGTAAATACCACACCAGGGAGTGGAGACAAAAGGGCGGTAATGGTGGGTGGGACGCTGTGCTATAAAGTGCAGCCACAGCTTCGCACAAACTAGTTTGAGCGAAGCTGTGACTGCCCTGAACTTCTGTCAGTCACAGCTGCCTGACTTGATGATGGCGGCACATCACCCGTCGCTGCTGTGGACATGGTGGGACAAGTACCTGCCGTCAAGTGGTGGGATTGGAGGGCCCCAGCAGGGCCCTGGCTCAGCCTTACTTTTAGGAGACTGCCAGGGCCTAGCGGATACAAGTCAATCGCTTGAGCATGCAATCCGAATTACTGAGGTTCTGGAAGCACCCGTGTGGGAATATCAGTTCTAAGCGGCGGCCCTGAGAGAAAGCATTTTAGAATAAACACTTTCCCATTGAAAAACATTTTATTTTTATAAATCAGGCCCATGGGCACTAAGCTTTACCTTTTTCCACCTAGATAGATTACTTTTACCTGAGGAACACTGTGATTCTTGCCCCTGGAGCATCATTTTATATTAAATGCTAATTGCATAGAGGGGACCACCAATGTGAACACGCAGGAGGTAAGCCCCATCCATGCAATTGTAATAATTTGCAAAATGGAGTGCAAAAGCACAGAGTATAAACAGGTGAAATTGCACGTGCGCCTTTTTTCATACTGAATTTTACTAAAAGTGTAAATTGCAATCTGCCATTTATGCGATGCAAACATCATTTACAATGGATTTCTGTTAAATCTGCATGCTTCTAGTAGGTTCTAAAAACCGGTGGATTCCATTGGACTCTATTGGTTTAATTCCAGCATGAAAATACATGCTGGTGTTAACCATGTAGTTTTGGAAGGTGGAGGAGGAATGCCCTGCAGAAATGTATACTCAATGTCTCCAGAGCTCTGGTTCTCTCAAAAGTAGACTACTGAAACAGACTTTCCTCAATATGCCTCTTTCTTCCCTCCTTCCCCTTCAACTAATCCAAAATAGACCTACCTTGGCCTCAAGCCCAGGGCCCACATCTCTCAATTCATAAAATCTCTCCACTGGCTCCCGGTGGCTGCAAGGATAAAGTTCAAGACCCTCTGCATCATACACAAGGCTTACTGAGGCCTGGGACCCCGCTACATCCAACTCTCTCTCTCTAAATATCTCCCTGCTAGAGTCCTTCGGTCCTCTAGCTTTAACCCTCAGCAGATAAGACGTTTCTCCAAGCAGAGAGTGGGGGGTAGAACTCTTCCCTCGGCAGGAGCCTCCTTCTGGAATGTCCTCCTCGCCTGTAACGCTCACCTGATTCCCGTAGAGGCGCCGGTCTTGACTGGGCGTATACCGTATCTTCAAAGGTGATGTGTAACACACGGCTGGCTCTTTGGGCTGGACCTCTGTGCACTGTATGTCTGCCTCGAAGGGTGAGATGTCTGCAGATAGAAAATATGGGATTAAGGAACTGGGTTATTGAGTGTCTCTCTCTTCTTCCCTTTCTCTTCTCCTGTAGAACCCCAAAGGTTAACGCTCTCACCTTAGGTAAGTGAACGCTGTGCTCTCCATCTGCCTCGGGGCAGGGTGCTGTAACCAGTTTCTTCACTGGATAAGGGGAGCAGGCCTCTTGACTTCAGAGGACTGCTGTCCGTCGTTTACTGCACGAACGGTAAGTTTCGAGTAATTCTAATGTCTTTAAAGTCTTTAGTAATGATGTTTCTTGTTTTGCAGGGTTCCGGCGATGGCGGATGACGGGCTGAAGTGAGTTGAAGATGGAGCCCGTGTGATGAATAGAAGCGCCTGGAAGCACGTAAGTAAGCGCTTGTTGCCTGCTTCACAATGCGCTCTGTCTTTTTATTTTGCAGGCACAAGTTCGGAGCGGCTGCAGGGTGCCGGAATACCCACTGGGTTAGATGTGGAAAGGAGTAATGGCACGTGAGTATTAAAGTTCCCCAATGTCTTTAAACGCACCTTGTTTTGTCTTTCAGATGCGGGATGCAGCGCCGAAGGCCTCCGGAGCGTGCGAAGAGTTGGTAAGCTTTTGTCTTTCAGATGCCGGAATGCAGTGTGAAGACCTCCGGAGCGCACGAAGAGTAGGTAAGCCTTTGTCTTTCAGATGCCGGAATGCAGCGCGAGGCGTTGGTGACAGCCGATGGACCAGGTAAGTGAAGAGCTGTCACTGAAGACCGTAATGCTAACCTGTTCTTTCTTGTCTTTATAGGTGTTGCTGAAGACTGGATTCAGGATGGTAAGCCTTTTTCCTTAGGCACAGGATCAGATGCAGAAGACACGATGAGCGTTCTGCTGCAGAGGATGCAGAATAACGCAAAGCAAGATTCATCCATCGGGTGTGGTTTAAATAGCCTCCTGTAGTGCTTAGGTGTCTCCTTCCACAGCCACGCCTAGTTAAGAAAAGAGTTCCTGCTTTCCAGAAGAGTTCCAGTGTTCTGAATCTAGGGAGTGGCTCCTGCCCCACCCAACAGGAAAAGTAGTTCCAAACAGAAGAGGATCAGAGGCTCAACTGGCAGGCAAGTAAGCAGCATGGTCTGCTGCAGGTAAGTCCACCCAAGCATTATGAGCCCGGCGCTTCCAGCGCTGGGACTGGGCATATTTATGAGCCTGGTGCCACTGGCGCCAGGACTGGGTCCAAAAGGTCCCAATTGGGACTGGTTGGCACTCGGAACCTGGGTTATGGATCTGCTTCCAAGGGAGTTGGGAAAACCCTGACCTTTTGGAAGCAGAGATCATGACAGTACCCCCCCTCAAGGCCCCTCCCAAACCGGGCTTCTCCGGGGGTTTTGGCTTGTCAGGAAATGTTCGGTGAAATCTTTTGATTAGGCGAGGAGCGTGGACATATTCAGCAGGTTCCCAGGATCTCTCTTGGGGGCCGTAGCCTTTCCAGTCAATTAGGTAAAATAGTTTAGATTTGGAGATCTTGGAGTCCAGAATGCTTTTGACTTCAAACTCGAGTTCTCCATCAACTAGGATAGGTTTTGGAGATTTAGTTAGTCGGGTTTGAGGTTGCACGGGTTTTAATAGAGAGACGTGGAAGACCGGATGTATCTTCATGTGCGGGGGCAAGTCCAACTTGACCGCTACTGGGTTTATTATGGTAGTGATGGAATAGGGACCAAGGTATCTTGGGTTGAATGTGCGTGGCCCTTTTAGAGGTAGATATTTGGTGGATAACCAGACTTGATCCCCTACTTGATATTGAGGGGCTTCCTTCCGATGTTGATCTGCTCCTTTCTTGTATTGTTCTTTAGCCCTTTGAAGGTGAGAAACAGCTTCCTTAAAGGCTTGGGTGATTGTAGAATGCAGGTAGTCTACTGCTGGTGTTTCAAGATCTTGGAGGGGATCCAACTCCGAGGTTCGAGGGTGACTGCCGTACAAAAGAAAAAACAGGGTTTTCCCAGTTCCCGAATGGACAGAGTTATTGTAGGCATATTCGGCTATCCAAAGGATGTCTTTCCAAGTTTTTTCAGTTTGTTGCAGCATGCAGCGTAAATACTGTTCCAGAGTTTGATTGGTCCTCTCGGTTTGTCCGTCGGTCTGAGGGTGGTGACTGGTCGATAGTCTCACATCAATTTGACCCGACCGACAGCAACTTCGCCAAAAATGAGAAATAAATTGACTACCTCGATCCGAAATTAGAACCGAAGGAAAACCGTGCAGTCGGACGATGTTTTCGAGAAATTCTCGGGCCAGAGTTGCTGCTGTTGGCAAGCCTTTGAGCAGAATGAAATGCGCCATCTTGGAGAATAAGTCCACGATTACTAGAATCGTATTGTATCCGGAGCATGGAGGTAGATCGGTGATGAAGTCCATAGAAAGCGTATGCCAAGGGCGAGGTGGGATGTCAATAGGGCGTAAGAGGCCTGCCGGTCTTTCCTTTTGACTCTTGTTTTGGGCGCATACTCCACAGGACATTATAAAGTCTCTGATATCTTTTTTCCAAGACGGCCACCAGAAGTAGCGCTTAATCTTTTCTGAGGTCTTGGCCATACCGGGATGTCCTTCCATTAAAGAATCGTGATAACAAGAGATTACTTTTTTCTGTAAATCTGTGCTGGGTAGGTATAATCGTTCTAGGAAATACAATAAGTTGTCCTTTACTGCAAAGTCCTTTCCCTGCAGATGCCAATTCTGTATGTCTGCTGGAGTTACAAGTTGCCTGGCTTTATCCTTAACTTCCTCTATGGATTCTGTGGCGATTACACCCAGAATTCTTTGTTCGGGAATGATTGGTACAGGTTTAGGGTTGATCAAGTGTTCTTCCACTCCCATCCGAGAAAGGGCATCAGCTTTACCGTTCTTTGTACCAGGTCGATAGGTAATTATGAAGTCAAACTCGGCAAAGAATAATGCCCAACGGAGTTGTCTAGAGGATTGGGCTTTTGCGGTTTTCAAATATTGCAGGTTTCGGTGATCCGTAATCACAGTAACGGTGTGTCGGGCCCCCAGCAGATAATGCCGCCAAGCCTTAAAGGCAGACTTGATAGCCAGAAGTTCCTTGTCAGTAATCGTGTAATTGATTTCAGGAGGCGAGAATTTGCGGGACCAAAATGCCACGGGATGCAACCGATTGGTTACCGGGTCCTTTTGTGATAGAACTGCCCCCATGGCAAGGCTTGAAGCATCAGTTTCCACGATGTAGGGGAGTTCGGGGGGAGGGTGTTTTAAGATTGGTGCAGAGATAAATTTAGTCTTCAAATCCTGGAAAGCTTGTTCCGCCTCGGTAGACCATTCAAAACGTTTGTTTTTCTTTAACAAGGCAGTGATGGGCTGGACTATTCGAGAGAATTCGGGGATAAACCTGCGGTAAAAGTTAGCGAAGCCTAACATGCTTTGCACACCTTTTACGGAGGATGGTGATGGCCATTTGAGAACTGCATCGACCTTCTTTGAATCCATACGCACTCCGCTAGGTGATAATATGAATCCCAAGAATTCAACTTCAGTCACGTTGAAAATACATTTTTCCAACTTAGCGAAAAGTTTGTGTTGACGCAATCTTTCGAGGACCATTTTCACGTGTTTCCGATGTTCAGATTCCGATGAAGAATAAACGAGGATGTCGTCAATGTAAACAACAACACACACATCTATGAGCTCTCTGAGGACATCGTTCATAAAATATTGAAAGGCGGCCGGGGCATTGCAAAGTCCGAAGGGCATGACCTGATATTCAAATAGCCCATACTTGGTGCGGAAGGCCGTCTTCCATTCATCGCCCTCTTTTACTCGTACCAAGTGGTAAGCTCCTCTAAGATGCAGCTTTGTATATATGCATGCTTTTCTGACTTGGTCCAGGAGTTCAGGGATCAAAGGTAACGGATATCTATTCTTAACGGTGATCTGGTTCAGGGAGCGATAATCTATACAAGTTCTAAGGTCTCCTTCCTTTTTTGGAACGAAGAACAAAGCTGAAGAAGCAGGGGACTTGGAAGGACGAATAAACCCATTTGCCAGGTATTGATCCAGGTATTGTCGAAGGTGAAGGTTCTCAGGCTCGGTGAGGGCATAAATTCTACTACAAGGAGGAGTAGATCCAGGTATCAGGTCTATCTGGCAGTCATAAGACCTATGAGGAGGTAGAGAGTTAGCCTGATCCTTCCGGAAAACATCTTGGTATTCTAGGTATTCGGGAGGTAACTGGGGAGTCTCTGAAGAAATTGCTGCCAGTGCAACACCAGGTGGAGGGTGACAAGTAGAGACACATTCTGGAAACTGGACCGTTCTTGCTCGCCAATCGATCAGAGGATTGTGTTTCTCTAACCAAGGTATTCCTAGAATAATCTGAAACTGAGGGGCCTTGATCACATCGAACACGATCTTCTCATGGTGTCCATCTTGACTTACTAGCGTCACCTCTTGAGTGGTATGCGTTACTGGCCCGGAGGCTATCTCCGTACCATCCACCGTAGTAATGACGTCCTTTACAGCCTTGGGACAAAGAGTTAGATTCATCCTCAAAACCATTTCATGATCCACATAATTGCCGATGGCACCACTGTCGACGTAAGCTTCAATTGCATGTAATCGATCCGGATTATCAGGGCTAATGAGGACCATAGGTATCACGAAATGCGAGGTCACGGAACTGGTTTTCACGCTCGGCAAGAGGACCTCTATTCTTGTCGGGCGAGGTCGTTTACCTGCTCAGAGTTTGTAACTTTGGTAACTGCAGCTCCTACTGCCTTCTTGGCAGGTTTCACCGGACAGTCTCGATGAAAGTGCCCTGAGTTTCCGCAATAGAGGCATAATTGCAACTGTTTTCTCCTTTCCCGCTCCTTTTGTGTTAGAGGACCTTTCAGACCCCCTATTTGCATGGGTTCCCCGGAGTCTACTCCTTTGGAAGGAGTTGGCGGTTTGGAAAATACTCGAGCATCAAACTTGGAACGATCGGCCTTCCTTTCTGCAGTCTGTGATCTATTTGAACGACAAAGTCTATATAGTCCGAACAATCTTGTGGGGGATTCACTACTTGGGCTAACACATCTTTGAGCCCTCCACGTAGACCTCTTTAAAACAGCGTAATCCTTTTGTCCTCAGGCCATTGAGTTTCCACTATCAGTCTGTTGAAAGACGCAATATAAGCCAAAAGGTCTTGATTACCTTGTCGCAACGAAAGAAGCTCATTGTCCAAGGCCTGCCCCTGTGAATGTCTTGCGAACAGTTTTTCCATACTGAGCTGAAAAGCTTGAAAATCATGGAGGACCGGATCATCTTGATTTACTAGAGGGATCGACCAGTCTGCCGCATTGCCACTAAGGTACGAAAGCACGAAAGCTACTTTAGCTTGATCAGTTGGAAAGGCTGCTGGCCGGCATAAGAAATGCAACCGGCACTGATTGATAAATACTGCAAACCTCTTTGGGTCACCAGAAAATCGTTCGGGCGGAGCCAGAGGTACATTCCCAGGTAGGTTGATCTGCACTGGATTCATAGAGGATGTAGAAGGAAGATTTCCCCCAGATGCGGGTAACGGGGTCTGTCCGGCTTGTGACTGTAGCAATTGTCTAGCGAGATCATCTGTTCGCTCCTTGGAAATAATCAGTTCCCTTCTTAGAGCGTTCGTTTCCTGACGGGCTGCATGCACTTCTGCCCTTAGTTCCCCAAGTAACTGGGCTAGCTGGTCGGTATCCGAGGTTTCCATAGCGCCTGGACGGGAGTTTTGTGGTAGGCTTTGCGTTCTGTAACGCTCACCTGATTCCCGTAGAGGCGCCGGTCTTGACTGGGCGTATACCGTATCTTCAAAGGTGATGTGTAACACACGGCTGGCTCTTTGGGCTGGACCTCTGTGCACTGTATGTCTGCCTCGAAGGGTAAGATGTCTGCAGATAGAAAATATGGGATTACGGAACTGGGTTATTGAGTGTCTCTCTCTTCTTCCCTTTCTCTTCTCCTGTAGAACCCCAAAGGTTAACGCTCTCACCTTAGGTAAGTGAACGCCGTGCTCTCCATCTGCCTCGGGGCAGGGTGCTGTAACCAGTTTCTTCACTGGATAAGGGGAGCAGGCCTCTTGACTTCAGAGGACTGCTGTCCGTCGTTTACTGCACGAACGGTAAGTTTCGAGTAATTCTAATGTCTTTAAAGTCTTTAGTAATGATGTTTCTTGTTTTGCAGGGTTCCGGCGATGGCGGATGACGGGCTGAAGTGAGTTGAAGATGGAGCCCGTGTGATGAATAGAAGCGCCTGGAAGCACGTAAGTAAGCGCTTGTTGCCTGCTTCACGATGCGCTCTAACTGTCTTTTTATTTTGCAGGTACAAGTTCGGAGCGGCTGCAGGGTGCCGGAATACCCACTGGGTTAGATGTGGAAAGGAGTAATGGCACGTGAGTATTAAAGTTCCCCAATGTCTTTAAACGCACCTTGTTTTGTCTTTCAGATGCGGGATGCAGCGCCGAAGGCCTCCGGAGCGTGCGAAGAGTTGGTAAGCTTTTGTCTTTCAGATGCCGGAATGCAGTGTGAAGACCTCCGGAGCGCACGAAGAGTAGGTAAGCCTTTGTCTTTCAGATGCCGGAATGCAGCGCGAGGCGTTGGTGACAGCCGATGGACCAGGTAAGTGAAGAGCTGTCACTGAAGACCGTAATGCTAACCTGTTCTTTCTTGTCTTTATAGGTGTTGCTGAAGACTGGATTCAGGATGGTAAGCCTTTTTCCTTAGGCCCAGGATCAGATGCAGAAGACACGATGAGCGTTCTGCTGCAGAGGATGCAGAATAACGCAAAGCAAGATTCATTCATCGGGTGTGGTTTAAATAGCCTCCTGTAGTGCTTAGGTGTCTCCTTCCACAGCCACGCCTAGGTAAGAAAAGAGTTCCTGCTTTCCAGAAGAGTTCCAGTGTTCTGAATCTAGGGAGTGGCTCCTGTCCCACCCAACAGGAAAAGTAGTTCCAAACAGAAGAGGATCAGAGGCTCAACTGGCAGGCAAGTAAGCAGCATGGTCTGCTGCAGGTAAGTCCACCCAAGCATTATGAGCCCGGCGCTTCCAGCGCTGGGACTGGGCATATTTATGAGCCTGGTGCCACTGGCGCCAGGACTGGGTCCAAAAGGCCCCAATTGGGACTGGTTGGCACTCGGAACCTGGGTAATGGATCTGCTTCCAAGGGAGTTGGGAAAACCCTGACCTTTTGGAAGCAGAGATCATGACATCGCCCCTCTCAGACTTGAGCTGGATGTCCTTAAGTTCTGGAAGAATCACAAGACCTTCCTTTTCTCTGCGTCCTTCCCTCTCCTCCTTCCTTGGTAATTTCCCCTGCGGCTGCATCTGGCTGCCTGGTCCCTTCTGAGTCATACAGGGGCAAGGCCTTCCCTCAACCAGTCTGCTTCAGCACCTCCTTAGTAGCACTTACCTTCGGGCATCCTTCCCTGACTAGACTGCTGAGTCTGGTCCACCCCCCTTCTCACACCATGTGACTCCTCTACCCCCCAGTGCACTTGCCCTTGTGCTCCCCTTAGCACTTACCCATCCCATTGGGCCACTCCTCCAACAGCCCTCCTCCCCGTCCCCTTACTTTCCTTCGCCCTGACCTGCCCATCCCCCCGCACTTCCTGTTTGCTGCACTCGCATGATCAGAATGTGACAAGGCCTAGTAGGACCATTTATTGTTTTTATCCTCCTCTGTTCCCCCCAGACTCCTTTAGTCTTGTGGCATCTGGAAACACTTTCTGCTGTATAGGCACCATACAAATGTTCAATAGACAAAATAAATAAATAAAATATATTCTGTTCAGTGCCCTTACTTAACCTTCAAATAAAATTAAAATACCCAGCAATCTATATCTAAGGTGTAAACCACCTTATTGTTAGTGTTATGCCTCATATTTACATTCCAGGACTTGCAAAAATACCCTGTGCATGTATACTAGTTGCCATATGCAAGTAACCATGAAACCATAAATATGGAGGGTATGCTCTTGTTACTTGTTGAAAAACTGAGATGCTGTCACTGACACCTGTACGTGGAAATGTTCTTTTGTTACATGAGCAATAAAGAAGAAAAGTAAGGTAATATTTCCTTACCAAAGACTAGAGCTCTCAGTTGACCCTTGGCAGGGTTGCAATATCCTATTGAGTATACAGTCCAGTATTCTATGTCGATTCCAAAATCTCAAATAATTGTAGTAAATTCTTCAGCAAGAAATGTTTTATTCACATTCCTTAATTAAGTATCACCAGTTAAATTTTCTTATAGTGAGGCAACTTTGAAAAGCATAAGTTTGTTTTATCAATAAGCACATATGCCAATGCATTTCGGTCTACGACCTTCGTCAGGGCCATGCTTTAGTGGATATACCAACAACTAATCTTTCATAAAACCATATAGCATTTCAACACAAAACATATAGTGATTAAAGGATAATTCAAAAACAGATAAAGCACGTACCCCCAAATGGATCCGTGCGATTGAAAAAAGGAAGGAAACAAAAGGGAAGAAAACAAAACAAAAAGCATGTCAATATTGTTGAACAACTGTGCGTTTCCAGTGTACAACTATTCCCAAATTACGGCAGTCTATACCTGCTTTAAATTGGTTGTCCTCTCGTATCAGTATTTTCAATAGTTGTCTCCAACATTCCTGTTAATTAATGATAAGAGAGTCTAAGAACTTCTATCTATACATTTGTGTATACCTAATACCTCTATACTAAAGGATATCTTACCTTTATGCGTAGAGCTCCCACGTAGAACCGATCGCGTTGAAAGCGAAAGTGTAATGCGCGCGAACTCAGACGCTATCAAAGATCGCCATGGGAACATGGGCGGGGCGACGCAGAGCAACGCAAGCGATGCTGTACGTACGCCTCGGGTCCCACCCCTCTACATTGCTGCAGGTGGGCGGGATTGTTGCCACGGCGGTCTGTGTCATAGAACTTTGAAAAAAAGTAGATTGTTCTGTGCGTAAATCTTAATGTATATATAATCATTTCATTCTTCAATCTTAGATCGAAAATCTAATAATAAAAAGACATACATACCAGACAACTAGAAAAATGAAGACGAAACAAATTAAAATAAAAAAGTAGATACTTAAACGATATATAAATGTAACAGGAACATCTCAATTAAGGAAAAAACATGTAGCCATTTCAGGAATACACCATCTGTTTGTTATCATGATTTCCTTATGATATATATGGAACAAAATCCCTTTGCAAAAAATTACGTCCACATTAATCACAATATTTGTAAGCTGAATTAAGGAAACCACATGTAAATGATACTAATTACAAAAATGTCCATCCCAAAATATTCGTCAGGTTATGTTCATCACAGAAAGCACATATAATTGATGTCTTCATTAATTCCTTTTGGGGAGAGAGAACTCAATCTATCGATCCAAAATGTCTCACGTTGATCCAGTCTTTTCTGTAAATCTTCATATTTCTCTCTTTTTTGGATCCTCTCTAAGATCACAAATTTTATCTGTGCCAAATTATGTTGTTTATTCTGCCAATGTCTTGCCACCGCCGAACTTGCAATGTTGTTCCTAATACACGATCTGTGTTCGTTCCACCTTGTTTTAGCTGTACGTTGCGTTTGTCCAACGTAATACAATCCGCATGGGCATTTGATCCCATATATAATACCTGGAGTGTCACATGTTGCATAGCTTTTTAATCTTATCTTCTCTCCAGTATATGGATGATTGATTGTTTCTCCTTTCATAATATAGCTGCAATTGCTGCAGTTTAACCATGGGAAAGTACCTATTCGGTCTGTGTTCTTCTTCTTCTGTGGTGGCCTCGTTTGAACTAATCTATCTTTGAGGTTGGAACTTCTTTGGTAGGCAAACGTGGGAACTTTTTTAAAAAGATGTTCAACTCTTTTATCGCATGTAACAGTGTTCCAATTTTTCTTTATAATTGCCTTGATGCGATTACTTTGTCGTGAATATTTAGAAACAAAAAATAGTGGAGATGAAATATCTTTCTTAGTTTCTCTTGGTTTAAGTAAATCGTCTCGATTCTGTGTCATTGTTCATGCTTCTGCCAATGCAATTTCTTCCTGTGAGTAACCTCGTTCAAGAAATTTATTGCCCATCGCCTTGACTGCTGCTTCATATTCGCTTGGGCTGCTGACTATTCTTTTGACCCTAAGCATTTGACTATAAGGTAGATTTTTAATCAAACTTGGTTGGTGAAAGCTCAACCGATGTAACAAACTATTCCTGTCTGTACTCTTCCGGTGTATTGTTGTTTGATATTCAGTTTCTGTAATGTTAATCTCTACATCTAAAAAGTGGATGGATTTCTGTGAATATTCATAGGTAAACTGTATCCGAGGGTCTATGCTGTTAATGTATTTGAAAAATTCTAATAAGCGTATTTCTGTGTTCTTCCAAATGCCAAAAATGTCATCAATATATCTGATCCAGTTTATAAGATCTTGATTCCATAGGTGATTTGATAAGACATATTCTGTTTCAAATTTGTGCATGAATGAGTTCGCATATGAGGGGGCCATGGTTGCTCCCATGGCCGTACCTGCAACTTGTAGATAGTATGAATTCTTGTATTGAAAGTATGAGTTATTACTGATAAATTCAAGCAGGCCCATAATGAATTCTTTTTGTGCAGCTATATCTCCCTCTTTCAGAAGTATCCATTCCACTGCTTCTCTACCGAGGTCATGAGGAATTGAAGTATATAAGCTTTTCACATCCACCGTGAAGCAGATGTTGTTCTTGTCAAATGTGATGCTCCGTAAATACTGTAGAAAATGTGTAGAGTCTTTGATGTAAGTACTCGTTTTCTGAATTAATGGTTGTAAAAAATAATCAATATATTTACCGAGTGGTTCCAGGATACTGTTGATCCCTGCTACTATGGGTCTTCCTGGAGGTTTTTGAATATCTTTATGGATCTTTGGGAGAGTGTAGAAGTGTGGAATCTTAGGATGTGTGTTCATCAAAAATTTCTTTGTGTTATGATTGATCCATTCGAGTTCTTCAGCATTATCAAGGAATTTTTCCAAATTGCAACGGATTTCTTCTGTAGGATCTGATTCAAGTATGGCGTAGGTATTACTGTCATTAAGTTGTCTAAGGCACTCTTCATCATAGTCCCTTGTATTCAGTAATACTAGAGCTCCTCCTTTATCAGCGGACCTTATTGTGATTTTTTCATCTCCATATAAATTCTTGATAAGCTTCAGTTCATGGGGTTTCATATTCCGATTTCTTGGTTGCTTAAATTTCACCTTCTCTAGGTCTCTTATGACCTGTTTTTGAAAGATGTCTATGGAAGGTACAGATATTGGAGGTATAAAATTGCTCTTTCCTCTAAATTCTTTAAGATCTGAGTCCACTATCTGTCTTGGATTGCTTTCTTCCGATTCACTGAAAAAAACCTTCAATTTCATCTTTCGGACTAATTTGTATAATTCAACTTTTGAATCAAACAGAGTACTATCATAAGTAGGAACAAAGCTTGAAACGTGATACTTATGATTATTTAAAGGATGAAGTTTATACTTGGATGGAGAAATATGGTCCACAGGTGAGAAAACCGAAACAAAATCACACTAGTGAAACTTCCAGCTCTGGTACCGACACAGAGAGAGAAACATCCAACCAGGGGGAAGAAGTTGTTTCCGGAACTTCAAGCACAACAGGTACAACAGAGATACTGGACAGAGATAGAGTGCCTTTTTCAGGAGAAGGAAGAAGAGAACACGAAGGGGCAAGAGAAAAACAAAAAGGAAAACCAAATACAAGACTGCAACAGAGGAAAACATAGTGATTAATCTATCCTCTAGAATTTTGGCCCAAAGTGAGATCACAACGCTACAAAAAGGACTAAGCTTTGTTCCTACTTATGATAGTACTCTGTTTGATTCAAAAGTTGAATTATACAAATTAGTCCGAAAGATGAAATTGAAGGTTTTTTTCAGTGAATCGGAAGAAAGCAATCCAAGACAGATAGTGGACTCAGATCTTAAAGAATTTAGAGGAAAGAGCAATTTTATACCTCCAATATCTGTACCTTCCATAGACATCTTTCAAAAACAGGTCATAAGAGACCTAGAGAAGGTGAAATTTAAGCAACCAAGAAATCGGAATATGAAACCCCATGAACTGAAGCTTATCAAGAATTTATATGGAGATGAAAAAATCACAATAAGGTCCGCTGATAATGGAGGAGCTTTAGTATTACTGAATACAAGGGACTATGATGAAGAGTGCCTTAGACAACTTAATGACAGTAATACCTACGCCATACTTGAATCAGATCCTACAGAAGAAATCCGTTGCAATTTGGAAAAATTCCTTGATAATGCTGAAGAACTCGAATGGATCAATCATAACACAAAGAAATTTTTGATGAACACACATCCTAAGATTCCACACTTCTACACTCTCCCAAAGATCCATAAAGATATTCAAAAACCTCCAGGAAGACCCATAGTAGCAGGGATCAACAGTATCCTGGAACCACTCGGTAAATATATTGATTATTTTTTACAACCATTAATTCAGAAAACGAGTACTTACATCAAAGACTCTACACATTTTCTACAGTATTTACGGAGCATCACATTTGACAAGAACAACATCTGCTTCACGGTGGATGTGAAAAGCTTATATACTTCAATTCCTCATGACCTCGGTAGAGAAGCAGTGGAATGGATACTTCTGAAAGAGGGAGATATAGCTGCACAAAAAGAATTCATTATGGGCCTGCTTGAATTTATCAGTAATAACTCATACTTTCAATACAAGAATTCATACTACCTACAAGTTGCAGGTACGGCCATGGGAGCAACTATGGCCCCCTCATATGCGAACTCATTCATGCACAAATTTGAAACAGAATATGTCTTATCAAATCACCTATGGAATCAAGATCTTATAATCTGGATCAGATATATTGATGACATTTTTGGCATTTGGAAGAACACAGAAATACGCTTATTAGAATTTTTCGAATACATTAACAGCATAGACCCTCGGATACAGTTTACCTATGAATATTCACAGAAATCCATCCACTTTTTAGATGTAGAGATTAACATTACAGAAACTGAATATCAAACAACAATACACCGGAAGAGTACAGACAGGAATAGTTTGTTACATCGGTTGAGCTTTCACCAACCAAGTTTGATTAAAAATCTACCTTATAGTCAAATGCTTAGGGTCAAAAGAATAGTCAGCAGCCCAAGCGAATATGAAGCAGCAGTCAAGGCGATGGGCAATAAATTTCTTGAACGAGGTTACTCACAGGAAGAAATTGCATTGGCAGAAGCACGAACAATGACACAGAATCGAGAAGATTTACTTAAACCAAGAGAAACTAAGAAGGATATTTCATCTCCACTAGTTTTTGTTTCTAAATATTCACGACAAAGTAATCGCATCAAGGCAATTATAAAGAAAATTTGGAACACTGTTACATGCGATAAAAGAGTTGAACATCTTTTTAAAAAAGTTCCCACGTTTGCCTACCAAAGAAGTTCCAACCTCAAAGATAGATTAGTTCAAACGAGGCCACCACAGAAGAAGAAGAACACAGACCGAATAGGTACTTTCCCATGTTTAAACTGCAGCAATTGCAGCTATATTATGAAAGGAGAAACAATCAATCATCCATATACTGGAGAGAAGATAAGATTAAAAAGCTATGCAACATGTGACACTCCAGGTATTATATATGGGATCAAATGCCCATGCGGATTGTATTACGTTGGACAAACGCAACGTACAGCTAAAACAAGGTGGAACGAACACAGATCGTGTATTAGGAACAACATTGCAAGTTCGGCGGTGGCAAGACATTGGCAGAATAAACAACATAATTTGGCACAGATAAAATGTGTGATCTTAGAGAGGATCCAAAAAAGAGAGAAATATGAAGATTTACAGAAAAGACTGGATCAACGTGAGACATTTTGGATCGCTAGATTAAGTTCTCTCTCCCCAAAAGGAATTAATGAAGACATCAATTAAATGTGCTTTCTGTGATGAACATAACCTGACGAATATTTTGGGATGGACATTTTTGTAATTAGTATCATTTACATGTGGTTTCCTTAATTCAGCTTACAAATATTGTGATTAATGTGGACGTAATTTTTTGCAAAGGGATTTTGTTCCATATATATCATAAGGAAATCATGATAACAAACAGATGGTGTATTCCTGAAATGGCTACATGTTTTTTCCTTAATTGAGATGTTCCTGTTACATTTATATATCGTTTAAGTATCTACTTTTTTATTTTAATTTGTTTCGTCTTCATTTTTCTAGTTATCTGGTATGTATGTCTTTTTATTATTAGATTTTCGATCTAAGATTGAAGAATGAAATGATTATATATACATTAAGATTTACGCACAGAACAATCTACTTTTTTTCAAAGTTCTATGACACAGACCGCCGTGGCAACAATCCCGCCCACATGCAGCAATGTAGAGGGGTGGGACCCGAGGCGTACGTACAGCATCGCTTGCGTTGCTCTGCGTCGCCCCGCCCACGTTCCCATGGCGATCTTTGATAGCGTCTGAGTTCGCGCGCATTACACTTTCGCTTTCAACGCGATCGGTTCTACGTGGGAGCTCTACGCATAAAGGTAAGATATCCTTTAGTATAGAGGTATTAGGTATACACAAATGTATAGATAGAAGTTCTTAGACTCTCTTATCATTAATTAACAGGAATGTTGGAGACAACTATTGAAAATACTGATACGAGAGGACAACCAATTTAAAGCAGGTATAGACTGCCGTAATTTGGGAATAGTTGTACACTGGAAACGCACAGTTGTTCAACAATATTGACATGCTTTTTGTTTTGTTTTCTTCCCTTTTGTTTCCTTCCCTTTTTCAATCGCACGGATCCATTTGGGGGTACGTGCTTTATCTGTTTTTGAATTATCCTTTAATCACTATATGTTTTGTGTTGAAATGCTATATGGTTTTATGAAAGATTAGTTGTTGGTATATCCACTAAAGCATGGCCCTGACGAAGGTCGTAGACCGAAATGCATTGGCATATGTGCTTATTGATAAAACAAACTTATGCTTTTCAAAGTTGCCTCACTATAAGAAAATTTAACTGGTGATACTTAATTAAGGAATGTGAATAAAACATTTCTTGCTGAAGAATTTACTACAATTATATGAGATTTTGGAATCGACATAGAATACTGGACTGTATACTCAATAGGATATTGCAACCCTGCCAAGGGTCAACTGAGAGCTCTAGTCTTTGGTAAGGAAATATTACCTTACTTTTCTTCTTTATTGCCTATTAAGATCCGCATGCCACAGGATCTTTTTCGGACTGGAAGCTCCAGGTTAAAAAATGTTTTAAAAAATATTTATAAATATTACAGAACAAGTAATATATCGACATTATGAGAGAAAAATTCCCAGTAGTGCCCGCCGAAACTCTGTACTTTTGTTACATGAGGTCATTGGATATCATGGGCCTCATTACAAGTTTTGCAGTGTGGGAAAAAAATGGTGGTAATTCCATTGCCGCCACTTTTCCCATACCACCAAATTACAATTACAATTACCACCATCCTGATACTAGAGGTAAATGCTCCACTTTTTCCTCCAAAAATCGGTGGAATTACCACTTGGTAATTTCGACAGTGGTAATTCTGCCAAAAATCCAGAATGAAGTGTCTCCATAAATGGGGACTAACAGCGGTTTACCACCACTTGTAATCATATTGGTAAACCCATAGGACCACATGGCGGAAACAGTAAATCAATTTGGCAGTTTTCTGGCGTATGCTCCGGCAGAATAGCACCAAAATCGTAATGTCTACATGTGTATATATATAAATTCACTGAAAAAAACTTTGTTAAACTGACGTTATGGTCAAGTTGCACTAATAAAACCTATGAAATTGAATGAAAAAAACTTTGTTAACGGGACGTTATGGTTACAAGTAAAACCAAAAAACCATAGAAATTCACCAATTATGGTAAGCTAAGCAACCTTAACTCAAGCCACCAACGTGCACTGCTAAGACTAACACCAGGACATAAAAGATGACATCACAAATGTCATTGATGACATCACTGATGAGATCACATATCTGGGCCACTTGTTTTTGTTCACTGACATATCTAGGCCAGGTGGTTATGTTCACTGACAATCAGAATATTAAAATTAAAAGGTGCTTTATATCTAGACGTTAACCTTGTCATATGTTGTTAAAGTACTTTCCTTAGGGTTCGGTTTCAGCTCAGGTGCACATACATGGTGCAATAAGCAGGCCTCAAACACAAATGTATTTCTGTTTCTTTATTCCTTACTTTAGTTTCCATTTATGTGCCTCTTGTTTGCATGCATTGTGGGTCTTGAACAGGATGCACCCCAGCTGGCGCATGTGACAGGGGGTCTCCAAACAGCCCTTTAAGATGAGTAGCAGCACCCTCGAGACAGATGGGGATGCAGATTCATACTCTTGCATCAAATAACTATGACAACTCAATAGTTTGGCAAAGGGAGTCTGTTTAATGACAAGTACAAAAAACAGGTAGTGCAATGAACATCAGCAACTGCTCGATCTTCCTTCTCGCATCAACTCCACTTAATTTCAGAAAAAACACAGTATTTATATCAAAAACTCATCACTGACGCGCATTCTTAAAAACCTAACATGCAACTTGATTGGTTATAGGAAAGTAACTTTAATATATGTACTATAACTGTATGTGGTAACGGGGAGAGGGGATTGGATAATCATTGTCATGTTTGGCAACTAACCCTTCCTTCAAAATGGCCACTATAGGACCCTAGATTACACAGTCCACTATGATTGGGTTGGCATCAATCCCACTCATACTTTTCCACTTACGTCTAGCAGCATGCAGAACAACCAGCCAGGTGCAGGGAGTTTGTCTGCACCCCAGCTTCCCTCCAATTATGTTACAATTAATCATCACCACCTCAGTGGTCATGTGTCAATTACTTCTTTGTAGTTTGGCTTCGAGTCTGCTTCTTGGTCTGAGAAAGTTTGAGGAGTATGGGTATGGCAGGGATCCATGCGCAGGTGTGAAAGTCTCAACTCCTTCCTGCCTACCTTGTTACGTGATTCAAACACCGTGAAATCGACCTCTTCTTCATGCATTTTCATGTATTTGATTTAATTCTGCCAGTCTTCTACCATATGTGGTTTATCTTGACCTTTCTAAACAGGATACTCTGTTCTTTTTCTCTTTAATTGTATCCACTGTTGGCCTATTTCAGCCCGATACGACCTTGGCTTCTTGGCATGGTTACCTTCAGCTGGGTTTCTTTCCGTCTTAATTCTCTATTTGTTTGCTGCAACACTCTCCTCTTGAGACCTTTAGTAACCTTTGTTCAATTCTGCTTATGTGTGTGGTGGATTTACACTTGTCTATAATGTGCTTTTGAGGTATATATATGTATAGTTTGGCGCTTGCCGCAATCTATTTGCTACTAAGCGTAAACAAGCTTAACAATTTATTTGCTTCTTGTGGTTTCTTGCATCAATACACGTTTAAACTAACTGAATATTTTCATTGTGCATATGGCATAAGTGTCTGCTTCTTGACATCAACTGCCTCACGTTTAGGCTCAAGGTGTCACCTATCTATGGTATTTAGTCTCTTTATCAGTATTCTTAGGTCTTTATATCTCCTATATGTGCATCAGTCTGATTTCTTATGACGTCACCATTCATCTTCCTTTATTACCTTCTTGGCTTCTTCGGGGTATCCCATTCTGACAAACGTTATTTTGTCTTGCCTGTATATATGGTTTTCTCAATGGGTTCCTTCCTGTCCAGGTTTTCTTAGGTGTTGGTACTTCAATAGGTGCTGTTACTCTAATAGGCACTGGGCAGAGCCCAACTGCTGCTCTTTTCTGGTTTATTTGTTCATCATACGTCACATATTTTGATGTGAATGTACATGGTACTACAAAGGGGTGGTTGGAGTGTGGATGGCACTTGACACTTCCTCTTCACTCCCCCCTCTGGGCGACTCAACAACCACTCTCACTTCTTTCTAACATTCACTTTTATTTCATCCTCTGGATCTAGACATCTAGGTCTGAAGAAATGCTTCTTTTGGGTCATATCTTTATGACTCCCTTCAAGCATCCTGCTGTTCTTAAGTGCTCATTTTTGTCCATGAGTTTATATTCTCCACTTGGATTGCAATAGATCCTTTTTCCTGCATATTTTCTATGTTTTTTTAGATACCGAAACTTTGTTCCTTCTGGTGCATAAATGCTGGCTTTCACAAAGTCTCTTTTTTCTTTGTCAGTCAGGTCCTTAGGCTTACATCCTGACTCGACATCAATCATGATTTTCATCCCTATGGCCTTTTTGCAGTTTTCTGGCACTGAGAGATTATTAGCTTGATGATACAGAATCCAAGCAATATCATCACCAACAGGGTTCCTAGGAACTTGAATGCATCTGCCATACATTGTGGAACCCATGAAAACAGT
This sequence comes from Ambystoma mexicanum, assembly GCF_040938575.1. Lineage (NCBI taxonomy): Eukaryota > Metazoa > Chordata > Amphibia > Caudata > Ambystomatidae > Ambystoma > Ambystoma mexicanum. The sequence continues at coordinate 352,811,554 of NC_090941.1, read as the reverse complement.
GTTCCAAAGCAACTGCCATCGTCGACTTCATCAACTTCATATATCATATGATTCTGTAGTTTTGTCAGCATACCTATGGCTTCTTTTAAGGTTCCATTTTCGTCATCTTGTGACTGTATAAATGTGCAACATGATTTTCCTATTTTTGCATAAACACCATAGCTGTGATCATGTCTAGGACATATCTGTTAAGGAGCATCATTAGTCTAATCGCTCTTAACTCTTGCTTACTTGCATTAAATCCCTTTATGGTTGTGTTGATGGTCTGCAGTAACTCCCATCTGGTTATCTGCAACCATTTAGTATTTGCTCCAACCTGAATTCTTGGCATCAGGATTGTCGTGAACACTGATGAGGTTAATCTGAACAACCTATGTTCATATGGGATTGAATCAAAGGCTACTATCGATTTGGCAGAGAAGTAGTTTTCTCTCTTCATCCTGTTTATCAGTTCCACAGATCTCTTCTTCCTCAGGTGAGTATCTGCTTTGTGAAACTGTCAATATTCAGATCACTTCTCGGAATCACCAATGCTGTAACATGGACATTCACCAATGTACATATACCTCCCCAATAACTTGGCAATCTGATAATGATCACTTTCCATGCATCATTCCTGTAGCATCGAAGATTCATCCACAGTTCTGATTATCTCCCATTTTTTTGTACCATTGTTTCTGAAGCACAGTTTGGAATTCTCCAATGGTACTATTTGTAAGGGGCCTCCTCTGTCTTTGACCCATGTTAGCAGTCTTGCAAGCCTTGGCCATAATGGTTTGCATATCATTTGTGCATTTTCAATTGTTTATTTATAGTATCCAATGAGCATCCTTCTCATTATTTGTGTACGTCTACCTTTCATCAATTTCTTCTCGGGTTTACTTTGCTGACCTTGTCTCCAGCGTTTCAATTCATTTGTTACCACAAGTGTTGTGTGTGTATCATTATTTATCACATCCATCTCAAGCTCAGTCACTCTATCATTCTTTCTAGGAACTGGAATGACTATGTAGGGTCTGGGCACCTTTGTAGGTTTCATCCGTACATCATTAGGTGGGTGCACTGGAATCTGAACACTTTGGTAGTAAAAGAAACTGCTCTGCAATCACTGTGAGCAGCCTCTTTTTTGTCTTTTCGTTTCCAGGATCTTGAAGAAACTCTGTTATGTTCGTGAGCCTTCCCACCAACAACGGGTATGACCTCAATACTAACTCAAAATAGATCAGAATGTCTTTGGTGAGGTCACTACTGCGTGACACCATAAGTAAGTCTAAACATGGATTCTGTGTCGAACGTCTCAGGATACTGTTTTCTCTTCCAATTGATGTATCCTCAATCAAAAGTTGGCATCTCTTTTCTTATCAAGGCTTCAGTGTGCCTCAGTCCAAAGTTCAAAGTCAATAAGCTATTTTGTGGCTTATACGTGTACTTCTTCTCCTTCACCCTGCAACTAAAATGCACAGAGTGTCTGTGATTTTATGTCCTTCTTCCCTTATTTTGCTCAAAGGAAGTGTCCAGAACAAAGCCACAACTTTGCACAAAAGTTATTTACCTTTTGCTTGGCTGGTCATGCGTCCTTCTTTCTCACCATGGATCTTGTCTGCACCTGCTGTGGTTCTTCCCCATTGTCTGTAGTCTCTTCGCTGTGGGGTGCAGGCAGAGGGTTTTCTCTGATGTTTGGCTTGATGTCACCCACAAAGATCCAAGCTTTTCTTCCCTGTAACTTGACTATAGAGGGTGTGACGTACTCCACTCTACAGGGGCCATTGAACCTTGTCTCGTCCCACTTCTTTCATGTATGATTTCTCACCAGGACTGTGTCCCCAGGGAACATTGGAGGAACATGTAATTATGAAACTTTTTCTGTTGCAGCATCTCCTTCTGTGTTCTGTACTGCCGTACACCCTTCTTGTCGTCGCTGCAGCTGTCCTGAAATGACAGTAAGACAAGATGTCATGCAATTCAAGTAGTTTAGAATTTCTGATACTAACACTTCTCCTGTTGGCTGAGCATCACATCTAGCTCTATTTCGAGTTGTTAATGGCATTCACATCCTTCTGCCCATCACGATTTTGTGTGGTGTGAGATGGTGGTCAGAACGAGGCTGGTTTCTGAGTGCATACAGTGCCCGTGGAAGACAGTGCAGCCATCCCTTCTTCAGAGCAAGATTCAACTTGGTATCCTTTCCTTTAACAAGCTGTTGAGCTTCTAGCATATCCCATTCCCTTGAGGTTGATACGCCAAAGAAAACTTGGGCTATATACCAAGCAACAAGCTAATCTGTTTAAATACTGCATTAACAAAATGAGGACCATTGTCTGACCTCATGACTTCACCCACTCCCCATATGGGAAACACCTCCCTCACCAGGAATTTGGCCGCACAGGTATAGTCTGGGTGTGTACATGGACCTGCTTCTATCCATCTAGAGAAGGGACACACCACAACAATTAGATACCTGTACCCGTTACATACTTGAATCATATTGACATAATCAATATGCAAGTGCTGAAAAGGCCCATTAGGCCTTGGGATAACTCCTCTAATCACACATAGTGTATGCCCAGCATGAACTGCTGACAGATTATATAGTTTACCATAAAAAATGCAACGTGTTCTGCCAAGTTCGGTATGAACCAGTCTTCAGCAATTGTTGCTGCTAGATTCTCCTTTGTCATGTGTGCTGGATACTGTAACTGTTCCATTGCTATTTTCAATAAGTCTATAGGCATCACCAGTTTACCAGTGCTGTCTTGTCACCATAAGCTCTCTGAGAGGTTTAAAGAATACCCTTGTCCTTCCATAGGTTTAGTTTAGTTTAGTTTATTATTTGTATAGCGCCGCCTGGCCCTAGGGCATCCAGGCGCTTGCGATGAATACAACAAGAATAATGAATACAACAAGAATAATGCAGCAGAAATGTACAAATCGATTACATATTTACAAATTTACAGTCTTGGTGCATGCTAGTGCGGTAGGGCTAGGCAGTTTCTTTGGATAGAAGCCAAGTTTTGGTGTTGTGTCTAAATCTGTGAAAGGACGGTTCTGATCTCAGCTCGAGTGGAAGTGAATTCCAAAGTTTGGAGGCAAGCACGGGGAAGCTGGAGCCACCTGCTTTTTGGAGCTTAAATCTTGGGATATTTAAGCAGTGTGTTTGAGCTGATCTGGTAGGGCGCGCTGGGGTGTGGTGCTTGAGGTTGTCGGATAGGTATCTGGGTGCTTGGTTAGCTAGGCATTTGTGTGTGAGTGAGATGGTTTTATATTCAATTCTTTGTGGTATGGATAGCCAATGGCAGGTGCGTCTGGCGTCCGAGATGTGTTCATGTTTGGGTATGTTCAGGGCTGCTCGCAAGGTGTTGTTTTGTATGACTTGTAGTTTGTTGATGTTTTTCTGACTGGTTCCCAAGTATAGCGCATTGCAGTAGTCAACTTTGGAAAGGACTAGCGCTCTGGCTAAGGTGATGCAGTTGGATGGTGAGAGGTAAGGTCTGCTGGCATTGATAAGTTTACAAGTGTAAGCAGTGGCTGATGAGATGGAATTGATCTGTCTTGTCAGTGTGAGGGAGGAGTCGAGGTAGATTCCTAGGGTTTTGACGCTGTTAGAGACGATGATGTTATTGCCGTCTATAGTGAATGCTTGATAGAGTTTGTCGAGTTTATTGAGTCTGGGTTGGGAACCTAGGAGAAGAAGCTCGGTCTTGTCGTCATTAAGGCATAGGCCATGCTTGGCCATCCATTTTTGGATAATGGAATAAATGTTGTTGAGAGCAGTGAGGTCGGTGGAGTAGTCGCCTGTTAAAGGGATCAGTATTTGGGTGTCATCTGCGTAGTTGGTGTAGATGACACCCAAACGGTCCAGTATGTCAAAGAGGGGTTTCGTGAATACATTGTATAGAGTGGGGGAGACGCAGGAGCCCTGGGGGACACCGCAAGTGACTGGGGCTGGGATGGCAGAGGCTGTGGGTGCGAAGACTCTCATGGATCTGTTGTTAAGGAAGGAATGGATCCATGCGTTGGCGTTATCTGAAAATTTGGCTGCTGAGGATAGATGTTTGCAGAGGATGTCGTGGTTGACCAGGTCGAAGGCGGCCGATAAGTCAAGGAGGAGAAGGAGGGCTAGTTTACCATTGTCTTTAATGTTGTCCATCTGTGTCTTAAGGTCAATCAGGGCGGTCTCAGTGCCGTGTTTGGGGCGGAATCCTGATTGTCTGAGTCCTAGTAAGTTATTTTTCTCGAGGTGGTTCTGTATCTGGAGATAGGCAGCTCTGTCGAGGATTTTTAGTAGGAAGGGTACAGTCGTTATGGGTCTGTAGTTGGTGGGGACATTAGGGTCAAGGGTGGGCTTCTTAAGTAAAGGAAGAACCCAGGAGTCCTTGAGGTTGTTGGGCACTATGTTGGAGGTGAAAGATGCGTTGATGAGGGAGGTGATGAAGGGAGCAAGTTGTTTGGCAGCATCTTTAATGATAGGGGCTGGGCAAGTGTCGCCTTGGCATTTGGACGGTTTAAGAGAGTAGATTATTTCTTCAACCTCTTTAATGGTTATGGTGGAAAACTCAAAGAGGTTATTGTCATCATTTTGGGGGGTGGTGTGGGTGTGTGTAGAGGGGGTGATGTTATCGGAGAGGGTGAGGCTTTCTTTCTTTGTCAGGATTTTGGCTTGTAGCGTGGCAATTTTGCCTAGGAGTGCTTCCTGGATGTTCGTGCACCAGTGGATGTCTTTGTTGCAAGTGTCTGGAATGGGGGAGGGTGATTCGAGTTCTCTCAGGATATTGAAGAGCTCTTTGGTATTAGATTTGGCGTTGCTGATTCTTTCATTGTACATGTTTTTTTTAGACTGGATGATGGCTGATTTATAGATGTTCGATGCTAGTGCGTAGGATGTCTTATTAATAGTGGATGGTGACTGTTTCCATGCTAATTCAGCTTGTCTTTTGGCTTTGCGGAGTGTTTTTAGTTTGGGGGTGAACCAGGAATTGAGGTGTGCTCGTGGTTTGGCTTTCCGAAGCTTGAGTGGTGCTATGGTGTTTATGGCCTTAAGGATAGTTGTGTTGTATAAATCTACTAATTCAGTAGGGTTGGTCATGGTGGGTGAGAAGTCGATGATGGGTTGGAGTAGCGAGAGGAGTTTCTCTAGTGTGATATTTTTGTTGTTTCTTGTGAGTGTGGGTGGGGCATTGGAGGAGGGCACTGGTGTTTGAGTGCCTTTGTTGATGGTGAAGGTAATAAGGTGGTGATCGGTCCAGGCGCATGGGGTGTTGGAGAGGATGGTAGTGTTGCAATTGAGGTCAGCTATCCAGTCAAGGATGCGGCCTTTGTTGTGTGTGGGTTGTGCGATATGGTGGGTGAGTCCTAATTCTGAAATAGTGTTGGCGATAGTGTGAGCTTTGTCATCTTTCTCATCATTGAGACCTAGATTAAAGTCTCCTAGAATGAGTAGTCGAGAGTTAGGTTTGATATTGTTAGAGAGTAGAAGGGCTATGTCGTCATTAAAGGATAGTATGGGGCCTGGCGGTCTGTAGATGAGGTGGATGGTGATAGTGCTTGTGTGCGTTGTGGATAGTTTGAGGGTGAGTAATTCCGCTGATGTCAGTGATTGGTTTTGTATGTGTCTAATGTTGATGGAACTTTTTGCAATAACGGCTACTCCACCACCTTTAGCTGTTTGTCTGTCTGCACGGTAGATGGTATAGTCATTGGGAATAGCAAGTGATAGAGAGGGGCCAGATGCTGGGTGGAGCCAGGTCTCTGTAATAGCTATGAAGTCGAGATCATTGACGGTAATAATGTCGGCAATGTCTAAGGCATGGGCGACTACAGATCTCGCATTGATGAGTGCACCTTTAATGGTTTCGGTGGTGATGCATGATTTTTTGGTGTGGGTGCGGGGGGAGGGTGCGATCAGGCCGTGTGATATCTGGTCTGTCGGAAGTGTAGGGCGTGTGCATTGAGGGGCAGATTTGGTTAAGGTTATGTTTTGTTTGTTGCCTAGATTGGGGAAGGATGCGGGTGTGTGTGTTCTGGATCTGAGTCGGGTGAATCTCGATAATCCTGAGCAGGGATAGGATCTGCTGGTAGTGAGGTTCGTGATAGTGGGTTGGCCGATGGGAGTAGTTTGTGATGCTTCTTGGGGGCTGGGGGTGTCTGCTATGCGATGAGAGTCAATAGAGGAGGTAGGCTGGAAGGGGTTGATGTTGGGTAGGAAGGGGGTGGGGCAGGGTATGGGATAATGTCTGGGGCAGGCTAGTCTGCTGAGGCCGTTGGGGTGTAAGCGAAAGTGTGACCCTGTACAAGGGGTGTCATGGGGGACCAGGCAGAATGGGAACATAATGAGGAAGGTCCAGGTTATCATGTCTGAGTTTAGAGGGAACTGACGCACAAAATCGTCAGAGAGAAGCTAGTGCGCAATGTTAGTACACAATGGTGCTGCAGTGAGGGTACTAGCGCAGAGAATCGGAGAAATGCTAGTGCACAGTGCTGATACCCAGTACTAATACACAGTGTACTCTAGGCGACCATAAGGCATTACACAATGTCACAGTAGTCTCTAAGCGACCATAAGGCACTTACACAATGTCACAGTAGTCGCTAAGCGACCATAAGGCACTACACAATGTCACAGTAGTCTCTAAGCGACCATAAGGCACAACACAAGTGGTCACAGTGGTCTCTATGCGACCATAAGGCACTACACAATGTTACAGTGGTCTCTAAGCGACCATAAGGCACTACACAATGTTACAGTAGTCTCTAAGCGACCATAAGGCACAACACAAGTGGTCACAGTGGTCTCTACGCGACCATAAGGCACTACACAATGTCACAGTAGTCTCTAAGCGACCATAAGGCACTACACAATGTCACAGTAGTCTCTAAGCGACCATAAGGCACAACACAAGTGGTCACAGTGGTCTCTACGCGACCATAAGGCACTACACAATGTTACAGTGGTCTCTAAGCGACCATAAGGCACTACACAAGTGGTCACAGTGGTCTCTAAGCGACCATAAGGCACTACACAATGTGAGCAGTAGTCTGTGTTATACCGTACTGCGAGAACAGGGTTCAGTGAAGGCTTGAAACAGTTCAGGTTGCTGGTTCATCTCTTCCTGTGGTGCTTCTCCTTGAAACTCCATTAACTGAGTTTGTGCCATATTGCTATAGCCTTCCAGCTCACTTCGTGCAACAATCATTCTCTCATGCACATCTGGTATTTCCACATTCCTTATTATTTCGTCTTTGGTTGCCAAACACTTGGCTTCAGTGTCTGCCGCTTGATTTCCATGTGAGAATAAATCTTTCCCTTTCGTGTGGGTGGCACATTTTACGACCGCTATGCCCACTGGGAGTTGCAGTGCCTTAATGAGCCTGTGCAATAAGGCTGTGTGCCACACTGGCATGCCGTTCGCTTGGAGTTAGCCCCTCCTTTTCCAGCGCGCTAGGCCTGCGTGCACTGTCGACGCACATAGGCAGAGTCACTGTACACCGTTACTTCCTGGTCTGCGTGATTCTCGAGTGCGAGTATCAACGCCAATAATTCTGCAGCTTGTGGGGAATAATGTCAGGCTAATCGTGTACTAATAAGTACTCGAAATTCACCATTTGCTGTGTGCTTTACCAACAGCGCCGCCTGTATATCTCTGTCCATCATTTGGATCGATCCTCAAAGAACCATCAACGAAGACGATTTCTCTTCCAGTTAATGCATTTTCTTTCACACTGGGAAACCCATCTTAAAATTCTTCATGACTCTCCTTCAGTAACCGGATCTGTTATAAACATAGCTGAGTTGAATATTTTGCATCAAACTATTTTAATCGTTGGATTTGATATGACCACTTCATAAGCAGAAGCTCTCTGAGATGTCAATGTGCTTTTGGTTTCTCTAAAATGGCAAATAATGAGCTCAAAGAATAACGTTATTGGGCATCCCATTACAATGGTTGTAGCTTTTTCTATGGTGAATGCTGCAGCAGCCAAACTGTGATCACACGGGAAGTGACCTTTCATTACTGGATCCAAATTCCCACTGTAGTATGCAAGGGGCTTGTACCCCAGCGTGGTTCTCTGTGTGAGTACTGCTGTAATAACACTGCCATTCGAGTGTGAAAACAGGTCAAATTCCTCTGCATAATTGGGGATCCCTAAGACTGGTGCAGTGTACATGGCCTTTTTTAGTTCCTCAAACCTTCTTCATTGATCTCGATCCACACAATGTTTTCTTTCGTTGCCTGTGCTTTCTTTAAGGCTTGTAAAAAAGGGCCTGGTATAAGAGCTGTAGTCAAAGACACATGCCCTGACATAATTACATAATCCTAGAAAACTCAGCCTTTGGTTTATAGTGTGTGGCTTGTCTGTTTTTGAAATGATATGTAGGATTATTTAGCGTGTTTTTGGAGTGCAGCACCACTCCATGGGATCAATATATAGTGTGTTTTTGGAGTGCAGCACCACTGCATGAGATCAATGTATTGCTATAATGCGGTACAGCAAGCCATGTGTTGCCGGTGTAACATATGGATATGTAAATGAAGACAGGCTACTCAGTCAAAAAACACATCATTTTATTCACTGTTGGAAACGCACCATTTTTTTTTCTCACCTGAAATGCCTCTGTTGCAGGAGACACATTAGAGGATTAATGAACTAATATAATTAACAGTACTAACATGATTCTAACGTATTAATATCATAATGTGTTCTCCAAGTACAAAATGAGGCAGGCTGAAACTCATTTTAAACGGACATTCAGAATTTTCTTTTTTCCTTTCTCTTTCTCTGTGCTTTTCACAGTCATTACTAAGGAAACAAAACTCGAATAAGCAGGAAATTAGTTGATACAGTTTCTTACTGAAAAGTGAGCTATTATTTGAAGAAGGAGGGTATGACATGATAGATTTTTATTGGATGCACGTCACATTAGGGGCTGTAACAGAGGTCTCTTGGTGCATCTCGGGGAGGAAGAAAGGCAGTGGACATTTTGCACAGCTTCGGTGAGGACTTGGCAGGAGTTGCTGTGGGGCTGCCTGATTGAGGGGCGTCGTTCCAGTGTACTGCTGACCTTCACAGGTTGGAGATTCCAGTTAATTGGCACCAGCTTGAGGACCAACAAGTGCAGATTGGAACTGCATGTCCTCGCCGGGTGCTCTAAAAGGAAGCCCCGATCCATTTAAAGAAAGCGACCTGTCCAGAGAGTTTGCATGCTGAACTGCTACCATTTTGCTGGTAATTATCTTACACAAAGCGAGAATGCGGTGTGTGAATGAAAGCTATTTCAGTCAGGCAGCGTAGCGATAGCTGCATTCTAATGTTGCCATTCAGAAATGCAAGTCAACTGATGCACTGTTCTTTTTATTGTTACAAAGAATCTAATGAAATGCCATGTATTTTGCAATTGCTTCTCTTATGTTTATTCTAGAAAAGACTGCCTCGCAAAACTGGTAATGTATGATTTTTTAAATGAAACTGATGTAAATCACAATCCGTGTAAAGGCTTCTATTTGCTTCTGTTTTTCTCTGGTACAGTTAGCCCATACCACCTGATAAAAGGGGAGGTTATTAGGTAATATATGCCAAGCATCCCATGTGGAAAAAGTTATGTTATGAGTAATTATAAATAGCTGTGTGCGTGGTTCCACTCAGAGTATATGTGTGTGTGACTTCTGAGTGGAACACAATCTGATAATCTGCTGGATGTACATGAGTCAGCAGAGAGAGAGGCCTCTGGAAATAGTTTCACTAATGTAAATAAATTAGTGATTATACCACATGTTATTGTGGATACTTTATGGAAGCATAGCTCACTGGTGTAGATAAATCAGTGATAACAGCCATAAGTGGCACTCCATATGAAAATGTGGTGTTCTTGAATAATGTAGACGCCTGAGGCCTCTAGAGATCACAAGAACAGTCTAAACAAAAGAAAGGGGTTTTGTATGTTGGGGCCACAAATAAAGCAAATAAATTATGCTCATCACTATACCACAACAAAATGCATACCAACTAAATGTATCTGTGTACTGAAATAATGCATAGCCACGATACCACTATAATACCAAACCCAATCTGAATGCAAGGAGTGATTATTGCTAAATTACTTTTATTCTTGGTGGTAAGAAAATACCGCTAGGCCCCAAATCTACACAAAATACCCTACAAGCCTCAGCTTTTTCATGGGTAACCTTTTTTCCTTCATGCAAGGTCAGCTGGCCTATGTACAGCACCTCTTGATGACAATACTGTAACTTCTCTTTGTCAACTTTATATCTTTTCTCAGTCAGTATAGTTTATAGCTGAATGGAATCGTGTCTACACTTTTCCTCTGTCGTGCTGCAAATTAGAATGTTATCCACGCTCTCTAATGCAACATTGCTTAGGTCCATTTGCAGGACTCTGTTGAAAATGGAAAGAGACTCACAAAATCCTTGAGGTAACCTTGTGCTTTTCAGGCAAAATTGTCTGAACGTAAACAATGTCAAATCTTGTGAGTCTTTGTGCAATGGGATTGAGAAAAATACATTTTTCAAATCAATCACTGTGAAATACCTCGCTTCAACTGGTATATTACATAGGATTGTGGACGGGTTCGGGAATAGAGGGAACTCAGCCTCGACTATCTGGTTTGTCGGGCAAAGATCTTGTATTAAACGCCAAGACCCTCCCTTTGATTTTTTAATCGGATAAACTGAAGTATTGCATGACGACTCTGATGTCACTAAGATGCCCTGCTCCATCATGGCAGAAATTGTCTTAAAAATCCCTTCATCTGCCTCCCTAGACATGGGATACTGTCATGCCTTTGGTAATATTGCTCCTGGTTTCAATTTAATCTTCACTTCTCCGACTCCTTTCAGTAAGCCTATGTCATAAGGGCCTGTAGTCCATATTGAGACAGGCAACTTTGCCATGTCGTTATCAAAATATTCAGGATGTTTTTGTGCCAGCATCATTCTCTGAGGCACCTCTCTTTTGATCATTTTCACCCAATAAATGAGATTAACCTCAAATGTCATCTCATCTTCACCTATTTGCTCCTCAAATAGATTGTCATCAGTGACGTCAGCCAATCTATAACCTTCCCCAATGGCGATTACTGAGCACCATTGTCTGCCTTCATCATCACAACCATCAAGCAAAGCCATCTCTCATCACACTATGGCTGCTTGTATTGTTAAGGGAAACACTTGTTCCTTTTCCTCATGCATAGGTATTCTTGGCCTGAACAGAAACTCATCTGGGGTTCTCATTGCTTTGTCTGCAAGGCCTGGTTGCCATGACATTAATATACGCTCTGCGTTTGCAAATATTTCAGGTTCTAATGGAATAGCTCTCATAGCCATTTGTCCTGCGTATGCTCTAATCATTTCGCACACATTCCGATAATGCATTCCTGGAGTTGAACATACTATGCCCTTTTCCGTGAAAGAGATTGTCATGTTTAACTTTGTCAGAAGGTCTTGTTCCAATATATTCACCGGTGTCTGACTTGAATATAGCAGTGGCACTTTCATGTCACATTCTCCTGTGGAAACTGGAAGTTATTTTTTAAAAGGAACACAACTTGTTGCTCCTGTGAAGCCCTGAGTATTTATGGCATTGGCGGACAAAAAAAACTTGCCTTCAAATATACGCAAGTATGTCGCACCTGTGTCAACTAAGCAAGAATATTCCTTATCCCCTATTAAAACATCTACCCTTGGTTCCTCCTGAGGGTTCAGAGTCACTGATAGGATAGAACACATCTGGGCTCCAAGTGAGCTGTCCTAGTCCATATATAATCTCGTCCCACTCTGGGTGAATGGATATCCCCCGTCACTTGTGGGATCTCCTATTCCAGAATTCAGTACCTGACCTGTGCCTGTTGTTTGTACCAGTTGCATTGGTGACTGTTGAGACTGCCCTTGGCGAAAATGTGTCCCCTTCTGCTGTGGTTGCAAGCTTTGCTGTACTCTTGGCGCTTGCTGCTGCACCGTGTGATTCTGTACAAATCCATTTCCACCCTGCTGCGAGAACGCAGATGGATTCACCATCCTTCCTCTTGTGAATTGGTCATTTTGCACCATTCCTTGACTTATGCACGTGTATGCTAGATGCCCTGTCATCCCACACATCCAACATGTTAGCGGTGGTCTGATTATTTGCACATTTTGCATATCCTGGTTTCTACTTTTCATATTTTGAAAACCTCCCTGATTGCTCTGAAAACCTCCCTGATTACTCTGCCATCCTCTTCCCTGAAAGCCTATTCCTCTTGGGTAAACCCCATTATTGCTTTGATCAAACTGCCTTTGATTATTGATCTGCTGTGTATGTGATCCATCTGTGTTAGTTTTGATTGCCCCCTCAATGGCATACTATGATAATTTTCTATGCACTAATTTAGCCTCTTCACCTTTTCGTGCAGCATCTTTTTTGCGATTCTTCTCTTGCAGCAATCTGCAATAGTGCACGATGGTCAGCTGTATTTCAGACCATGGCTTAGCCTCAATCCCGACCAATTTCTTGAGCTGCTTCTGTACCTGTTCTGGCAGCCCTTGGCATAATATATGGTAAAACATGGGTATAGATTTCTCCCAAGATTCCCAAGTTTCCAACCCATGCATCTTGGCAATTCTGAATGTAAATCAATGGATTATCTGACTCCTTCATCTTATGTGTCATTATAGCTCCCATATCAGAAGTGTCTGGTTATAGCACTCAAAGCGCTTTCCATAAGAGGTTCTGCAAGTGTTAAACAGTGCTCCATCATGCGCAGTATTAACTGTAGTCACCCCAGGGTAACCTGCACGTGTCCACACATCTCAGCCTTATCACCAAGTATGGCAATTAAAATACCCTTAATATTCCCTATAGCTAACGTGTTCCCTCCTGTCATTTTTTCCAACTCATGTATCCATTTTCCGGCTCCAGATGTCAACATTGGGAGCTTATTTTTCAGGTTTTCTCTATCCATGTATGTCCAAGGTATATATTGTGGCCTCGTTCCTCCTTTTTCTAGTAAAGGGAACTGTGACACATGATACTCCCTTTCCTCTCTCATCATTTTTCTTTCTAACGCAGGGGTAATATTCCTGCATCGCCGTCTACCTGGCAATGTCCTTAATCTGCTCACATAGGGTGGTGGAAACACCCCCCTCTAACCGTATGATACACCTTCAGGCCGATCTGATTGTATGGCTAACTCCGATGCCTTAGGTGCAGACCCACTAGAATATGATCATCTTATTCTCTTTCTCCTAGAGAAGCGTCTTTTGCGACTTCTCTCGTCTTCTCTTTCTTCACATTGTTCTCTTTCTGCGTCCGATATGCTCTGTGCCCAACTCATGGAAATTCTCTCATCCTCCTCATTTATATTTAGAGTCAGGCTGTCTAAGGACAGCTCTCTATGTCTGCTACTTTGGGAGGTGTCCTCTGTATCATACAGCTGAGTGCTCTCAAGACACTCATTCTCTCCTTTCCCTTGGGGTACCTTTTCTAGCCCCATCTCATCATATATTATATCAATCATCTCTCCGATGATTCTGGTGTCGAAGTAATCTTCTATATTTGCCCTAGACGTGCATGATACTAAATCATCCTCAGGAAAGAATTCTTCTATATCTTCCCAGTCTACTACGGGATCGGGTTTTTTAACCTCTCTTTCCAGATATTCGAGATCCTGTGCTCTCTGTCTTCGCTTGCGTTCTATGTCATCATCAAACTCTCTACGCTGCCTCGCTGCCTCTCTGACCCTGTCTTCTTCTTGCTTCCTCGCATCTCTTTGTTCATTTGCCCTTTGCATTTCTTCATCTCTTTGTCTTTTTATTCTCTTCTCTCGTGTCTTTTGTTCTTCTTCTTCTATTCTCCTTTGTTCTATTCTATCCTGATCATCAGCTGTTCTCTGCTTATGATCGTGTTTTCTTTGTTCCTCTGCCTTTTCCTCTTTTCTGACCTGCTCATCACGATATAACTGCTTTCGTTTCTGCCTATCTTTTTTCTTAGCCCTTTCGTCTCTTAATCATTTTTCCTTTTCCTTCTCTTTCCTTTCTAATCCATCTTGTTCTACCCTTTGTCTCATATCCTCAATGCATTTGCCACTGAGTTTCAATAAAATCTGACCTCCCATCCATTCGTTCTGTATGAATGCCATCTCATCAGTCCTATCCTCATCTCTTTTCCATCTCTTTACCTCTCTTCCCATATCTAGAGATGTACTTGCTTGTACTTGGTCTCCTTTTTTCTTTTCGTGTCTTTCCTTGTCCTTTGAGACTTTGGAGGCAATGGGCCTCATTCCGAGTACGGCGCTAACCAATGGCGCTATTAACGCCTTGGTTGACGCCGTACCCGGACCGGCAGCGCCTTGGTGGTTGGCGGAATTACCGCCCCATTCCAAGGTTGGCGGGGCGGTAATTCCCCAATCCCCATTTACCCTTCCCCATTCCCATTCTTGCCCCATAGGGCATAATGGGAGTGGGGAAGGCGTCAATTACGCCACCGTAAATTACGGTGGCGTAATTAACATCAAGGTCCCTTAGCGCCATGGTATTTAACGCCTGCTAAAAGCAGGTGTTAAAAGCACCATGGCGCTAAGGGAACTCGGAGTATGGCGGTAAGGGATTACCGCCACCGCTCTCGTTAGCGGTGGCCGCTATCCCTTAACGCCATACTCGGAATGAGGCCCAATATCTCTTTCTCTGTCCTTTTCTGGGCTTTCGTCACTACTTTGGGTAGGCGACACATATGATGGGTTGCTATATATTGTGGCAGCTTTAAGTTCCCTCAGTGGGTATAATCCTTCGTCTTTACTAGATTTGCTTTTTGTTTCAGCCGGGCGGGTAGCACAGAAGGCTCTTTGTGCATATATTCAGTATCCAATCTAAAGGTGGTTCCTCCTCCTTCTCTTGGTACATTTTCCAAAGTTGTAAACTAGCTAGGAGTTTGTCTAACTTTTTACCAGTATATGTAGAGTCCAAATATGTCGTCATGTGCTGCAGGACCATTTTAGATAGCGATCTGCCTTGTAGCCATGGCATAAACATTTTGTTTGCGGTCATTTTAACCCATTCTGCACTGTACTGTTTAAGCTTGGGTGCATGCTTCGGCAGCTGTTTGCACATGTGTATCAATGCGGTAATGTCTTCCATGATTAAGTTGTTTATCCTCTCTTTATATAACACTTTGTTATGGTTTACGTTTCACAAACAAGATCAACAATATGAGCGAGCACCAATCGTCGCAAGCTCCATTCCCGTTTTTTCAACAATAATTTAACTTTTATTGTTGTTAACTATAACCATCAATCCATGCCATGCAACATTTTATCATTACAATCGTGCAATTTTCAAGCTATTTAAAAAAAGTTTTTTACCTTATGACGTCATAGATCTACTAAAACACATAAAACAGACAGACAGACTCCGGCCGGCCAAACAAATGTCATGCCATCTGCTTCCTCAGATGCATCCTGCCCCTACTTGTATTCCGACATGGAATTTAAGCCCATTTCTTTCAGATTGTCTTTAATCGATCTGGTTGTCTACGTCATCCTATCAATTCAGGACTTTAAATCGAGGCTTTTTCTAGAGCTCTTTAAAACCTAGGTTCTTGGACGTATACTCTTATCTCAGCCACTCCTGGTATCTCTCTATTGCCCGGCCACCCTTGAGTCAAAGTTTTGCCCTTATATATACATTATACTCTTAGTCTGATGTTATTTTTGTCCCACCTCCCTCCGTTACCTTCTTTTTACTTGTTTGTAAGGCATGCAACTTTTTGCCAAAGCATTCAGTCTTTTTCACTCACCGTTTGCATCTTTTTCCTCTCTGGAAGCTCGAGGTCACGGCCTTCATTACTGCCATTCCGTGCCACTCGTTCGATCAGCTGCTCGTAGAAGTGGGAAGGAGTCCTTGAGGGAAAGCAAAGGTCCCTTCACAACTAACTTGCAGGGTTTTCAAATAAACTAACCACTATCTACAGGGAGCTTTTTGTTCTTTCAGCCGGATGGCAAATGACCGGTGATATTGCAGAAGACCCAAAGTTACTTATGTCGACGGCCAATGGGTGTCTTATCTAATCTAACCATCTAATCTCTGCTACCAAGTGAACTAGATGGACCCCAGCCAGCCCATGTGACTGGGGATCTCCAAACAGCCCTTTAAGATGAGTAGCAGCACCGTCAACATAGATGGGGATGCAGATTTGTACTCTTGCATCAAATAACTATGACAACTCAATAGTTTGGCAAAGGGAGTATATTTATTGACAAGTACAAAAAACGGGTATTACAATGAACATCAGCAACCGCTCGATCATCCTTTTTGCTTCAACGCCACTTAATTTCAGAAAAAAACACAGTATTTACATGAAAAACGCATCATCACTGACGTGCAATCTTAAAAATCTAACATGCAATGTGATTGGTTATAGGAAGGTAACTTTAACATAGCTACTATAACTGTATGTGGTAATGGGGAGAGGGGATTGGATAATCAATGTCAGGTGGGGCAACGAAGCCCTTCCTTCAAAATGGCCACTATAAACGTCACTAAAAGTACAACATCTCATTGGCTCTATTCACTATAGAACCCTAGATTACACGGTCCACTATGATTGGGTTGGCATCAACTCCACTCATACTTTTCCACTTATGTCTAACAGCATGCAGAACAACCGGCCAGGTGCAGGGAGTTTGTCTGCTCCCCAGCTTCCCTCCAATTATGTTACAATTAATCATCACTTCAGTGGTCATGTGTCAATTACTTCTTTGTAGTTTGGCCTCAAGTCTGCTTCTTGGTCTGAGAAAGTTTAAGGAATATGGGTATGGCAGGGATCCATGCGTAGGTGTGAAAGTCTCATCCTTTCCTGCCTGCCTTTTCACATCATTCAGGCACCGTGAAATCAGCCTCTTCTTCATGCATTTTCGTATATTTGATTTAATTCCACCAGTCTTCTACCATCTGTAGCTTATCTTGACTATTCTGAACAGGATACTCTGTTATTTTGCTCTTTAATTGTATCCACTGTTGGCGTATTTCAGCCCGATACAACCTTGGCTTCTTGGCATGGTTACCTTCAGCTGGGTTTTATATATATATACATATGTATAGGTTGTGCTTACCGAAATCTATTTGCTACTAAGTGTAAACAAGCTTAATGATTTCTTTGCTTCTTGCGGGTTTCTTGCATCTATACACGTTTAAATGAACTGAAAATCTTCATCGTGCATATTACATAGGTTTCTGCATCTTGACATCAACTGCTTCACTTTTAGGCTCAATATGTCACTTATAGATGGTATTTTGTCTCTTTATCAGTATTCTTAGGTCATTATATCTCCTATATGTGTGTCAGTCCGATTTCTTATGACGTCATCGTCTTCCTATGTTATCTTCTTGGCTTCTTCGGATATCCCATTCTGAAAATGTTTATTTTGTCTTGCCTGTAGATATGGTGTTCTCAGTGGGTACATTACTGTCCAGGTTTTCTTAGGTGTCGGTACTTCAATAGGTGATGTTACTCTGATAGGCACTGGGCAAAGCCCAACTGCTGCTCTTTGCTGGTTTATTTGTTCATCATACGTTTGTTACGCTCACCTGGTCTCTGTGGGGACGTTGGGGCATGGTTGCAGCCCTCCCTGGAACTGGCTCCCCTGGGTCAGGCTTCTTCCCCTGCTCCTGTATTGTGGACTGCGCTGGTTGTTTATATTGATACTGCCCCTGCGAGAGTACAAGAGGCTGTGAGAATGCTGTGATATGGCTGTGGTTTCCCTCAAAACCTGCTTCCCAGAATGTGGTGAGCATGAGCTTACCCATATAGCCTCACCTCTTTATTTATGAGGGTGAGCTCTCTGTCCTGCTTCTCAAGTGCAGGGGTGCCTTAGATAGACCTAGTTTCTTCACTGGTCCATGTGCGTGGCAGCCCAGATCAGCTGTGACTGAACCACTTCAAAGGTAAGTGTTCTTCAACAATGATTATTGTCTGTATTCTTTTGCAATGTCCTTTTTTCTGTGATTATTGTCTGTATCCTGTCTAATGACTTTCCTTCTCCCCAATAGGTGATAAGAGGCCCAACAGATTTGCAGTGCTGCAAGCAAGCCCTAATGGAGCCCTGAGGAGTTTACGATGTGCCAAATAGATGGTAAGTTTGGTTCTAAGGTCCAGCGTGAGGATTGCGTTGCGTGCGACCTTAGCGTAATGTCTTTATGTTGTTTCTAACCTTATTTGTCCTTTTCTCCTGCAGGGTGATGGATGGCTGGGTTTGCGAGGATGCTGGCCAAGATGAGTTCCCGAGTAAGTGTTGGAAGCCCGGAACAGGTAAGGATGCGCTCCAACCGCGGTGACTACTAGGATCAGGTAAAATGGGCTGCAGGCGACGAGTTTGCTGGAATCAGGTAAGATGCGCTTCAGGCAATGGTATTGCTGGAATCAGGTAAGATGCGCTTCAGGCAATGGTATTGCTGGAATCAGGTAAGATTTGCTTCAGGCGATGGTATTGCTGGAATCAGGTAAGATGCACTTCAGGCGATGGTATCACTGGAATCGGTAAGAAGCGTTTCAGGTAGTGGTGAGCATTATACTGCTATGAGCAGACTAACGCAAAGCACTTGCATGTGGGCAGGGCAGGCTTAAATAGCCTGGTCCCAACCACACCCTTTTGCTCTGCTTGTGGCCTCACCCTGCCACTCCCAGAAGATGCTGCACGTGCAGCCCATTGTATTCCTATGGCCACGCCCAACCTGGATGCACGTGGGGGCCCTGCAGGGGAGGAAATAACACGTGTACAGAATAAAAGTGTGCAGAGCACACTATACCATAAGCCTGGTGCCTTTATGTGATGGAACTTTTGGTCCTTGCTCTGTGGCCATGACAACGTCACATATTTTGGCGTGAATGCACCTGGCAATACAGAGGGGGTGGATGGTGTGTGGATGGCACTTGGCACTTCCTCATCAGTCTACAGAGGTATTGTTTTTACTAGCACAATTGTATAGTAAGTCTTACATTGTTAGCTAGTTATTACATGTTTAACATTACTCAAAACTCTGATAAGGTAGCATTCTTTATTTTACTATTCAAAGATTATAAATATTGTACTTCTATGGTTCATGCTGCAGCCATTGCATATGTTTATATATCATTTTGTTCCTGTATTAACAACAGTCCAATATAATGTTTGTTTACATGAGTACATTCTTTAATAGATTAAGTAGTTCTTGATAGGTCTCTCGATCAGCCCTGACATCTTCTTACCAACATTATAAACACAACCCCTTCATGTGATGTCATCAGTGATGTCATAAATGACATTTGTAATGTCATCTTTGTTGCCCTGGTGTTAGTCTTAGCAGTGCACCGTGGTAGCGCGAGTTATGGTTGTTTAGCTTACCATAACTGGGGAATTTCTGAGGTTTTTCGGTTTTACTTGCAACCACAACGTCCCTTTAACAATGGTTTTTCAGTGAATTTCATAGGTTTTTACTAGTGTAACTTAACCATAATGTTGCTTTAACAATGTTTTTTCAGTGAATTTCATGGGTTGTTACCAGTGCATGCTAATGTCCTACAACTTACTAATAACATACTTACCCAATATAGCAACATTTTTGTCCAATTTACAAAGTTTCACCTTAAAACGCTGCAACTTCCCATCTTCTAGCATCATTTCTAACACATCCATATACTTTGTCCAACTTTGTCCCCCTCAAAAAGCTCAAAATGTTCCCCTTGCACAGCTCCTTCACCTTTTCTTACTCATTATCCATTAACAGTCTATTACACAGCACATACTTGGAAGAATATTATCAAAACTGCTATTTCTCTTAAAAATGGCATCAGCTATTGCAATCCCTCCTCCCCAAGAGCCACCACCACCACCAGCTACTCAACAAAAAAAGCACAGTACTTCCAAAGACCATGAAGAGGACGAAGAAGATGAGGTAGAGGAAGTGCCCACGTCTAGCACCGAGAGAGAATCATGGGTGTGGCTGTTTACCACTGTTGGGAATGTACCAAAGGCTAAAGCTACCAAAGTGAAATGCACTGAGTGCAACGTTGTACTCAGTCGCAGACTACCTGGACAGAACTCCTACAGGACCACCTCCATGTGTAGCCAAATCCAATCCAACCACTGCAATGCTCTCAGAAAGGCAGGTCCCCATACAGAACACATCATCCCTTTCCATTGTGGCTTGCAGAAGGCGAAGAGAGAACCCTATCACCATCACTAAAATCCCATTCCTGTTTAAGATCTTGGATAAGGCACCACATCTGCAGATCCAAGCATTCTTGGAATCTCATAAACCTTTGGGGCACAAACACTCTGGCTTCAGGAAGGCTCACAGCACATAGTCTACCCTATTGGACCTGATGTCCAACATTCTATACCACTTCGAAAAGATAACACAGTGCCATTGATGCTCCTCAACCTGTCATCAGCTGTTGATGTAGTAAACCACGAAAATTTTGGTACAGAAGTTAGGAGATTCAGCTTTCTTTTCCCCTGAAGCAGCGACCTGGGTTAACTCCTTCCAATTGGGGAGAGTTGCAAGCGTTTTTCTTAACGATGCTATGGCCAATAACTGCCCGGTCCTATGCGGGGTCCCACAGGGAGATTGCATATCAGCCACACTCTTCAACATTTACACTATCCAGATTTTTGAAGAAGAAGGCATGTTATATGCAAATTATGCAGATGATACCTAGTGTTTGCTTACCTTCTCTGGTGACCACTCGAACGACACACTCATGATCAACGACATCTATGCCAAAATTAAACATTGGATGGTGGATAATGACATTGCCCTTAACACACGTAAAATGGAACTTATGATTGTAGGCACAGCAGCCCAGTTAAGGAAACTCTGGAAGGATTATAAGTCATTCACTTATACAGGCCACACCATAGTGACCCTTCCTAAAGTCAAAAACCTGGGCGTAGTTCTGGACCAGGAAATATCCACATCCGCACATGCCAACAGCCTTGTTGCCAGTTTGGCTTACCATTTACACTATTAGCACAAATCAGACCCTTCTTGAATCAATCTAATTGTTCTACGATTGTTAGGCCATTTGTTGGCTCTTGTATTGACTATTGTGCTAGCCTTCGCCAGGGAACTTGCAAGGGGGAGCTGGCCCATCTACAGGTTGTCCAGAAAAACGCTGTGAGGGTGGTAAAAGGTCTAAAAGATGGGACCACATCACAAAAGCCAGAGAGCTTTGCATTGGCTGCCTGTGGATAGACAGGTGACCTATCAAACCCTCTGCATTGCACACAAATTCCTCTATGGGACAAGCCCAAGTTACTTTGTTGATATTGTTCAATGGAGAACCACAAGGAAAGTTCTTTGTTCAAACAACTCTCACTTGCTGTCCATTCCTAGAACCAAACTTTCTCTGGTAGCCCAGAGATCTTTCCACACACAGCGCCCAGACAATGGAATGATTGCCCCCGACCTAAGAGCATGCATGAGTTTCAGGACATTCAAACGCAATCTCAAAACGGTTCTTTTCATCTGATGCCCCTAACTGTCATTTAATTGCCCTCGCCCCCATGTTTTATGTTTTGGGCTGTCTGTCTGTCTGTGCTATCATGCCTCTGGGCCTTGTCCATGCGAACTATAAATTAAATACATAAATAAATAAATAAATAAATAAATAAATAAATACATTAATAATACCACATACACATTTTTTCCCTTCAAACCTTTCCCAATTTTGAAAAACCATACCACATAACCAGTTGCTGGTGGACAAGGCCACTTTATCCCCAAAGGTCTTTTCTCATGTTCATGGCCAGTAGCCAGATTGTCCAGGTCATGACCTTATGACATGACCCGGACAATCTGGCCACTGCCCATGGCCACAGGCTATACCTCAGACACCAAAGGCAAATCACTATTTTGTGTACCTACATTATGACACTTGTCAAAACACAGACACATTTGCAAAACCATGCTTTCAGGTCCTTGCCAATGCTCCTTAAATGTGTTGGAAATCCGCCCAACTTTTATTTTTTCAAAAGTGTCAAAATGTATGTACATACAATAGTCATATAACTTCTCCCACACTTGACAAAATCCATTCAGAAATTGCACAAACATTCAAGGATGGGTCCCTAACCTTTCTGAAAACACTTTTCCACATTTGTCAAACAGCAACACAGTTATAAGCCATCTAAAAATGTTCAGACCCCCCTCTAATTTAGCCCCATCTTGACAAAATCCCACCAAACTTTGCTAACACATTTACATCTAGATCAAAAATCCTTTTGCAAACTTGTGTGCAGATTCGTCAAAGAGCCCCATATTTATTAGCCTTTGCAATATTTTGAGACCCCTTCCAATATTGCCCATTCTTTCAAACTCCCCAACAAACTTTGCAAAAACATTTATATCTAGATCTAAAATCTTTTTTCAACTGTTATTTTGACTCTATCAAACAAAAAAGGAAACAAAAATGGTAGGGAGATATCGTGGTTTCTGAATAACGAAAAACTGCAGGTTCAGTCAGCCATGATATAGCTGGGTTTTCCCATCTTTAATAAGAATAACCAATGTAGGTATCGAGAACACCTTCTGTTGAAAAGTACACCATTAACAGCACAATTGAAAAAAATCGACAACAAATTTGGGACATTTTCAATAACCCCCTTACTTTATTATTTCAAGCCAAAAGTGACCCCGAAAATGGTCTATGGGGTAGAAATCTTTCCTGGTAGTGCAACAGCCGAAATCTCTAAAATTGAGTCCAAAATGCTAAAAGCAATTATCTACTGGCTTCCTAAATCTGTTCCTATTGAAGCATTGCACTGTGAGCTGGGATTAATCACGTGGAACTTTTGGGCACAGTGGCGTAAGTTATCCCTCTATAGAAGATGAATTTATGACTCTGGGGACAATTTATATAGAATTTTGGAAAGTGGCCTTAAGACTGGTAACTCAGGTCTCGACCACCTGTTGAAATTGGTGGCCTGGAGTAACGAAATTCTGCTGAATTTGGGGGTTGTAAGTGAGACCCTGATAAACAATCCAGTGCATGTTAAAAAGTTATTACAATATGCAGATTGGTCTAACACCATAGCTAAAGTGGTTAGCTCGAAGCTGTTTTGTCATTTAGTTAGTCGGGTTTTCCGGAATGAGATTATGCGATTTCGCATTGATGTTTACCTTACGGGTGAAATCCTAGAAATACGGTCTGGAAAACGACAGAGAGGATCAATTAAAACTGAGTTTCTGTGTAGGTTCTGTCATCATTCTAAAGAAAAGAAACATTACTTAATCTTTTCTTAGAATGTAAGTCTTTAATGACTGAATGGATTGAGTATTTCTTAAAATGTGTAAACTCTATTGAGTGGGTTATTTCTGATATGCTGTGGTGGGAAATGTTGCATGGTTCTGGGATGTCGCTAAAGATATTAGTATCTTAAGTTTTGTAAAGGTTTGCGTACAAACCAAAAACAAACAAAAAATAAATAAAAAAACATCTTTTATCAACATTTTGTGCAGATTCCTCAAATGGCACCACATTTATAAGCCTTTAAAATATTTGTGTACCCACCTCTAATTTTGTTCCCTCTTGACAAAACAGCACCACACTTTTCAAAACCATTTGGAATCAGGTCTAGAATGAAATAAAAAGAATTCATGCAGTTTCATTGAGTGGCGCCAAAGTTATAAGCCATCCAAAAACAGCTTTTCACCAACCCTGTAAAGCACAAATAAGCATAAATGCCCCTGAACATCTAAGATGATCGGGGACATCAAAGGACTGCACCGAACATCCAGACTGTTTTCAGACTTCGGAGTTGAAAAACACCAGTTTTGTGGCTTCTTATGGCCATCATCCCTCATCTCCCCAGAGATGGTTTAATTAGTTTGGCAAGTGCAATGTTGTGTTTTTTAATATGTTTTTACCGCAATGTTCGTGGACAAAGGGTGCTGTCCACGAATCCAACATGGCAGACATTCCCAAAAATCGGACACACCTCACCTTTTTTATTGACCAATCAGTGTGCACGTCATGTACCTCACGTCAGACCCTGGACCAACCGGAGGCCCGTCCGCACATCAAACAGGGAAGTTAGTCTGTGGACCGAACCCAGATATCACTCATTTATTTTGCCCTAGGTTTTGGTCATCGGACGTATTTACACCAAATTTACAAAAACATGCTTTCAGGACCACGCAGCCGCTCCTGCCACAAATTTGGTGAAAACCTGTCCAGCGATTTGGGCTGTAGGCGTGAGCACATTTGTTTTTCGTATGCGTCTATGGAAAAAAACACACATTTTGAGACCACCCCTATAACTATGCCCCCCTTGACGAAACCTCATCAAACTTCACAGGATCGATCTGATGCAGGCATATACTTTTTTGCCATGTTTTGTAAGGATTCGTTAGGGGGGGCGAAGTTATAAGCCACCCAAAAGGGCTCTTCCTATGGGTTGAGCAACTTAACCATAACTACAAGGCCACTACTGTAGGCCCTGTAATATATGGTAAAGCATGGGCTGGCTGCTAGTCATGGTATCCATTGATGTAGCTATGGCAAATCTGAACAGGTTCCTTTGCTACACTTTGAACATTGCAAGCATAATGAGAAGTTAGAGAAGTACAAGCTAACAACATGCTAGTTTTTATCTGACTGCTCTCTGATTTGTATGCTAATCTCAAGCATTGAAAACCACAGATTTCTTACTCATGTGCTTCCATGTGTGTTCCATTTCATATTAAACTAAAGGCCGTTTCAGCAGATTTCTTTTCATTATTCATAGTCAACTATTTGCCAGATTTTGTAGATATTCATTATATTTACATACATTCAAATGAACATGATCATATGTTTAATTGATAGCACAGTGCGATTCATTAGGATACTTATGCCCCAAATAGTCATCCAAATATTGGGACATGGCTGCTTGACCACAGATATGCAAGGCAATTAGAAGACATTCAAGGGGAAACCAAAGCTTTCTGAGCATGGTGAGTGATTATGATCACAGAGCCTGAAGAGTGCATTACCAAACAAAGGAAGCAAGGCATTTTTGGTGTGAAACAGTTTTAGAAAAACCTGTCAGGAATCTCAGAAGAGGTAATGTATTAAAGAGTAAGCATACATGTCCTGCTTTCTATATGCTGCCACCACACAGCAAGAAAGTGCATGTGTTTTTGTTGCATCTATTGGAGGGCTGTCAAAGGTTCTTTATTGTATGGAATGCATCAATCACTGCCTGATCCTTCCTCTTTTAAATGAATCTAGTATGGGGTCTGTGTCCTTTCTCCCTACTTCATAAATGGCACAATGAAAGGGGATGCAATACGTTTTCTATAGTGTGCATAAATAAAGCACCCCCCTTGAGATGAGATGTCTCCAGTGTAGGATGTTGTGATGAATTGCCATCTTGGATGGGGCAGACACCATGGCTTTATTTTTTAATTTGTATTACATATGAAATTTGCAGGTAATTCCATCTTAGAAAGGGTGGTCTGTTAAGCATACCTCCCCTTTCATTAAGCTCCATGCCAAAAGCTTAGTGACAAATGTGCCCTGCTGCATCCATCACCTGATCAGTGGTGTCTGCTCTATAGTGGCACAGAGCAGGTTGAGGGGTGGCAGGTGCACTTTTGACAGCTGCTGTGGCATCAAACTCAGTTCCACTATGAAGGCTGCATTTACGTCTTCATTTCCAAAACCTTCATCATTGTGATACGGTTTATAGTCATTCCATCGACAGCCAAAGCATCTAATGCCATACCATCTAAAAAAAAGCATCTAACGAAAAGCATTTAATGCTTTTTTTTTAATGGGGGGTCCCCCCAACCATCCTTTTTTTAACCTGTAAAACCCATTTTTATTCAACTAAACCCTTTACCATCTAGAAAAATGCATTAGATGCTTTTTTTTAGATGCTTTTTATCCGATGGTTTAGCTGTCGATGCTTTGGTTGTCAATGCAATGACCGGATACCAGTTCACATTCGTTTTAAAGCCACATATGATTTTTTACATACCCTTGTTAACACCGAGAGCCCAGACCAGACTGTCCCTTCTCAGCTAGCAGGACAAGAGATTTTGCATGATGGATTTCCCTCTGGCGCGGGTGTAGAAGCTTTGACTTTTTAAAATGGTATTAAACCGATACAATGATACCTGTAATTCCATAACGGCAAGGGAACTCTGCTAATCAGAATTCCCTTTCATAAGATCCACATCAACAGCATAGAGTACACGTGTGCCCTGCTGGATCAGTAGCCTGATCTGCAGTGCCTGCTCTCCAGTTGCACAGACCAGGTTCAGAGCTCACAGGTTCACATTTGGCAGGTGCTGTGACATTCAAGTCACTTCAGCTCTGTGAGTCCAGCTCAGCTTTGAAAAGATGATGTTTTTTCCCCCAGCCAGACTGGCCTTGCTGCTGCTTGCAAGACTGAAACCCTGGAGGGGGCAGGGGGCGTCACCTTTCTTTTCCTTTGTGGTGGTGGGTAAGAGCCCCCTCAGAGACATATCCATTCCATGGAAAGCTGTACTGGTAAAAGGAAACAAAGTGCACACTCATTAACAAAAGGAGTACCCTCACACTAGAGTGCCACATACTAAACTGGCCTTTGATACTATTGAGAAGGGAAGGGGGCAGAATTAGTGTAGACAGATGAATCTGAGACCAGCTGGAGGAGGGTTCTACAGTATTGTTTCTCTCTGCCTCTCACTTTCTTTCCTATCCCCTCGGTGGCAACGGTTAGGATTAGAGACAGACTGTGCATAATGATAGGTCAGCCAAAATATAAGTGCAACTAACCTTAATTTCATTATCATGGTATGTTTTTAATCATAGCGATGTGGCTTACAATAGACATAGTACAGGGCATTGGAACAGACTACCTGCACAAGTTTTATAAGAGGGTGTGTCTCGCACAAGGCAATAAGGTTAAAAAGACTGAATTGCTGAGAAAGCTCAGAACATTACTGGGTGCTGGGGGGGGATTGTTCATTTTAGTGGGAGACTCCCAAAACGTCCAGAGTGCAAGGAGGTATGTCAGTTGGTGGCTACCAAGGACAACCTAGTTGTCACATCCACAATCATCTGATGAGGTGAGTAAACAATTTGAGGCATTTACACATCAGTCCTTTGAGTGTTGGTGTCAGGTAACATTGACAAAACCCAGGGCATATCTAATTCAGACATATGTGAGAATACCCTTGAATAGTTAGATGGAGTCACACATGTGTTTACGGGACATAATTGACACTAAGACTGTGGAACCTGATAAGGCTGCAGGCTGGCACATGAACACTCAAGTCCAGAAAAAAAGTTAAGGCTCATGCACTCAAATCAGATGTAACTGATCATTGGAACCACAAGGAAGGAAAAGGACAGATGTTTATACCTTTTATCCAAGAAAGGCCCTCAAAAACACAGAGTAAGACCCCAGACCCATGCTAGGTCAACTCCTACCAGAAAGCAGTGTGTGGACACTACAAGCACTGGGGCACCCATAGACTCTACAACCAGGCATTGTATTTGGTTTGGAGATTTCAAGAAGTGTGACCTGGCTTGCAAAGAGAAGCCCAAGCAGTCCATTTTGGCTCTTGGTCCCCTGGAAAAGGAGGCCAGAGTCAGTGTGGGCATCTTAGCAGATGAAGTTGCACTAGACCTGTAAATTGACAACGGTTCCCTCACTCTGAGTGGGAATGGTACCGGGACCTTTGAGGAGGCCCCAGTTCGCAACAAGAATCAGATATTTCTGGGCTGTGTCTCAGGCAACGGGTACAAATCTTCCACCTCATGTGGTGCTGCTGCTAGTGTCACAGCTGTCAGACAACTGGTGAAGGTAGGGCAGTACACCAAAAGAGCAAACCTGGATGTAAGAGGGTTTAATAGTCTTAAGTACAGTATCTTTGGCATAGTAGGGCATGTTTGGAGGGGTGAAACCTCTCTGGACTGTGTTGCAGTGAAGAACTACATGCCAGTAGGGTCCCTGACCTATAGATAGTCACATGAGTTACAGGAGCCAAAGCATTGAGAGCGGCAAAGGAGAGAGCACTTGAGGGTTGTGCCCCCGAGGCTTCATTAGCCAGAGGACTCAAGGGACCAGAGTCCCCGGTAGATCCCCATCCAAGCATGAAGTACCTTGAGGTGCCTATTCTTGCATTAGAGGGCCCTTTGGCCACAGAGTTGACTATTGTGTTAGCACCAGATCCATGGATCTCTGGATCGCCTGCCTGCATACAAAATGAACCAGAAATGGTGGACAGGGTAGTTTTTAGCGTCAAGGGTAATCCAGGACTGAGTGTGTGTTCTTCAGCTAGATTTTCAATTTAGGATGACTGTTGGAAGGAAAAGGAGAACTGTTCCACTCTGACAGGTCTGCTGAGGCAGACTCCTGGGCAGGTACACAGTGGATTTTATGAACCACTCTAATGCAGGGAACAGGCACAGAAGGAAAGCCCTGGCCTATTACAAAGACAGGAGGATTCACAGTTAGAAATGTGAGAGGCAGGGTGCACTGCAACATTCCAATCCAGACCAGAAGTCCCTAGAGGTGCCTACTCTGCAAGAGAGGACCCAGGAGCAACGTAGGTGACTGTGTTAGCACTGACTTCAGTGATCTCAGGTTTGCCTACTGGCATAGAAAAGGAAGCTGAGATGGTGGTGGATAGTGAACCATCACAACTGAATATTCTGTCAGAACTGAGTGAGTTGTCTTCAGTTGGAGCCCCAAGGTAGGCTGACTTTTGCAGTATACAGAGAATCTGTCCCACCCTGCATGTCTGCTGAGGCAAACAGAAGAACAGACATAGGACAGATGTCTTGAACCACTCTAAAAAGTGGAAGAAGAGCGGAACAAAAGCCCAGACCTCTTCCAAAACTAGGAACAGGTATACAGTGAAAGCCTTGACCAGTTCAATGTCAAGGAGCACAAGAAGTCTGGAGAAGGGCACAACCAGGATTTGGTTGTTCACCCAGGTTTTAGGATGTGGATCCTTACACCCTTGCTGGTCACCTAGATGTGACTGGGATATCTGACAGCGTATCTGATCATTTTTCCAAACCCTGGTTGGATTTCACGATAGAAACTGTGCAGTCTGTCCAGTCATAGAAACTGTGCAGCCTGTCCAGTCTTACAAACCGTGCAGCCTGTCCACTCTTGCTTAGACACTGAGAGGGCAGCAGAGGCACACCAGACCTCCTTAAATTCAGGAACTGTGGATGGGTGGTCTTGAAGGAGGAAAGATAAATTCACTTAAGTGGGTTCCTCCCAGGGTGTCATAGCTGACAGGGGACCCCATATCATATATGTGGCTGTGCAGATACTACCAAAAATTCACCAGGCCTCTGCATGCCAAACTCCTTTGCAAAGCTGAAAAGCTGGCTTGCACAAGGCATCACTTCTAGGGCTCCCACACTATGGACAGGTAAACAAAAGACAGACAGGGACATGTAAAAATGGAATTTGAGTAGAATTGATGCTGCTGAGCTCAGAAGTTTCTGATTAGTCCATTGCCATCTTTCAAAGGAGGCTGATCGGACCAGAGAGCAATTGGGCCATAGTTGAGAAGAATCCAGAGCTTGGGCATTGTGCCATCTCTGTACAGAGATTTAAAATGGATATGCTGCCTGGATCTCAAAATGCTAGTGAAGATTGCACCCAGATATTTTCTCACCTTGTGGATGAGCCTTGCCCTTAGAAGGGTGGTTCTTAACCTTTCAAACATCTTGGGAAGGACACTCTGCTAATCATTCATCCCTTTAATGACCTCCATGTTTAAAACAGAGTGAACACCAGTGCCCTGCTTGATCAGTAGCCTGATCTGCAGTGCCATCTCTCCAGTGGCACAGACCAGGTTCAGAGGTCACAGGTGTCCATTTAACAGCTGCTGTGACAGCCATGTCACTTCAACTCAGAGGCTGCATTTACACTCTGTGCCTCTGTTCCAAAACTACATAGTCATGAGTACTTATTATTCTAGTTGCAGGACAATCTTTAAATATAAATCCCATTTTATAGCATGGTGAATAGTAATTCCTATAACTATAAGAAACCACATCAGTTATAGCACATATGTGTCAGCCCTTTCAGACCAGAACAAATGTGAAAGGATTATGTGTAATCCCACAATCTAGGATGACATTGCTGCTGCTAGCAAGAGTGGGCCTTGGGGTTGTCCATCATTTTTCCTTTGTGAGGGCAAGTAACACCCTCCTCATAGAAACATCCACTCCACTGGAAGTTATCCTGAGAACAGGAGTCAAAGGACACACCAATTCATAAAGGATGTAGCCTCACACCAGTGTGCTGCATACCCAAAATGTGTTGATTCTATTTCACTTCCGTAGAACAAAGCACTTTTGGTGTGATGTCAGAAGACAAAGTTCACTTGCTCTAAGAAGAGAGATTGGAACCATTAAGTAGGCTAGCTTTAGTCCAATAACCTGGGGGCTTTTAGGACCACTGCTAGATAAACACCTATATATTGCCCATACTTCAGCCAAAACTGTGGGCTTTGTCAGTGCTTGGTAATCTTGCTGATACATACATCGTAGGGAAAGCTCAATTTCTCAGTGCATAGGGATGGTTTCCCCACATAACAATGAACTTCCTTTTGAGTCAAAGGATTGCAAAACTAAAGACCAAGATGGCATGTCCCACATGTAGGACAATTATTATGCATGCGTGTCCTAAAATGCGACTGTTCATGTACAAGTATAATTACTGTCCCTGACCATCAGCAATTATATTATACAATGTGCTCCATTGAATGTACATGTTTAATTTAAGCCCATGTAAGTCAGCTATTTGCTCCCTTCTCTTTCTTCTTTTGAACACAGTGGGCCTCATTACGACCCTGGCGGAGTGGGATACCGCCAGCGGTAATCGCGGCGGACCCGTCCGCCCTACTACGAGTTCCCTTAGCGCCATGGAGGTTTTCTCTGCCTGGTTTTACCGGGCGGAGAAAACCATGGCGCTAAGGGACCTCGTTGTTAATTACGCCGCCGTACTTTACGGCGGCGTAATTAACTCCTTCCCCACTCCCATTATACCCTATGGGGCAAGAATGGGAATGGGGAAGGGTAAAATGGGGATTGGGGATTTACCGCTCCGCCAAGGTCGGCATGGGGTGGTAAATCCGCCAACCCCCATGGCGCTATCGGCGGCTTTCCGCCATGCTCCGCGGTGCATTTTGCACCGCGAATTCCGCCAGGGTCGTAATGAGGGCCAGTGACCTCTGACAGTATTTTAAAAGGTACTGGTTTTACGTCTCTTTTTCACTCTCCAAGGTAAACACATGTATAATCGTGAGACCCATTGTCAGGAGAACAAGATAGACGCTAGAAATTCTTAACATGAAGCTGTTAGAAATAATCCAGACATATCTAATGAGCGTGCTGAAATTACAAACAGCTTGACTTTTCTGCACATCACTAATTAAAAAAGGTGTTGGTTACAAGGACCTTCGCGACGCAAAGGGTGGTTTCGCAGCCGGAAAAAAATACCCCATCGTGAACAGTGGCATCGCAGTTTACATTAAAATGAGATGAAATATAGAAATGTGGATTGATTATTCTTCTCTTCACTCATCGCAGGGATATTCTGATTAAAGAAATATATGATAGCAAATTAAGCGTGCCATTAGAATATATAAATTATGAATAAAAACGAATTTACGATTCCCAGAGCACCAGCATTTATGCATCTCTTTCCCCAAGGAAACATGCTGAACATATTGCATTTTCTAATTATCACATTATTCAGAACACAACACAGAAATGTTCACAGAAAAGTGTGTTATGGGTTTATAGAACGATTTTTCTTGTGAGGAGAACTGGGTTCCCTATTTTCATATCAAAGTTTTTTTAAATGCAATTTGAGATAGCAATTTTAAATACACCCTATTTTAAAAGCTGCTCAATGCTAACCTAACGGTAAGCATTGGTAGGAGCAAAACAAAATGGGGCTTGATGGAGACTCTTGATCTCAGAGTTAGGGGTAGGCAAACCACTTTTGCCAACACTGGTCCCACTCAAGTACGGTGAAGTTGAACGTTTTCCGAAAACCTTTGAGGTCAACCAGGGAAACAACTCGAAGTAGGGCCCTGTGAGAAAGGGCTACTGACATCCACCACAGGGCCCTATAATATGCCCTATGGACCTACTGCAGCCCGACATGTCATTTGGGACATGGCAGGATCCGGTGGGAACTTTTGCTCTGTTTCCACGGGACCAGTGTGGGGTGTAGGGGATTCCTTGGGCACTTTAAGGAGATGTAAGGACATGGGTATTAACTGCAAAAGTGTGCCATTCAGTATGCATATGCGACGAGTCAAACATGAAACTGCTTTAGCAAACTGGATCCAATAGTGGGTTCATGCTGCTGATTTTATTCTGAAATGTTAATGATACATGGCCTCCATATTGCCCATTACCTGGTAATCGATCTTGCTTGTTGTAACTTAAGCCCCCCAAGCTCCCTGGGCTTGCGCTGTGTCAGATGTTAGGAACACGTGGCAAACACCATGTGATGCTTCTAATAAAAGCACCGCCCGGCTCCCAGTGTGTCAATCAATTACCATCTGACCCTGCCTCTGTGTGCATTACTGCAGCGCTGCACCAGCCCCAAACTCGGGTCAGAGGGCCTTCAACAACGTGGGCTGGCACACCATCCCCCCATAATAACTGGTGACGAAGTTTGGATGAAGCGCCTCGCCGATCACAAACAACAAGGGCTCGACCTGCTCCCGCCATGCTGCCTAAGAAAGAGCCTCCCGCCTGGGAGGAGGAAGTGTTGCAGCCCCTGCCACCACCGTAGTGTGGTCATAAGACCTTCCGGTTTGAACAAGAAGTCTGCCAAATGGGGGGGAGTGGGAGGTGTAGGAACGGGTGCTGCCACCGCCGCTGTGATCAAAATAAAGCTCCTGACAGGGGGAGAGTGGTGCTCCGCGTGCTGCCACACAGGTGTATGCATAATTCCCACCAGGGGGAAGCGAGAACAAGCAGCCTCTGCAGCTGCATTTAAATTGTTGTTCCACGCAAGGGGAAGAAAAGAAATGGAAAGAGCACTCCATGGCCACCAGTTGTCCCAGCCGACACCTGGCTCTCGCTTTCCGGGAAGGGAGACGGTCCTCAGGGAGTGGGACACAGATGGATGTAACACGTTATCCCCTTTCCTTTAACACCTTTTTCCCATCCTCTCACGTAGGACATTCTAAACCTGTGCCCTCCCTTCTAACTCTAGCACGTTCGCACAACACAAAAGACAACGGACTAAAACCAGAACTGTTTATCTGACATAACCCAATACAAGGGTCAGGTAATTGATCAGAATCACACACATGTGAAGGCCCTTTCCCTTCCCCACAGGGATAAATGTTGGAGCCAGATAGCACAGTACGAGCAAGGCGAACATGGTAGACAGCAAGACAAGACGGCTAAGCAGGCGCAGCAGTTCAAACGAAGGAGAAAGGCAGCAGGAATCGATAGTGCGGTGAGGAGGGAAGTGACCTTGCCCTTTTCATCCCAGATCCATGGAACCTTCGTGGAAGAGAGCCTAAGACCACAAACAATTGCAACAGTGTCTTGTAGCAGATGCCAACCGTACATGGGACAAGCCTACGCTAATAAACAGGAGCAAGGGAGGCTCATGTGACCACGGTACTTGCCTTGATTCCGATGTAGAATAAAAGCCAAGCAGTTCATCACAGCCTGTGAGTCGAGGGGAAAATCGATAAGAATTAGAAGTGTTGAATGAGAAGTGCAAAGTGGCAAGTTTGAACCAAGATCAATGAACTCTGTAAAGAAATGTAACACGTTTTAATGGGATGACAGCAGCAGAGGGAAATCGGCACCACGTGGGTGGTATCTCAAGAGACTCTGGTCGATCCCCATTGGAGCGAAACTACATATACCAGAACGCTGTAGGAGGGCCAGCAAAATAGGTCAAAGTGGTCATACAGAGGGTCAAGTGAAATTCCTGTACAATCGAAATACTCTGATCTTCAAATTAAGTGAAAGAAAGGGAAGTGAATCCCACAGTAAGAAGAAACAAGGGAAGTGAATTTTCCAAGAGGTACTAAGCCTTAATTCCCAAGAAACAGTGTGTTTGGAACTATTTAAAGAGACATTACCATTGGTGGAATACGATACAAGAAGGGTCAACGCCCAGGGGAGGGTGACCCATGGGTGAAGCCATCACCTTATGAGAAACTGTAATAAATAAGTGAGAAGGGTCAGCGCCCAGAAGAAGGGGATCAAGGGGTGAGGTATTGTCACCCTAACAAACTTTTCATTTATTAAAGGAACTTTTGTTTTTGTTATTTGAACACATCAGGCCCAAAGGCAAGAGACTTTCTAAGGAAATGAGAGTTGGCCATTGACGGTCCTGAGAACTGCCATTGGAACTGTCACCTCGTGCTGGAGTAGCTTGAGACTGTACTGCCCTCCAAGCTCCCATCTTACCACATTTCCAAAACATGGGGAAGGGAGACCCAGGCCAACCGCATCCTGATATATTATTTGAGAACACTTATTTTCTTGAAAACTATCCCTCACCCTTGTTTTGTATTAGTTGTGAGCTTTGGCAATAGGTTTCCTGGTATAGGCCTTTTTTATTTTGACACAACACCACTAGCACTCGCTCCATCTTAGATTTAGGTTTAGAGTAGGCGTTTTCCAACCTGCACACAGCATTCATTGTTTTATCAATACTCTTGAACTGTGATTGCTTGGGTCTTACTTGTTGTCACAATGAGTTCCTCACATATGGTGACAGAGTGGGATGTGACTCAATTTAAACTAATTGGGAACCCTACAATTTCAAAAGCTTAGTTAAAGAGCCTCCAACCCTTCCATTGCCACCAATGAATCAATAGGGTTTGATATCTCTAGCAGTAGGGAAGCTATTATTCCCCCTGGGAAAATAGGAATGATTCCTATGGATTTTGTTTTGAATCCCCCTCCGGGGTGTTACACCCAATTAGCCCCAAAATCTGGCTTACCGTTAAAGTTTGGGATAGACATCGTAGCGGGCGTTATTGATCCGGACTTCAAGGAGAGATGAAGGTTCTCTTACAGAACCATGGCGACGTCCATTTTGAGGTACGTCGGGGAGACCAAATTGCACAAGGAATTTTGGAGGGAGCTCTGTTCCCTCAATTCCAAGAAAATGTACCAGATGAAACGAACAGAGGTAACTTAGGCTTTGGAGAAGCAGATAAATCCCCTACCATTGAAGAAAGGAAAGAGAGGAACCCACCATCTATTTAGACCTAGCCTTTGCCCAGAGAAATGATCCAGCCCTCGCTGAAGCTTTTTTACAAGCCATTCCTGAAGAAGAAGGCCTAGAGATGGGATGTCCCTTTTTCTTCTTAAAACTAGGATTACTTTACAGAAAAGAAACCTACACTGAAGGGTTAATACAAACTCAACTAGTAATACCAAAAATTCACAGAAAGGTTGTGCTAAAAAATCACACATTCCCATCTTACGGGAGGACATTTGGGTCAAGCTAGAACCCAGGCGCATATTAGTGGAAAATTTTACTGGCCAGGTATCTACGCTGACATCAAAACTTTCATACAAACATACAAGACATGTCAAAAGACCAACCCGCACGTTCCATTACCTGCCGCTCTGAACCCGTTGCCAATTACAGAAGTCCCCTTTTCACAAATTGGCATGGACATAATAGGACCTCTGGAAACCGGGCAACTAGTATGTCCTGGTGATGGTGGCTTATGCAACCTGATACCCAGAGGAATTCCCAATGTGAAATAATACCACTCAGCAAATCTTGAAACATCTTCTAACGTATTTCTCTAGGGTTGGCTTTCCCAAGGAAATACTAACCGATCAAAGATTACATTTTATGAGTAAGCTTATGGCCGAAGTCAAAGAGCTACTCCATATTACCACCTTGCGAACTTCTGTGTACCATCCCCAAACCGATGGTGTAGTAGGGACATTCAATAAGACCTTGAAACTAATTCTATGAAAATTGGTAGACAAAGAGTGAAGGACAGGAACTGATTGATCCCCTGGGCACCATTTGCATTGAGACAAATACCCCAAGCTTCCACATGGTTCTTTCCCTTTGAGCTACTCTATGGATGAGAATGGAAAGATGTTCTAGACATGCTCTGAGAAAACTGGGAAGAACGTGAGGAGGCCCTTATTCCAATATCCTAAACCACCACTAGAATGCGCGAACTCATGAAATTAGTTTGGGATTT
This sequence comes from Ambystoma mexicanum, assembly GCF_040938575.1. Taxonomy (NCBI): domain Eukaryota; kingdom Metazoa; phylum Chordata; class Amphibia; order Caudata; family Ambystomatidae; genus Ambystoma; species Ambystoma mexicanum. The sequence continues at coordinate 352,775,363 of NC_090941.1, read as the reverse complement.
AGTTTGGGAAGGGCCCAAAACCAGCAAAAGGCCAGTTATAAAAAAAACTACATTTACAATATTTTTCTATCAGACAGAAAGTAATAGTCCTTTTACCCACCTCAGAAAACAAACTTGTCTCCAAGTGGCACAGACCTTATTAGATAATAGAAAGAATGGGAACGACCATGTATAAAATAGCTCAGAAAAGAGTTTAAAGAAAACCCATCAGCCACCCATGCCAAAGTTCTAGTCTGCCTGGTTCCCGAAGAGATAGATAACTTTGACTTAATTTTATCCAAGTTATCTAGCCAACAACGAGAAGATCTAAAGGATGTAATAGTCTCATTCCCTGATGTATTCTCAAAGAAACCAGGAAGAGTGCAAGGTACATATCATTACATTCGAACACCTAAAGGCAAAGTAGTTAAACCTTATTGTCTGCCAGAGGCATGTCAACAGGTAGATATTCAGGAAGTTAACAACGTGTTGAAGGCTAATATCATTGCACCCTCCTCGAGTCCATGGTCCTCTCCTACTCTCCTATCATGTTGGTCACTAAACCCGACCGGTCCTGGAGATTCTGCATCGACTTCTGTCAAGTCAATGCCCTATTTGACTTTGATGCCTATCCCATGACACGCATCGATGATGAAATTGATAAAATAGGAACAGCCACCTAGCTATCTACCCTAGATTTAACAAAGGGGTACTCGTAAGTCCCCATATATGGGCCAGATAAGAAAAAAACTGTGTTTTTAACACTCCTAGGGGTATTCCAGTTAAAAGACCTCCATTTTGGCCTACAAAGTGCACCAGCTACGTTCCAACATCTTATGGATAACATCCTACAACCCTATTCAGAGTTTTGTGGAGCTTACATTGGTGATTTTGTCATTTATAGTAAGACCTGGGAAGACCATTTCTTCCATCTGTATGCCATCATGAAAGTCCCTAGGAATTCTGGTCTAACTGCAAATCCAGCTAAATGCAGATTAGGCCAATCGGCCGTGAAATAATCTGGGTTCTTCATAGGAAACAGAACTGTACAGCCCCAACATGAAAAAGTAAAAGGCGTCTTGGATACTCCAACTCCCAAGAGCACAAGAGACCTTAGAGCCTTCCTTTGGTTAAAATATCATTACCGTAGGTTTATCCCCAACTATTTGGATAAAATGACATGGTTGGTTGAAAGATAAACTTAAAAATGCTGAACCCCAGACACTTCAAGGAGCGAGGACAAGGTTCAGCAGGCTTACTGTGGACCAATCCCCTGTGACACTTTGACTTTATATGGAAGATCAGCCCTATCATTTGATTCATTTTAGGGTGCTCTTCTGTGGAATTATGCTCGGAATAGTGTCTATTCCAAAGTCCTCTGTCATAGAGGTGAAGACAGAAGGCTCCAATCCAGTGGTAAGCTATGCTTTTTACCATTCACAAGGCACATTTGGGATGAAGTGTCTGTGTGGATATGGCCTACTTCAACTGAGGCCCCGCCACTGAAGGGGACTGAACTCCTGAAATTGCCCTCTACAAACCTTTCTGGTTAGGAAGGGCAGAAGATAGGACATCTCTTGCCCCTGGTCTCCCAGCATAATAGAACTTGAGGAACAACCCTAGAGCCTGCCTTGATCAGCTTCTGAGCAAAACCAAACCAGACCTCGTCTGTCTGTCACAAGATTTATTGTGCCACATGCCCTTGCTGCTTGGATCATATTGCTTGTTTTTCTTTTCTGAGCCACTGATTGTTTGGAAATTGTTTACTGTCTCCTCCATGTCAGATTCATTACACCCTGGGACATTTCCTGAGCTGGACAAGAATATCATTATGGCAGTAGTAGCCAATGACCTTGTGCATACTCTTTCGTCTAATGAGCAAGAAACTACACTACGGACATTGGAGATGCGGACTCTGATGCAATTCCTGAGGAAGCTTCTGCCCAAGCGTTGCACAGGGTGTGGGGGACAGCTAGCATTACAACTGCAGAAAATATGGAACAGTTAGTCTTGTTTGCCTTGCATCAAGATGTCGAACATTTAGAAATGTAGATGAATACTTCCCAATTTTGGAGCTCATTTCCAGTGGTATAGTCTGAGTAACATCTGACACAGTAGAGAAACACAGGTGTCCACACACTAGTGGAACACTCCCATCCCCTGCTCACCTATTTGTGTTGTGAACCAATCAAAATGTAATTTGTCTCTCACTTATATTCGAAAAGAAATAATGGCAAAAGATAAAATTTTTCTTAAAACAATCTATAATAGAGGTTTCCATCTATTGGTATATGTAGTCATACAAATGTTGTTTTGTTCGCATTTATATAGCGCACAACAGTCCGAGGACATGGAGGCACTTGTTACAGTACAATGCTTAGTTACAGAGTCATGTATCATACATATATTACATAATAAACAGTTCGAGCTGGGATACAATATATATACAAGTTTATAATGTAGTTATATTACATTTGGGTTTATATTACAATATACATGACAGGAATAGGGTAGGAAGTTGTGTTACTCGTTGAGGAAGGTGGTCTTGAGGATTTTGCAGAAGACAAATGTCATCAAAATTGACACATTATACTATCATTTCTCCAATATCCAGAATAGCATTGAACAATTCAGTCTTAGAGCAGATATAATTTGAATGCAGATGGAAATAGTTTTCTTCATTTGTCAGAGTTTGCTCCACGCGTTTCGGGAAAGTGTCATCCCTTCATCAGGAGCTGTTTATTCAAATTCCTTCCTTTCTATTCCATTTATTGTCAATGTCATCTATACAAAGAAAAATATTTCTATCAAAATTCACTTTCTTATACATATTGCTCAATAATTCTACCATGATTCTTATATTGATAATCACCTGGATGCGTTTTCTTCTAGGATTTTCAAAGGGTTGTCTTATGCAACAGGTGTCTCCCTCCAAGCATAACGATATACCTTTATTTAATTCAAACTGACCCTTTAACTGTATTATTGCCTAAAAGATGTGTTTGCACTGATAATCATGGAAGTCTTAATTAAATACCTGTTTCTTGCTGTAAGTGGTTTCCCTCTGATCCTGCCACTCGATATCTATGTTATTGCCACGTGTATCAGAGGGTGCTGTCTGGTGCCCTTCGATCAAACCACCCGCGGGTAAACCTCTTATAGGTAAAATAAATGTAAAATGTAAAAGAGGCCTTTTAATGAACTCCATAAGTGTGCATTAGATTCCCCATTAGCCAATGGTTCATCACCTCGTTTTCGAACCTGCTTACCAGTTGCTGTGAACAGAACCAGCTGATGCATACAAGGTCGACGAGCCGGTCTCACAGGTACTCGTGGAGACCAGGGAAATACAAATTCACCAAGTTATGTTCGGGGAGGCACCCACAAAGCACCATTGGTGGTTTCAAATTGCCCTTTGGCGGGTGGGTCTGGGAAGAGGGTGAAAGGGCAATCCAGGTGGAGCCAATCAGAAGGTGAGTTTTGGTGTTCCTGAAAGGCATCAAGTATACTGTGTCCTCAATTATGTCCACAGGGCCCCTCATTGGTCAGATGCCGTGTCAATGTTTCCCTTTGCACCAGCTCAGGAGTTCTCGTGTTTTTCCTATGTGTGTGGACCAATGGCAGATTAATAAAGTTGCAGAGGTCAGCACAATTCTGTAGTTTCTTTTAGAAATTAATTCAGTGGTGAAGTGGGAAGTGATATAGCACCATAAGGGCAGGTGATGAGCCAGGAGATGGCAGGTCTTTTTGCTCCAATCATTTCTAACTAACCTATGTCTAGCTATAGGGCACTGATGTGACCCTACCAATCAGCTTCATGGGACACTCGATCACTCAAAACACTAAGTGTAACTTTTTCTCACTATTCAAACTTTGTATGCGCTGTATAAAATATTTGACAGCAGTGGGTGGTTTTATCAGTTCTCATCAATCCGTTCTGTTCCACTGTGCTTTCCCTGCTGTAATAAGCAGCGTTTCTTCTTGCCTGGTGTATACTACTTTTTTGATTCCTTCTGGTAAATTACTGATTACATGCTCATATAGCATAATAACTTCATATACCTTTCATTGGGCCTCATCACGAGTTAGGCTGTATCCCGCTTGGGATACTGCCCAACTTTATTTGTGTTAGCGCCCACCCATCTGGCAGTATTACTGCCGGATCACGGGTTGGGCAGTTGCCATTACTCCTCATTCCCCATTGGGTTCATTGCATACAGTGGGGAATTGTTGGCGCCAAGTACCACGCAGTATTACCACCAGCAGTATTTGCAGTGAAAATGGGAATTTTTCCTCTCAACTTTATCCTGTAGATTGAGCTGGGTGCACCCCCGAATCTGATGGGTGGACGACTGACTGCTAAAACATCAAAGAAATCGGTCCTGAAGAAGATGACATAAAAAATAAGTAATTGAAACCGGTCAACCAGAGATTTTTTTTAGCAGATGTCTCCAAATTAAGATCAAATAACTATCATTACCGACCAGTGCCTATATGACACGATAAAGGGCCCATACGCATTAATCATGCCTGTTCCAATCACTACTTGAAAAATGCAATAATGGTTATTGTGAATTTAAGAGGTTGATATAAAATAAACAATTGATACATAAAGTATTAAGGTTAATACCTACCGAGAAAGGTTTTTATCTCGCGTCCCTCTCAATTTTTATGAATCTAAGTCCATGGTAAAGTCAGGCACACTTTACGGAGGGTTAATAAATTATACGGTCCTATACCACGTGCAAATAGTCCCACGTTACTCCACTATACCGTGGCTAAACTATTGGAATACTCATCCCACCTTGTCTTTTTAATAAAAATAGCACGTTCATTGTAGTACTAGTGCAATACTTGTTCTCCTTCCTATCCCCTTTAGATAGGCATTGCACCAGCACAACCCTGGGTGAGAACATCACAGAGGGACAGAGTGTTCTTCCGACCAGGGTGAGATGCAGGGAACTCAATAATAGATGTAACTAAATTGTGCTAAAAATTGGCTCTGTAACTTTTTTCTTGTTTTGTGTGATACTGTGAACTGTATATAGCAGGAAAGTCAAAAATCCCCATACGAGGTGGCAAAACAAATAACCTTTGTCCCTGTGTAGTTTGTATGCTTTGTGCAGTGAAAACTTTCACTGCTGGGATCATAATAACTGTAAGTGTATAATAGGAGCGACTTTCCCGCTGTGAAAAAACTTTTGGTCACACCAAGTGGCTCTCCTCTGCCCATGTATGGGGTATACGCCATATCAAACAGACATCATCTTGAACAATCAAGAGAGCAAGACTTGCCTCCACTCTCTTAACAGACTATGGCAGACAAGAACTATCTAGCATATGCAGAGTAACTGGTGGAAGGGATCTTGTCTAATCCCACCCTTTTGGGCATTAATATACCTGGGCAAAATGTAACCAAGGTAGACGAATGGAATGAGGTTGAGGTCATAAGGAAGAAACTAATAAGGGCAGAACTCACAATGGTTTAATCGTCCTCATTGAGCCTAGGATCTTTTTAGAACACCTACAGTTCCGCAAGGACTGGTCGTGCATTGCTAATAAATGCACACGCTACTGGTTGGTATTGATTATCAACACCGCCAAATTGATATCAGAGAACCTTGTACAGGAACTGGAACTCAAACTAACATCCATTAAAGACCAATTGGATTTACATCTATATAAAACAAAATTGGCTGCTTTGAATGCAACTTTAAAAGAATTTAAGGATATGAATACCTTAAGAAAAATCACAAGACTCAAGAAGGACTTGACATCTTTCGAACGTAGCAAAGTTTACCCATATACAACGGAGGACTACTTTACACCAGAAGCAAGGCAGGCCAGAAGAGATGCCTACTTACAGAACACACAAAGTGGCAAGTGGCAATAGATCCTTCAGAAGCACAAGGTCAGGCTCTTCAAATAATTCAAGCACGGGGTCCGACGATGATGCAAGACCAGCAGCAGCAGGTCGGTTTTACCACCCAAGACAATAAGTGCGCTCAGCGCTCAGTCAAATCCCAGCAATTTTGGTGGGGTTGGCAACTAACAAGCAGAACAAAATGTTTTAGGCCAGGCAGCAACAATCAAGGCAGGCCGAGGTGGCAGACCTTTTCCCCCAGAATAACACAAAGCAAAGGACAGAGCCTGCTCCAACCAACCTTTCCTTAATTATGAACTTCTCAAAACATATACTGACACCACCCGAAGAACATATATTGAAAAAAGGATTCTATAACAAGACGGAGGCGAGCATTATGCTTAACTCTTTAATTTGCCACCAACACAGCAATTCAACATTTTTAATAAACTTTTTCAAAACAAATGTTTCTTTCTGCTTTCAGTAAAAGAAATCTTTAGTTTAAAAGTTTGTTTCTCTTTCCAGAGGCTCTATATCGATCTCCTACAAAACCCAAGAGCCTCCTTGTAAACAGTAGTCCTTCCTCCACCAATCGGGTGCCTGACTCCCCTATAAGGACTCCCCGCACAAGGTTCCATCCTTTTTCTTTTTGCTGCCAACATACGAGATAACTGCTTATTTTCTCTAAGAAATGTGACTCTAAAGAGCTAATTTCGTTTCTGAATTCGATTAAAACGGCTATATTGAACGTTAGTGCGCAGCGTATTTATATATAAAAAAAATATATATATCTAGTTTTTATTATATTTCTTCCATGATTGAGTGCTCTTGCGAGTGTATCTATAAAACGACGCCATTGCACCCACTCCAAATCGTATTAAAACGGCTCGGAAGAGTCGCGCTACGAATAGAACTAACCGGAACTTCGGGAGACTGTGGAGGCGGAGGCGGAGCCGCGGGCGCTCTCGCCTGTGAGAGGCATCCGGCCCGCTCCACAGCGTGTCGCACGGCAGGCGTGCGCTAGGACCCTGGGGAAGCGGGAGGTCTCGAGCCTTCCCGTCTTCCCCAGAGCCCCTCCGGCATTCGTATTACGATCGCAAGCGAGAGGAGAAAAGCTGCGTGGAGTGCCCTCTGACAAAAAAATACTTTCTGTCACAGAGCACGTGCGATTACAGCTGCAAGTAGCAGTCAAAAAAAAAAAAAGGAAACTCTTACGTGACTCCAGAAGGCCTGCAGTCTTACAGCTGCCTCATTTTGTGAGCCTGATCTTCTCAGTCGACAAAGAGAACGTTAGCTCTGCTAACTAAAGGAAATTATGGCTCATTATGAAGGGGAACATTCTACAACTCCTGAGTATACAGAGGAAGAGTGGGAGGAGGAACCTTCTCTTCAAGAATCTGACCTGTCTCTCAGTTTAAAAAAAGTTTTGGGTGAATCCCTTTCACTAGCAGTTTCGGAAGGAGTACAACCTATTGCTCAGAGACTTGACATGCTTGAAGCATGGATATTACAAAAAGAGCAGGAATCCCCTAGGAAAAAGAGGGCGCTTAGCCCAGGCGAAGGCCCGTCGACTGGACACCCTCATAGTGGGGTTGAGCAGGGGTGTAAGGCTCGGAAGAGCAAAGTCTCTTTGACCCTCTCGAGCAAAGAAAGGAGGGTTGACCAGGGCCCCCACAAGACAGACGACCCCGTCGCAAGATTGAAAAAGGCCTTCCTGGAAAAGTCAGCAGAATGTCTGCCCAGACCCCCTGCCCCAGGGGTGAATAATTTAGGGGACATAGGCGAGGGCTACTCGCCCGACGATGAAGGAGGGGAAGAGGATGACCTTCCAGGGCACCCCGCAGCAGGAGAGGAGACTCTAGATCAAGAGGAGGACACGACGATATGTTTGATCTGGAGGCCATTAGGCATCCAAAATCATCTGAGTGGATACCTTCCCCGAAAGTGGTGCTCTACATGGCGCAACATATACGCAAACCACTTGAGAGAGAAGTAAGATCTCCCAGCGTGGAGAGGGTGCCAAGACAAGGTACTGGATTTAGCGGGTCCACTTGCGAAAATTATGGATCTGGCTGAGAAAGCCAAGAACACTCGGACCCCCATAGATCCTCTGGTCCTAGCAAACTGGGCGCAAAGAGCCATGTGCTTCTTGGGTAATGCCAACTGTGCCCTCTCTTCTGAGAGGAGAAGAGGAGTGCTCCTAAAAATTGACTCAAAACTAAGCGACTTAGCGTCGTATGAAGCAGGGCAAGGAGCAAAAGGTCTGCTTTTCGGTGAAGCATTTGCGAAGGAAATGTCGCAATTCATGGGAACCTATTCAGCCCTCGAGAAAGCGCAGAGCTCCATTAAAAGAATCTTTCCCGGAAGAGTTTTTGCCGGGACCGGACGACAAAGGGGCCGAGCGTCCGGTCGATATTCCTATCATCGCAGGCCCCAAGGCCACAGAGCACAATAATGGGAGGGAAGACAACAAGATGCCTTCTTCCCCTCCAGGACAAGGTTTCCGAGAGGTCGCAGGCAAAGAGGATCCTACAGACATGCAGGCACCACTGGTGGTGAGTACCTCGAGTGTGCAAGTGGGGGGCAGGACCCTACAATTTCTAGACGCTTGGCGCGCATTATCCAGTGATGCTTGGGTTTTAGAAGCCGTAGAAGGCTTGCGCATAGACTTTTTAGGCGACCCCTTTCAATGCCAAGAGCCACATGCGATACACCTATCAGTGCAGGAAGCAGCACTTCTTCAGAGCGGGCTAGTGAAGCTTCTCCAGAAAGGTGCGATAGAACGCGAGACGCAGTCTTCCCCTGGGTTTATAAGCAATATGTTCCTCGTCCACAGGAAAGAAAAAGTCTGTCCAGTTATCAATCTAAAAAACCTTAACGAATGGCTAAAGTACAATCACTTCAAGATGGAGGGAATCCATCTTCTCAGAGACTTGTTGCGTGAAAGAGATTGGCTAGCACGTCTGGACCTGAAAGACGCGTATCTTACAGTGCCTATAGCAGAAGCCCATCGCAGGTACCTACGCTTCCGCTGGAACAAGGAAGTGTGGTATTTCAAATGCCTTCCTTTTGGTCTTGCCTCAGCCCCATGGGCCTTCACCAAACTGATGAGGCCAGTAGCTGTGGCCATAAGAGAAAGAGGTATTCGGATCATAATTTATCTAGATGATATTCTGATCCTAAACCAGAACAAATGATCTCTAGTCAACGATGTGCGTTGGGTTTTCATCTTACTATCTTCGCTGGGATTCCTGGTGAACCTCAACAAGTCTCAATTACAGCCAGTTCAAAGAATAGAATTCCTGGGGTTTATCATAGACACAGTGAAAGCAACACTGGAACTCCCGAACCAGAAAGTGAGAGCGATAAAGACAGAGATCAAGACAGTCATAACGAAGAAGATCATCTCACTTCGATACCTAGCCAGAATAGTAGGGCTTCTGGGAGCTTCCATTCAGGCCATCTTCCCGGGCCCCCTACATTACAGAGCCCTTCAGAGACTCAAGACCAGACACTTGCAAGGAGGTCTGGGCTACCATCAATTGATAACCTTAGACAGCGAAGCAATCTCAGAGCTTCACTGGTGGCTGCAAAACATGGAAGCCTGGAACAGTCGCGCCATCTTCAGCGACGGGCCAGAGCTCATAATAGAATCCGACGCAAGAAGAGCAGGGTGGGGAGCAAGATGTGGTCAGTTAGAGACCGGAGGAAAATGGTCAGAGGACGAATTACATCTGCACATAAACTGCCTCGAGCTACTAGCAGGCTCGTTCGCGGTTCAGTCCTTCACCAAGGACAGAGTCAAGTACTCCGTACTGTTGAAGATGGACAACGTCTCTGCAGTATGATACATAAACAAACTGGGTGGTACCAGATCGAGAATGCTTACTGAACTAGCGAAATACTTCTGGCACTATTGCCTTCAGCATCAGATAACAGTAGTGGCAGAATATCTTCCGGGAGCTCAGAACGACGTAGCAGACTGGAACTCTCGATACCTGACAGATTCCAGCGACTGGAAACTGCTTCCCCAAGTCTTTCACAAATTAAACCAAGTGTGGGGTCCCCTACACACAGATCTGTTTGCATTCAGACTGAATGCGCAGACAACCAATTACTTCAGTTGGAGGATGGACCCGGGTGCAGTGGGAACAGATGCGTTTCTATAGTCGTGGACAGGAGCAGTTCATTACACGTTCCCGCCTTTCATAATGATCACGAGACTTCTAGCGAAGGTTCACAGAGACCTAGCAGAGTTGGTACTAGTGGTCCCCCTTTGGAAATCTCAGCCCTGGTTTCTAGTAGTGATGGAACTTTCCTCGGATTTACCGAGGAAGATCCCGCATCGCCCGGACCTCCTCCTCAGCCCATCCGGCCAGTATCACCCTCTAGTGGAGGCGGGCTCCCTGCATCTTATAGCATGCAGAATTTCAGGAAGAGATGGGAACTGCCAGGAATTTCACAGATCGCTGCAGACTGTATCAGAGATTCCTGGCCGCCTTCCACCTTTAGGAGCTATAGTTCGGCATGGGATGCCTGGGCGCGATGGTGCACAGACCTGCAGTTGGATCCCGTTTCAGCACCTGTAGTACAGGTCCTTAACTTCCAAGTGCACAAATTTCTCAAAGGCTGTGCTTACAGGACGCTGGGAGTTTATAAATCCGCCCTATCCGCAGGGCACGACAGGGTGGAAGGAGCTCCAGTAGAAGAACACCCAGCAGTCCAGAGGCTACTGAGAGGGATTAGATTAAAGAGGCCGCCGGAGCCCAAATACTCTACCTTATGGGACGCCCGTGACGTCCTACAGTAGTTTATGAGATGGCCAGAAAATAGTCAGCTATCCAGATCTCAGCTTTCGGGAAAACTGGCGATGTTACTCTGCCTGACAGCATGTCAGAGAGTTTCAGATGTAAAAGCATTAGAGTGATTTCCTATCCCTATTTTCCCGAAAACAAAAAGCTATGCGTAGCACAGTGCATTAAAGACTACGAGGTTGCTACAGCGCTGGTTAGGCCGCAAGGCGTCACTCAATTGCTAATTGCGCGTAGGAAGCCCCATCATGCTATAGCTACAGCGACAATCGCTAGATGGGTGAAAGAAGTGATGCAGTGGGCAGGCATTGATTTAACCCATTTTGGTGCACATTCTGTTAGAGGCGTGATGGCTTCTAGGGCCTTTTTTGTAGGAGTGTCTTTACTAGACATCATTAAATCAGCTGATTGGTCCTCAGAATCTACTTTTAAGACTTTCTATTTTAAGCCAATATCAGAAATGGCTAGTAGGGTGGTACAGAGCTTTGAACAAGCATAATGCTCGCCTCTGTCTTGTCATAGAATGAAGATTGCCCATGCTAACTGCACTGGTCAGTCTTGATTCTATTAAAGGCAAGGAGGCAAGCATTATATCCCACCCAAATGAATGTGAAAAAGATGAATTAAGATTGACATTGTAAAGTATATGAAACTGGTCAGATTGAGTCAGAACATCGCATTCCCTCCCTTACATTATTTTGTGTCTCTCGTAGGAGATGAACAGAAACCCACATAAAAGCATCGCTAGCTAAGGCAAAAGAGATCCCAGTTGTCCCGTTGGACCTTATGGATAGCAAGCCAGGACCGCAGCTGCCTCGAGGAGGAATTTAAAGTTGGAAGGTTATTCAGACTTGAGAGTTTCTGCAGACAAAGAAAGAGGAAGGAACCTTGTGCAGGGAGTCCTTATAGGGGAGTCAGGCACCGGATTGGTGGAGGAAGGACTACTGTTTACAAGGAGGCTCTTGGGTTTTGTAGGAGATCGATATAGAGCCTCTGGAAAGAGAAACACACTTTTAAACTAAAGATTTCTTTTACTGAAAGCAGAAAGAAACATTTCTTTTGAAAAAGTTTATTAAAAATGTTGAATTGCTCTGTTGGTGGCAAATTAAAGAGTTAAGCATAATGCTCGCCTCCTTGTCTTTAATAGAATCAAGACTAACCAGTGCAGTTAGCATGGGCAATCTTCACTATCATTCGTCCTGAAAGGAAGATATGATCCTTTTCAAATGCGCTTTAAAATCACACAATTGATGCGAAAAAATAAGACTTAAACAATTTTTTGCCAAAAAAACAATGGAGGTGACTACAACAGACACAAGGCCTACGACCACCATCCCAGTTCCTGCCCCCCCGCAGAATAACATGGCTGAAGCAGCCACCTTTGAACGAGCACTCATGAAGAAACTTGAAGAGCTTGTACAACAAATGCACAAAGGAACAAGTACAGACACTAAATGCCCTAGCTCAGAATGATGATATCATAAAACCGGCCAACAAGGGCGGTGCAATGGTGATTATGGACATTGATGACTATAATAAAATGGTGAACTCCTTACTAGAAGATGAAAATAGCTACAGACTGCTACCAGCAGATCCGACAGCCTCAATTCGAGGTCTGATAGCTCCAATAGTAGAGGAGGCCTTAGCAAAAGGTTATGTGACACCACAAGAAGCAGCTTTCCTGACACACCCCTATCCCAGGTTACCAGCTTTCTACGCCCTCCCGAAGGTGCACAAAGGGGTGGTATCAATACGAGGGAGACCAATGGTATCCAGAATCCCATCCATTCTGGAACCTTTGTCGCAATATATGGATGTGTTTTTGAGAGACGATGTGCCCAAAATTAAATCTTACGTGAAGGAATCCACAGCGATGCTTATCCTTGTGGGGGCTCTTACTTTTTTTTTTTTTTTTTACTTTTTTTTTGGTTTGCAAATCACATCGCAATCGCTTCAACTTCCCAATAGTACAGGATATACATAACAAAAATAATGGTTTTCTCCCACCCATTCCCATTTTGTAAAACGACATTGCAGTTTTACCAATAGTACAATTTTAACACATTAAGCATTCGTGGTAAGAGTGTCTGCATGTGGTTCAATCGCTATCTGATTCTTCTGAGTCCAATGGGGTAGATTCAAGGTAAGATCTGAATGGCACCCAGATGTCTTTGGGTCTACATGGTGAGGGGACTAGCCCTATGTAATTTTCTTCACATTCATTGACATATGACAATGTTGTAAGGAATTGCTCTGCACGCGGGGCATGGTTACTTTTCCACTTCTTCAAAATACATTTCTTAGCCACTATAGATGCTATATTGAACAGTCTCCTGTTATTTTCTGGGACTTTTCCTATGTCGTCAAATAAGTATTTATGGGGGTTGAGTTGTGCAGGAATTTGTGTAATGTCCTCCAAAATATTTGCTACTTCACGCCAGAATCTAGTTATCATAGGGCAGGCCCAATACATATGGTATGCGTCCGCTTGCAGGTTCTTACATCTGGGACAGTTTGTAGTTATGGACTGATGGAATTTTGCCATTTTAACTGGGGTGTAGTGAAGCTTATTCAGTATTTTAAACTGTATGAGTCTGAGCCCTGCATTCAAAGAAACCTTCTTTGTGAGGAGACAATATCTGGCCCATTTCCCCTCCTCTATTGTTGTGCCCATGTCCTCTTCCCAAGAGGCCTTTATGTTGTTGGATGATTTCATGTGGGTTTGGACTATGTTATATAACGTTGAGACGCCCATGCCTGTTTGCGCATATAGTGCTTGATAACAGGGGTGGACGGGCGGTTCTGTTGGGAATGTTGGCCATCGTTTAATGAATGCTGCTTTCATGCGGTGGTATTGTAAAGTGACAAGTTGGCCCCGCCCCACTGTGTCTGCAAAGTCTTCCGGGGTGACAAATCTACTGTTTGGGAACATGGCCTTCATTGTGATGTCATAGTTCGGGATCCAGGCTTTCTGTATACCGGTGTCGTAGGTAGGTGCTATGCCTGGGAAATTCCATAGTGGAGCTTGTGAGTGATAGTGAGTTTCGATGTGGAGTCGCTTACTGATTGCAGCCCATGCTGCAATTGTACAGGATGCTGGATCATATTTGCAGTCATCTTTATAAGATTTCACAACGATTATGGATCTTAATTCCGTTGGGCGGACTGAGTGTCGTTCTATGGGGACATGTGGTGTTTCTTCAGTGGGGTTCTGCCAGTATTTGGCGTATTGTGCCTGTGACACTTGGTAATATAGCTCGAAGTCAGGTGCTGCGAAACCCCCCATTTCGTAGGGTTCCACCACTTTTTCCCATTTAAGCCTGTTGGCCCGCCCGTTCCATATGAAGGTGGTTGCCAATGAGGGTAAATTATCAAAGAAAGGCTTGCCTGGCCAGATGGGGAAGTTATTGAAAATGTATAGGAGCTTGGGAAGGAATACCATTTTGAGTACCGCTATACGACCGGCAAGTGATATGGGAAGTCTAGTCCAGATATGGAGTTAAGTATGGATCGTCTGCAGTGTGGATTCATAGTTGTCTATGTATAGTGACGGTTTGTCCCTAGATACCAGGATCCTCAAGTATCTGATGTGGTCTGGGGACCATCTCAGACCTTGTGTGTGTGAAGGGCTGGTGGTGGCCTGTGTCAACTAGAACATTTCAGATTTGGCGGTGTTGATTTTATAGCCTGAATGTAGAGTGAAGTATTTTATCAATGCCAGTATAGGCTCTAGGTTCTTCTCTGGCTGTCGAACGTACAATAGTGCATTGTCTGCATACAGCGAGATGGATTGATAAATGCCAGCCATCTTTATGCCCCTCATTTGTTGTTCCTTTCTGCTTGCAGCAGCCATTGGTTCAATAGTAAGGGCGGAAAGGATGGGGAGAAGGGACAGCCCTGTCTGGTGCCTCTATGTAAAGTGAGATGAGTAGAGAGGGTACGATTTGTCAGGACCCTAGCTTTGGGAGAGGTGTAGAGTAATCTGAAGCACTTTGTAAAGTATGAGCCAAAGCCGAATTTATTGAGGACCTCAAACATGTATCTCCATGAGACGGAATCAAACGCTTTCTCAACGTCCAATGTGATGGCCACTGCCTGTGTGTCTGGCTTGATCTGCACCATGATACTAAACAGTCTACGCAAGTTTAAGGCCGTGGACCTCGTTGGGATGAAGCCACATTGGTCAGGGTGTATTAGAGTGGTCATTTTAGGGAGTAATCAATTAGCAAGTACTTTTGCATATATCTTTGCGTCTGTGTTTATTAGCGACAGAGGGCGATACGACGAACGCTCATGGGCGGGGCGTCTAGGCTTCAGTAAGACTGTTATGACTGCATCTGTGATTGAATCTGGGAGGGAGCCGGAGCTCAAGGTTTCCTCCCATACGAGAGTTAGTACTGGGGATAGTATTGCAGCATATGTCTTGTTCAAGTCAGAGCTTAGGCCATCTGGGCCTGGGGTTTTACCAGCTGCCAGTGACTTAATCGCTTCAGCGATCTCTTCCTTGGTTATTTCCTGTTCAAGGGCACAATTGTCCTCTTGTGAAAGTCTAGGGAGCTCAATCGTGCTCAAATATGTCTTGATGTTGTCCTGTGTACGTGTATCATGGTTTGCGTATAGGTTAGTGTAGTATTTAGCAAATTCGACATTCATTTCTTCCTCTGTGTGTGCAGGTTCTCCCTTGTCTGTCAGGATGCTAGTGATGGGGGCATGGTTGCCTTCATTTCGTAATATACGTGCCAGGTGGCTCCCTGCTCTATTTCCTTCGTCGTATCTACGCGCCCTGATTGGAGTGGACATATATTGTATTTCTTGGGTTGCTAGATCATTGAATATTTGAAGGTGTGCATTAATGTCAGCCAATGTGTTTTTTTCGTGTGTCATACAATAATCATTCTCAAGTGTTTTCAGGTGTGTTTCGGTTTTGTCCAAGTTCGATCTGACTTTCTTAAGGAGACCAGTGGTTTTGGACATTAGATTGCCCCTCACCCATACTTTGAACGTTTCCCACACTGTGGCCCACTGACCCTGTATTTAACTGAAAGAATTCCTCCATTTCAATATGCAGTGATTCGACAACGTTAGGATCCTTAAGGATGTTTGGGGGCATTCTCCAGCACTGAGTTGGTCATTTTATGTTCTGGAAGGATATTTCGAGTGTGACCGGAGAATGGTCCGAGAGTGTGCGGGCGAGTATTTCACAGCACACTACAGAACTCAGCAGGGCAGAGGATATGAACCAGTAGTCTATTCTAGATTCTGTATTGTGTACTGACGAGTAAAAAGTATATTGTCGGTCTGTGGGGTGTGTCCCTCTCTAGGCTTTGGTGAGGGCCAATTCCCGCAGGGCTTGATGTATAGTGGTGGCCGATTTAGTAAGAGTCCTTTGTCTACTGGAGGACCTGTCTAATAGCACATCTAGGATAGTGTTAAGGTCTCCACCCACAGAACTCATGTATCCGATGTTGGGCCTATTTCGTCAAGGAGGTGAGCGTAAAATTCGGGCTCATCTGTATTCGGACCATAGGAGTTGATCAGCAACAATTTTTCACCTTCCGCCCTGCCCCATACCACTACATATCTACCCAACGGATCAGTTTTGCTTTTTTCAGGGGCAAACCCTAAAGAGGTATGAATCAACGTTAGGACACCCCTGTTCTGTGTTGAATATTCTGTGTAGTTCCTGGTGTTGCCCCATTGTTTCAAGACACTTTCATTAGTCCCCCGCAAAGCATGGGTTTCCTGAAGCATTACTATGGTTGGGCAATGCCTATTAATGTATGCCCCCCCTTTGCTGGATTTTGCTCTGTTGTTCAGACCCTGGATATTCCAGGTTGACATTTTAAGTGTCAACCCGCTGGATGTGTGTGCCCTCTGTGCCATTTCAGCAATCTACGGTCATTCTTGGGAGGGGAGAGTGTCACCATGGGGGGATCAGCGCATGATACTGTGGCTGAATATTTTACAATAAACATAACTGCTAACTTCTTCTGAAGGTGCCCAACTGGGGCTCTCAACATGAATGACCATATAACTGGCCAACAAAACAATTCCAAGTTCCCTGTACCCACCCCCGCCCACACCATCGGGCCCAACTTGATGATGAATCCCATTTACAACTCTGTGGTTTCACTCGTGGAGGGGGACGAGTGCTGCAACTCCGCTTCCATAGCCGAGCGCATCTCATCCGGCTTTCTTTAATCATTGAGAACTGTGTTATCCCCTTCTGCTATTGCCAAAGTGTGAGTCCAGCGAGAGCAGAGAGAGATTAGGTGCAGTGGTCGGTCAATGTGCTGGGGCGAGATCTATACTGGCTGCTGTAGGAGGTTTTGATCCAGTTTGTTTCTTCCAGGTGGAAGGGGGATACCGGATTCCACATAAGCTAATGCATCTGCCGGAGAATCAAAGAAGTGCGCACGTCTGCCATGTTGTATGTGTCGCTTTGCTGGAAACAAAAGGGGGCACGGCACTTGTTTCACTCGCAGCTGGCGCTTGATGGATTCATAGGGATGTCTCTGGATTTGGACTCCCGCTGAGAAGTCAAGATAAATGTGTATATTGTCGTTGCCGTGTCTCAGAGGGCCCTTTTCTCTCGCCAGTTTCAGAACAGCGTCTCTATCTCTGTAATTCAATAGCTTTACAATGATCGTGCGGGGAGGAGCCCCTGATTTGGGTGGTGGGGCAAGTGAGCGATGTACCCGTTCAACCAAGAATTGAGGGGAGAATGATTCAGCACCCAGGAGTGTCTTCAAGAGGGTTTCAATTTGGGTTTCCATCGGACCTTTGCAAAAGGACTCTGATAGGCCGACAATGCGTACATTATTCCTTCTAGACCTTGACTCCAAATCATTTCACCTTTCAAGAGGGTGATGTCATGAGTGTTTTGATGGGTCGAGTCTTCATTTGAACTTATTCTGTTCTAGGCATCAGTGATTCTAGCACTTTCTTTGTCCACCCGGGCTTTGAGGGAGCCTATTGTAGAGACAATGTTGTTTAATTCCACATTAATTGCCAAGAACCCGTTTTGGACCGTTGTTAGGAGTTGGTCAAACTTGGAGTCCTCTGCAGTCGGGTCTCAGCAGCCAACGCTGGGTCCGAGTTCTCAGAAGTTGTTTGTGAGTTGTGAAGGAATCCATCGGTCCCGTCTTCTTGCTTTAACCACGTACTTTCCAGGCATTGTACGGGTGTCCACTTGATTATATCGATTATGGTGAACAACGTGCGTGTCTGCCTGAATTGGGGTTCACTGTGGTCCGTAAACAGGATTGCACTCATGCTGTCCGCTAGGTAGACTGACCTCAGCGGCAGCCACTGCAGGATACTGGTTCTAGTATATCACCCATCTCACCACTGTGGCAAAAAAGACGATTAGAAAGATTTGGGCAGCAGAGTTGGGTGCACTGGGGGGTACTTGCCTACATGTGCTAGCCAGCTTTGGACATGCGATTTGTCAGTTTCACAAATGTTCTCCGAAAGTGGACTGTGTCCTCCCACGTGCCTGCGTATTATCAGGGTTGCGTTGGCTGGGGTGCAGAAGTAATATTTTTGGCACCCGGGTCTAAGAGCAAGCTGCCCTATGCTTGCGAGGACTGTCATGGAGGGACGGGTGGACAGGATCAGGATAACCAACCCCCTGTGGGTTCAGCCAGTGAAAGGGAGCTTCGTCCCCGCGCAGGTATTAGCCAAGTGGGGTGGGTGGACATAGGACGGATTCACAAGGTGCCTCTTTGATATTGCCGCTCCAGGTAGTAATGACTCTGGTCAGGCCCAGGGGAAAGCCGTGTGGTCTTCTGTCTGCACCCGCACCAGTGGATCAATGGAGTGGATTGACCATGGACGGTGTTGCTACGTTAGGTGTATTTATGGCCAGTTTAACCAATGTTCTCCAGGATGGACTGTGTCCTCCCACGTGGCCGTTTATTATAAGGGTTTTGTTGGTGGGAGAAAATGAGCTCTACTTCTGCTGCTCAGGCTTGAGGGTGTGTTGCCCTCTGCACATGTTGACTATGAAGATAGGGTGGATCAATTGTACCCAAGGATGGCTGATTCCAGGGGCTTCAGCAAAGGTAGTTAGTTTTGCCCTATGCAGGTGTTGATCAGGCGGAGTAGCTTGTCCCAGAGCAAATGCACAGGACAGCTTCTTGGAGTTTCTGCTGCAGGTTACGCTGAGTCTAATTGTTCCGAGGGGGAGATTGTGCAGACCTCTCTCCGCCTCTCCCAAGGAGGGATGAAGGAGTAGTTTGTCCTTAAGCAGTGTTGTGCCCCCAAAGGTTCTGCCGGCCTGGGACCTGAGGCGGGTTCCACACGTGAGGAGAGTGTTTAGTTACAGTTTAATGTGGGCACTCTTCAGAACAAAGGGGATTTTTCTCTGTAACCCCCTGTACACATGTCCGGGAAAAAATTTGCAAAGCGTTCAAACAACAGTGTCTGTTTCACTCGTTTGCCCTTGGGCGCCCGTCAACGGCAGGCCGCGTGTATTAGGCGCGCCAGTGTTGATGCCTCGCGCGATCCCACCCTCAGCCAGCCCGCAGAAGAAGAGTCAGGCCACAGCGTTTTGTTTCCATAAATTGCCGGCTGCCTGATGGTGCTCGCAGCCAGCGTCAGGGACCCTGCATGGCCAGCGCCTCTCCAAGCAGCACAAGGGGCGCGGGAAGCCTCCAGTGCCGGATAGGGGGATCAAAGTTGGGTGCGTGCAGTGTCGTATTTATGAGCGGGGGGGCAGGCGGCGCAATCCTACCAGAGAGGACCCAGTCCTCGATGTGCGTATGGTGCCCACAGTCCGATGGCTCTCGAAGGGGCTCAGGTTGCTGGTGTCCCCATCTGCCGCCTCCACTGCCCGCGAGGTTGGTCCCGCCCACAGCAGGGCCTGCGCACCACCAGAAGCCGCGACTCCCGCGTTTGTCTCTCCGGAGCTGAGAGCGGCTCGGGGCCTCCTGTCCGCTACCCCGTCCGTATAAGGGCACGCAGGGTCCAATTTCACCCGTTGTTTCTCCCAGAGGGTGCGGGATAACTGCTACGATCAGTGCTGCTGGTCTTGTAGCTCAGGGGAAGGCAGTTTTAGGATTTATTATCAAAAGGATTATAAGCTGGAGAGGAGCTCCACTCTTAGGTGGCCATCTTGTTGCACAATAGCGCCCCCTCACTGTGGGGGATCTTACTTTTGAAGTAAATAAGCAATGGCTAGAAACAATGGATGTGAAACCCCTCTACATGAGCATTCCACAACACGAAATGGTTGAAATGCTACGAAGACATCTAGAAAACGACCCCAACCTTTCAGGAGGTCATGCAGCATTCATTAATGAAGTAACAGAGCTAGCGTTAACAAAGAACTTCTTTATGTGCGAAAATGAGTATTACCAGCAAATCTCTGGCACAGCCATGGGTGCTACTTTCACCCCAAGCCATGAAAATTTAAATGTTGACCACTATGAGACTGAGAATGTATACTCTGCCACAAATACTTATCGTGACAAAATCAAGGTGTGGCGGAGATACATTGACGACATATTCATGATCTTTGAGGGCACTAAGGGAGATCTAGAATCCTTCCACCAATGGATCAATGGATGTAGCCCACACTTAAAATTCACTATAGACTGCAATAACAGTGAGACACATTTCCTGGATCTTCATATTATAGCCCAAGATAGCAGGTTGAATTCAAAAGTCTACAAAAAACACACCAACAGCAATGCATTACTGACCTATAAAAGCTACCATCCACGTGCCCTGTGAGACAACCTGCCGCTCAGACAGTTTCTCTGATACAGACGCACATGTACTAATATTGCAGATTTCAATATACAGTCAGCTGAACACAAAAATCAACTCCTATCCAGAGGCTACCTAAAGAAAGTAGCAAAAAATACACAAAAACAGGCAAGGAATATCCCACATGTTATCACGTTACAACAACACAGGAAAAACTACCATCTGAAAACATCACAGCACTGTTGAGCTACTCCCCGATATTCAACAACCTGACGGGAGAAATTAAGAAATTGTGGTCGATCTTAAACGCTGGCAAAAGTGAACTATCCCAGCCATCTTTTGCTATGAAGCAGACATAAAACATAAGCGACAGACTGGTACATACATTAAAGTAAATGCGTAGATATAGGATGGAAGGCACCTTGGCAGCAAGTAAAGTTTAGCAATTGAAACAGCATGGGGGTCATTTATTTGATTGTGTGCCCATGCAACTTGAAGTATGTTGGGATGACCTACCGATCCGTGCAAAAAAGGCTCATTGAACATAAATCCTGTATCAGGACACAAAAACTTACAGCATCCCTGGCTGTGCATTTTAAATTACTAAAACACACTGCAGAAGATTTTGAATGGACGGTCTTAGAGAAGATCACCCTGCCCCGCAGAGGGGGAACCTATCACTACTTGTTGTTGAAAAAAGAACAACATTGGATGTTCTGTCTTGACACGGTGAAGAATGGCCTGAACGAGGAGATACAATGGAACAATTTGGCCCTAATGAAATAATCCATATATATTACAATACATGAGGATAGGGAAATAATGATGGGGACAACAACTTGATCAGCCCACATATAGACAGCATTGTAGGCTCTTCTTATCCGCCACCACTGGAAACGAAATTTTAAATCTGGAGCATAAAAGCAAAAACAACCAAAATGTATGAAAATGCTTGCATTCCATAAGAAGCAGACAAGCTGTATTGAACATACTTTATCTGAATCATTGCAGCAGTGGTCCTGCGACTCTACAGCAGCAAACTAAGAATTAGCATTCGTACACTACAGCGACCTAAATAACGGACAAGTGAGAACACCAAACAGGCACTATGACAATTGCTCATAATTTATCCTCAATATGATGATAAAAGAAAAAAAGAAGAAAAAAAACAGTACAAGCCACCTAACATGAAAAATAACCAAAAACTACTTAAATTAGGGGGACAATACTGTAGTCGAAACCCATACAAGAAACCATTAAAAGATGGCCACTGCTGAGCATAGTGAACGAAGTAGCCCCTTCTGAGCTGCCAAAATAAAAGAAAGTACAGGCTGCCATCACAACCTCTCTGTAACAACAAGCCGCGCGAGATTCCTAACGGAGCCTCGCTGCATGACTTGTACATCGACACAGGTGAATTAGGCAATCCACACCGCATATGCAGCTAATATCATTTAAAATCCTTACAGCATTCAAGCCAGCACGTACAAGATTTATCCTTTAGGCTGCGCCATGCACAATGGACAGAGATTCTCTGTGCATTGAGCATCGCGTTTTTCATGTGTGTCCGCTTTGGCCCAACAACACCGAGAACGGGAGTAAAAACACTTACAATAACGTACGCACCACATGGAATGCGGCAGGGATTTCCCCATTGGCTTCCTGTTTGCAGCGAATGCCAAGAACAAAAACAAAAATGCAAAGACAATACGGGAGAAGCAGGCTTTTTTGTTTTGTTTTGTTCTTCCGTGTTCTCAATTATATCACACAAGCCTCGCGTCTGCAATTCAAGATGACATGAATATTCGCATAGTTATAACTTCGAGCTTTACCACCAGCAGAACAAAATGAAAGGGATACATATCCAATTCTGCTTTCATCCTTCACAGTTTCACCCTGCGATTAACACTGGATCCCCAGCAAAAGTGGACGAAAATACATGTCCAATCCATCCAAAGAAGTGCACAGCGCATGTGAGAAAGAAAAAAAGATGGTAAACAGAATCATAGCTCTCAACCATTTGGGTCGCGAAGGCGGGTGAAAACACCCGATTTTAGTTTTGGCGGGTGAGACGCCCATTGAAATGAATGGGCTGCTGGAGGCTTGGCGGGTGAGTCAGCTGTTTACAAGGCGGGTGACACCCGCCAAAAGCGTGAGAGTTGAGAGCTATGCAGAATTGCCTGACAATAACAAGCCATGTTTGTTGCAGGTTAGGACTTTGCTTTCTAGAAATAATTGTAATCAGGCTTGTATCAATATACCAAGGATATGATAAAACAACACTGAGATGTGGTGTACACCTAGTGTTTGTGGGAGGGGGCACAATAATGAATGTCCTTTAACACTGTATTGAAAGTAGCATAAAATGCAAAGATATATAAATATCAAAGTTCCCTGATGCAAAAAAAGCAACCCGGACTAAAAGAAGTCACTCTTGACTTTATCCTGTAGATTGAGCTAGGCACCCTGCCGAACCTGACGGGTGGACGAGTGATTGCCAAAACATCAAAAAAATCAGTCCTGTAGAAGATGACATTAAAAAAAGTGTCATTGAAACCAGTCGACCAGAGATTTAGCAGATGTCTCCAAATTAAGAGAGATACATGTATATCAAATAACTATCATTACGGACTAGTGCCTATATGACACGATAAAAGGTCCCAGTTGCATTAATCATGCATGTTCCAATCACTACTTGAAAAATGCAATAAAGGTTATTGTGATTTTAAGAGGTTGATGTAAAAGAAACAATTGCTATATCAAGTTTTAAGATTAATACCTAATGAGATAGGCTTTTTTCTCCCGTCTCTCTCCATTTTTAGGAACTAAAGGGAGAACAATTCAATGTGTCTCTCTACGCAGACGACGTGATGCTCTCACTCACCAACAGCCAAACCTCCCTCCAAACAGCCTGAACGGAACCTGAAGCTTTTGAACAGGTGGCAGGCTTTGCTATCAATTATGCTTAGTCAGAGGCATGAGGGTAAACATGACCAATGTGATGATCAACCGCCTCCGGGGGACTTGTCCATTAAAATGGAGCTCCACATCGACAAACTATCTTGGGGTACACATTGAGGCAAACCCTAAACAGCTATATATGCAGCAAATTTTCCCCCACTGTTTAAAGACCTGCATGCTGACCGTAAGAGATGGGAGAGGCAGGAAATCTTGCTTCTGGGAAGAGTCACAGCATATAAAATGAACCTTCTGCCTAGATTCCTGTACCTATGTTCATCCTTACCAGTGCAGCTCCCAAGAAAACCCCTCATGCACCTACAAAAGCATATTTCAAAGTTGATATGGAAAGGGGGTAAGGCCTGATCCCACAAAAGGTAATGACTGGAACAGTCAAATGAGGCGGGATGGAGGCACCTAATCTCCATAACTACTATATAGCGGGCCAATTAACCAACACTATTGCATGGGTCTGGAGCCCAAGTCCCCTGAGGTGGACACACATCGAACAAGCCAAGAGCCCCCCTCCAATAGGCTCCCTACTATATATCTCAGACTGGGCGTGCCAGCACTGGGCAACAACACTTTCCTCAACCAGAGCCACTTTAGGTTCTTGGGACTGGGCGCTTCGGAAGAAGAAGATCCCCAAGGGGCTGAGCCCACTTTCCCCAGTCCTTCAGAACCCAGACTTTTCCCAAGGCTTGGAAACCGCAAACTTTAGAAATTGAGCCCGAACAGGCTAAACATAGGCGCCCCCTATCTTTTGAAAAGTGTAAAAGCCATTTTTCCCTAGTAGAAACAGACAGATTGACCTATGCCCAAATCAGGCATTGGATCTCCCAGCCAGCAGTCAAACAAGAAGCCACGAGGGAGCTCCACCCCCTGGAGATCACGCTGAAGGAGGGCCCATGTTAGGGTCTCATCACCAAGTTATATAAACTGCTACAAGACGAGATGTTAACCACCAGACCTGCATACCTGTGCTGCTGGGAAGCTGATTTAGGGCATCCCATAGATGACCAAACATGGGTCGATATGTGGAATAGAAACAACTCTGCTTCGAGATGTATCACCAATAAGGAATGCACTCTCAAACTCCTCTACCGCTGGTACTATCCTCCGGAACGCCTACATCACTTTCAGAACTCCCTTGACCTGACCTGCTGGAGGTGGTGCAGCACCCGCGAGACCTACTTTCACATGTGGTGGGAGTGCCCGAGGGCACAGGCTTTCTGGGAGAAAGTGCTCCACTCTATTGAAGCGATCACCAATTGCAAATTGCCACTGATCCCAGAGGTGGTCTTGCTGGGAGCTGCATGGCCGGAGTACTACCCAAAATCAGGAACGGCCGCTAGGCTACTCACTCAGCTGCTCCTAGCGGCAAAGATCACCTTGGCTCGCAAGTGGAAGGCTCAGGAGGGCCCCCTACTACCACTGTAGTGGATTAAAGACTGGGATATCCAAGTAGCTGAAAAATTCACGGCAGCTAAAGAAGGGGTACTACACCTCTTTACAGACTGCTGGACCCCCATCCTGGAATACCACAGAATGTTCCCAGCGCTATCCTTTAAACTACAGATAGTGAAATATTTTTTACGGCCTTAGCGGCTCCCACCCTCAGTCTAGGGAGGGTCACAGCTGACAAGAGGTTTCCTGAGCTATGAACTTGAGGTGGGGAGAGGAGTGGATGGGCTCAGTCTACGAAAGGTGATATCGCATGGCTGCCTCTCTTGACGAATATGTATGTAATCTGTTGCAACTGGTCCTTAAAAAAGTTGTAAAAAAAGTTGTAAAAAAAAAGATACGGATGATCAATAACATAGCTGCAGTCATTGCTTGCCTTTCGGGGCAGGGAGAAATTTGGTCTACTTTGTGATGAGGCAAGCAATATTCAACATATATTTCTTATTGCATGATGCCTCAATACTGTTGCTGCATATTCTTCCCTAGCAAACACATCCTCAAGGATTTTCATAATCATCCCAGCACACATGTCCCAGCCAAATTTCCTCTCCACCCACCGAGATAGCAAATCTACAAAAACGATGACATATTCCGCATCCACCTAAAATATCCAGATGACCTAATATGTTAACCCCCAACTCTTCCCATATGTTCTAGGGAACAGGAGAACATATCATGGATCTCACATATGAACGTAGCCTCTTACCACTCTCCTCATACTAAAGACAAGCCTCTAACTTCCTTTCTACCATCCAAACTAAACCTGGCAAACAGCAATCAGCCTTCAACACCCCTTTCATTTTGCAAATACCAGCATGCCCTACATGTGCCATGTCCACCAATCTTTCATATAATCCAAACGTGATAATCGCTTCCACCAAATGGTAAAGTACCCCATTTTCTATGTTCAATCCATCTCGAACTTCCCAATAGGTCCGGGTATCTCCTGATATCTCCAACCATGCTATCCTTCCGTGGCCATTCAAACTGTAACCCCTGCATCGCTGTGACAATGTTCATATCTTGTTTCATTTCCAATATTTACTCTCCCTTCCCTATAACCACATCATGAGTTTCAAACATGTTCTTGCACCATTCCTCTACCTTAGTTTCTTCTGTTTCCTCCTAAATGTGACAATCAGAAAATGAATTATCCTTCCCAGCAATCACTTCCACACTAAATGAATAAGACTGCATTCTTGCTACTCATCCTGCCAATCTTCTAGATATCTTATCTAACCCCTTTGACTCAAAAGGCACTTTTAAGGGGTGATGAGCAGTATGCAAAATAAAGTCAGAGTCCCAAACAAAAGTACAACCTTTTTCTACCGCCCAATGAAATTGCCAATGCCTTCATTTCAATAACATAATATCTCTTTTCTGGACCTTTCAATACTTTTGATTCATGCACGATCACCTTTCCCTTTCCACCTTCACACTTCTGAGACAGCACTGCTTTGAGACCCATATCACTAGCATCCATTGTTATAATAGCCTTTCTCCATGTATCGAATTGAGCTGAGCAAATCGGAAAATATATCTCTTTCTTTATCTTGCAAAACTCACTTTTGCACATCCAATTCCCCTCAAATCCCACCCCTTTACACAATAACCTCCTTATTTCTATTATTTTCTCTGCAAAATTAGTTGCACATTGTTGATAAACGTCCACTGTACCCCGAAAGGAATGTGATTCTCCCTTACTTTCTCATGTTTGCATCTTCTTAAAACCTTCAACTAAATCTGTTTTGGTCAGACACCTCCCTGTAATAACACATGCTCTTAATATTCCACAGCCACCATTCTAAAAACACACTTTTCCTTGCTCAACGTCAAACCTCTCTCATCCAATACTTGCAAAACCAATTTAAAATGTGTGTCATGTTCCTCATTTGACTCCCCAATCACCAATATGTCATCCTGAAAGGAAAGCACCTTTTGCATGTCATGAAGCAATCTATGAATTTAGATCCGCTTTCAAACTGTCTCTCAAAGTCAAGGGTACTGATCGAACTTTGGATGCTACTGCTACACTGCCTTATTTCAGAATGACATGGTGTACCATCCCTTTTAGTCTTCCAATTTACTTGTCAAACACTAACGCATGCTCTCTCTCTCCAAACTTTCCTTTGCTTGTCTGTAGATGCAATACTTTTCCCTTAGTATAGGGATCCAAATTCATATGCAGGTGTTTTTGTTCTCTCAATCCCCAAAGAGACACACCATTATGTGTCATATCAATCTTTCCTAATGACTTTGTGCCTTTGAATTCAAAACTCCCGATGAAATATCACAGGAGTTCCATGTGATCCATATTATACCCTTCTGTTTTAATTTCAGGAGACACCTTCCTATCAATGGCAAAACCAGTGCCACACATGGCCCATATATAATGTAGGAAACCCTTCTTCCACTGGCTCCATTTGATTCGTCGACAATGCAATGAAGGTTGGGAGAGTGAAGGCAATCTTTTCAACGTAAGTTTAACCGTAGTGCAGATAATAAACAAGTTGCATAGAGAGCACCCCCAGCAACATCTCACGTCTTTCAACGATGCTCAACCACTTTCTCCAAAATTGCTCGTCCACCAACACTTCAAACTTCTAGGACACCACTAACCTAGCTACAACTCTACCATATAGGAACATAGTTACATAGATACATATTTACATGACACCGCCATTCCATCATTCTTCCTGGTGACACAGTGCCTTTCATCTGGTGAGTCAGCACATCTCGGTTGATTGTGCTGAGTGTGCCTTTGACATGCAAATCACCGATGTTAATGTATGTATTGGTCAACTGTGTCCCAGTGATAAACCCTGCACACATCGTAACC
Source organism: Ambystoma mexicanum (assembly GCF_040938575.1). Classification (NCBI taxonomy): domain Eukaryota; kingdom Metazoa; phylum Chordata; class Amphibia; order Caudata; family Ambystomatidae; genus Ambystoma; species Ambystoma mexicanum. The sequence goes on along the minus strand of NC_090941.1, from coordinate 352,747,735 downwards.
AACCTAAATGGCCATTTAATCCTTGCTCCTGGTAAGTTCCCCCAGCTGAAAGAGCTGTCGCATACCCAATTGAGTTTTCCCCTCTTACACCTTTTTGCAAGCATCTTTTCAGTCTGTTGTTGTAATGGTATCTTCACTCCCTCTGTGCAATTGGCAAACTGCATTGTGACCCGAAATGCAGATAAAGTGATTGAGACTTATAGTATTTTACAACAATAATTGAGAGCTTACCTTGATATAATTAGAATACTCTGTTAATTCAAAAGCATGTAAAACCAGATGCTGAATCATAGGGTATGACTTGTTTCCTTCTCCTGTGCCATACTGAGATAATACCCTGGACCCCTTGGTGCACACTCACACCACCTCAGTATTGTTCCTGAAATGTAAGGTGGTCGCTAGAAAAAAAATCAAAACAAAAGTGGTGATGTCTGGAAGGTTTAGAATAAATCTTAACCTCTGGCTTTGCTCTGGGCAACCCTCCAGACAATCGTTCTCCACCTTCTTAGCCATTACAAAAGGGGAAAGACCATATTCAAATCAGTCTTGGTCCCACCCAAAAAGGAGTAGTCCAGACAAAATTGCTTGGTCACAGCTCTTCTGTACGGGACCACAGGCATCCCCAGACATGTTTCTTCCTCATTCTGCCTCATCAGTGAGGAGTAACTTGGGTCTCTAGGCCCAGGAAGCATGGGGCCCACATCTGGGCATACTCACAGAGGTGACCAAGCAAAACGAAAGGGGTAATGGCTGGAAGGTTTAGAATAAATCTTAACCTCTGGCATTGCTCTGGGCAACCCTGCGGACTGTTGTTCTTCATCTACTAAGCCTTTACGAAAGGGCAAATACCATATGTAAATCAGGCTTGGTCCAACCCTGAAGGGGTAGTCCTGCCGGAACTGCTTGGTTACATCCCTTCTGCAGGAGACCATACGCATCCAAGACATGTTAGAATAAAAAACAATATCCCAGCATCATTAAAGTCCTTTTCTAACTTAATTTCCTGTCTGAACACACTGCAGCTACCTGGTAGAGCAACCAAAGTGAAAGCTGAAAGGTATGTCATCTCCTTCACTAGAATTGTCAATAGTTTCTCTCGGACCTGGCACCCTTACAACTGTTGCATTGATTTACCCATTTCAATTCCAATAGCAGATCAACAAATGTCCTGCAACCCTTTTCTGTAATTCAAAACAAAAAAAAAAACAATACTTCATCTATCAGAAATGTGGGTTCGCTCTGGTAATACAATCGTTTTCTCAGTAGGTTGAATGCTATGAGTTTCAGTGTTATTTTTCACAACTGGGCTGGCAGTCAATAATAGTTGTTGTTCTGCAGCTAAGGCTCAAGCATAACTCTGATCTGAAAGCCATTTGGGAGGTACATCATGTGGATATGGGACTTGACCTGGTTGGCATTGTGTTGATTTTGATAGAAACGCTAAAAGAAGAATGGTGCCACAGTCTCAGCTCCCATTAAGAACACAGATGCCCCCATGCCACAGAACAATGTACCTGCAACAAATCCAGGGCCATGAATTTACCTCTACAGCTGTCACTACGTGAGACAAATTGATTTTCCTCCCAGGTCCATGTCACATTGTGATAGACTGCAGATTTCTTAAAGTCAAAGACTGGCTTGACAAGTCAAGTAAACATCAAAGGGTCACAGTTACTATTCACTAATATGGATAGACAGCACACTTTCAATGAGTCCTGTGGATTCAATTAGGAAGCTCATGAACCTACAATGTAGTGTTAATAGCAAAGAATACCTCAAGGGGTGGCCACCACCTGGGTGCCGATTCAGTCTTTCGTTGAAAGCTTCTGATCAGTACAATGTCCCCAGGCTCCAGACAACGGCAGGCTTCAGTCGGCTTCTTTGGAAGGGCCTCCTTCGCAGGTGCATGAATGGCATTCACAGAGCGAATTAGGCTCTTAACGTAGTTGATAAAGATTTCAAGAGACAAATGAATATTCATATGTACAATTTCAACAGGTGGAGAAAAAGGCAGTCTTGTGTGTATTCAAAAAATAATTTCATGACAATTCATTCCTGTTTTGATTTTTGGTGTGCTACGGATGGTGAGCAGAACTGAAGGGAGGGTGCTGGGCCACATTAACCCAGTCTCTTGACACAGCTATGACAATCAATGTTTAATGATGCCAGGTGGCGCTCTAGCACACCTGTAGAATGTAGATGGTGTAGGTAATGGAGATTATGATGTACAGTAAGAGAAGTTAGAAACTAATTTAATGACAGGACCCTTGGTCAATATTTATGGTGACCAGGACTCCAAACCTTGGTATAAAGTCTATGATAAGAATGTTTCCTACAGTTATGGTATCTGCTCATCGACATGGGTACATGTGTAATCCTCAACCAAGCCAGAAAAAAATATGAAGGATGACTAACACATATTGGAAATTGATGCAATGAGGCAGTGGAAAGCAATCCCCTTGCAGTCGTTCTGTTGTGGCTGGGGCAGGCTTTCACGCATAATATCAAAGGCATATGATGCAACCATTACAAGTATTGTGCTAGTTTTGAGAATACAATCCACTCTTCCCTGTATTTGTTTGTCCATGGTGTACTCTGACTTAATGTGATAACAACACCTGTGGAGCCAACTTGCACCCAAATCTTTGTTCTTTTTTTGTTTTTTATCAATGGAATCTTCATGGAGCTTAAACCCTTTATGTGCCTATGGGCTACTCTGAAGGCATTCCAGGAATCAGTGTAAACATTTACTGCTAGTCTGCACAATCTAGTAAGTGCTACACGTTTTGCTACTTGGGCTGAGGTAAAGTGTAATAGTTTCACCAATGAAGCATTTTGATCGCAGTGACATAACCCATCCATGAAGTATTTAAAATCTGTGTGGAGTAAATGGGTGCCATTCAAATCGTGTTGGGTTATTAAAAGGGAATTTTTAATAGCAACACAGCCTTCAGTGTCTATCCAATCTGGTTCTCCATCATGAGGAGTGGGAAGGAGGCATGCACGGTTTATCACATGGCATCAGGTTAGAGTGACATTAGAAGACTTCACTGAAAAACTCATATTTGTTAGCTCACGATACAGACATGTGTTGCAAGTTTTACTCAAGCAATAACACCACAGAGAGGCACTGCTACGGCACAAGGAGAACCTGATAGAATGTGTGTGTTTTACTGTTGTTTCAGATGCAGCAACAGACAGCAGGCAAGGTGGCAATGAAGATCAGCAGCGAAGATGCAGCATCTGGAAGGATGGGTCAAAGCGGCATTAAGCGAAGTGTGGATCGTAGAGGACCACCAGGGTCAGTTCCACAGACAATGGTGCAGTGAAGATGGTGATGACTGGATGTGCAGTTTGAGTCATCAGCTCTTGGGTGGTATTCAAAGACCACAGTTTGAAGGTTCTCCCAGGGTCTGGTCAATTGTTGATTAAGATGTGGAGTGAAAATGTTGATGGTTCAAAAAAAGGTTCGAAGGTGACGGGTGCACCAATAAGCTTTAAGCGCAAGCTGGATAAACAGTGTGCTCAGCTCGAACAGAGCAATGGTGAACTGCTTCGAGAGTGATGAACAGCGACTGCAAGATGGGTCATGTGCCAAAGACAGCTGTGGATGGTCCTGGTGGATCAACTGGGTTGAAAAAGCTCAAATCATATCCCATAGCGGTCAAAATGGCAAAAAAAACAGGGATCCTGGTTGTTTCTCCTCACAGGTTGCTTTGAGTCCCAATCCAGGAACTCAAGTATAACATTAGTCCTTGTTCTCGTGCTCCCACCACTAGTAGGCTGGCACACACTTCCAGGGCTCCTGTAGCACAGTGTGGCTGGCAGAGATGTAGGTCTTGATCCTGCAGCTGATCACCCCAATGTGCTTTGGGGATGGTTAGGGATCAGCGCTTGCCTATGCACTGGATACTCAGTCCTCACCTCCAGGATAGGGCTTTGGAATGTCAACTCTCCCAAAGGAGAATAAATTAATGCAGTCTTAGGTGTTTGTTCCTAAATGAATCTAAAAAGGAGTGGGAGACCAATTATATTAAAGCCTAAAGCCTATAGGTGATTGAACAAAAACCAGCCTGCTTTAAGGGTCTAATCCCTGTCCTTGGAGAAAGTGGATTTTTCCTTCTGACATCGCACCCAAAGTGTTCTGTGCTACAGGAAGTGGATGGGGCAGGAAGGAAAGATAGAGGCATTGAGAAAAAAAATGGTGGAACCATCCTCCAGCTGTGAAGAGCTCCAATTATCTACACAAAGTCCACCCCTTCCCTTTCTCAATAGAATCAAGGCCTCTTTTAGTGTGCAGCACCCTGGTGTTAGGCTCCATCCTTTGTGAATGTGTTTGCCCTTTGATTCCTGTTCCAAGGAGAGATTCCTGTAGAGTGGCTGTTTCTCTGGGAGGGTTGTTACCTGCCATCACAAAGGAACAAAAAGAGACAGCCCCCATGGCTACAGTCTATCTGGGAACAGAAACAGACAGCCGGGCTGGGAGAATACACATAACCCTTCCACAGCTGAGCTGGGCTCACAGTTCTGACACATGTGTGATATTAAATTCATGTGGTTTGGATAATTATGAGAGATGCTAGCAAGCAAACTGCAAAATCAGCTATGTCTTATATTTAATGTTAATGTGCCACCAGGATAGCAATCCCATACATATGTAGTTTATGGAACATTGGTCAATATCTTAAATGAAGCCACTACACTGCAGTGGCATAATTGTAACAGCATCTGTCAAATGGGAACCTGTGACCCCTGAATCTGCTCTATGCCACTGGAGAGCAGCTGATGCATATCAGGATACTGATCATGTAGGACACAGGGGCACATCATGCTTTTGGCATAGAGTTTAGGAAAGGGAGATCTGCTCAGCAGATTTCCCTTCCTGAGATGGAATTGCCCACTTAATTGAATTACTTTAATAACACTTTTTTAAAAATCCAGGGCTTCTACACCCTCATCAGCTGACAATCCATCACACACCCCCAGCCAACAGGTTTGGGAACCACCAGGGTTAGGTACAAGCACGTTGAGATCCAGATTCAGACAGTATGTCCATTTTAAATCTCTGCAGCGAAATCACACAATGCCCAGGTACTGGATTTCTATCAACTATGGCAAAGTTGTCCTCTGATCCCATCAGCCACCTATTGAGGTAGGCAATGGTCTGGTCAGCTAATTCTGAGCTAAGCTGTACTCATTCTACTCCAATACCAGTTTTACAGGTAGCTGTCTCACCTTTATGTCCGTGTCCAGAGCCTGAGAGTCATAGAAACGATGCCCTGCTTAAACCAGCACTCCAGCACTGGAAATGAGGTTGACAGGCAGATGCCTGATACTTGGTCTGTGCTGTCTGCAGAGCTATAGATGGGGAATGGGGTCCCCTATCAGCTATGATACTTTGGGGGATCCCAATTGAGAGAAATTTACTTTCCTCTCCAAGGTCCACCCAACTGCAGGAAGTGGATTTAAGGGGTCCTATGTGCTTCTCCCCGGTTGGTGCCTAGACAAAACAGGACTAGGTGCACAGGTTCCTATTTTAAATCCACACAGGGATTGACCAACAAGGGTGTTAGGAGCCAAGTCAGGTAGGAAACTACTGAGGCTGAGTGAACAATCGAACAATCAACTCCTGGATGTGCCATGTATCAAAAAATGTTGTTCCCCGTCTCCTTGAATGGGTGATGGCTATTGCCTTGTACTGGTTCTTGGTTTTGGAATAGGGCAGTATTTGGGGTACAGACGTGTCACCAATACATTGAGATTCCCTCCAAGAACTCTGCCTTGGTGTGGGCTTGTTGGTGGTCTTTTGGTACCTCTTAAATTGAACTCAGGTAATTGCAAAGGGATTTAGATCAGAAAATGTCAGTGGAGATTAAACCAAAGTGAGCCCCTTTTGCACCAAAAAGAAAGCGGGAGAGTAGTGTTTGGGGTTATCATAATTATGACCTCTTTAAAAGAGGGTGTTTTCCATATTGTCTCAAAATAAATCACGGGTCCTAGGAGATTCTAGGGGGTGCCACACCAGGCGTGAACCTTGAGAAGATGCTTCATTGTGGGCTAGTTTGAGAAGAACACGTTACTCACCCCTGGTAACATTCTTTCGACTGGATGTTTCTCCTACGTATTCCTTATCTTTGATATTTCCCAATATCCAACTTGCTGCTTCGGAGAAAAAACAATTCCCAGTAGAGGGTGCTGTGTGTCGATACCTGTCGAGTCGATGTCCCTCGGAGACCTCTGTGGCGAAATCAACGTCATCACAGGTATAAGTAGCATGCACAGTTTCCGTTGCTCAGTTCTGTTTTGAGGCGAAGGAGCATCGTAAGTTAGATGGTTACTACCCTTGAGGGAGCACAGACTGTAATCACAAGGGAAGTTTTTCTGCAGGGTAGCAAGGGAGGGGCGATAAGGAATATGTGGGAGAAATATCCAAATAGATTTTTTTTTTTTACCAGTGGTAAGAAATGTGTTATTCGAATGGATTGTGTCCTCCCACGTATTCCTTATCTTTATACTCTCCCAAAGCACTAATATAATCAGGAGGAGGGAGTAAAAGTAGAGTAATTAAGTCTGCACAAAGTGCAATACTGCCTTTCCAAATTTTGATTCTTGGCTTGTGGAGGAATCCAGGCTATAGAATTTTGTAAAGGTGTGTGCAGAGGACCATGTGGCAGTCGCACAAATATCCTTTAATGGAACTTCTCTCTGAAGAGCTGACAAAGCTGCAATACCCCTGGTTGAATGGGCTTGTATGTGTTCTGTAGGCTTTCTACTGGCCAATTTACAACTTTCTGCAATTGTTAAAATGTTCCACCTAGAAATGGTTTGTTTGGTGATGGATAGACCCAACCTATGAACAAGAAATTGTGGTAAGTGGTGCACACATAATTACTTCAGGTAAAGCTATTTAAATTCTGGTGCTTCAGCAAGTGCTGATTTCAAGAACTTCAAGGTGTGTGGGAGGAAAAAAGGCCTTTCCACAAATCCCCACTACATATAAGAAAAGAGAAAATGACCCAAATATGGGATCCTCCCATCCGCTGCGCACTTTGTACATGCGCCCATAGGGGGGGTCAATCATTCAAATATCTACAGGTCATGTATACTTTAAATCACAATTTGGTTCAACAAAAGGTTCTGTAATAGACAATTTTATAAAAGCTATGATTTAATACATCAAACATGATCAATTCGAGGAGAAGTGCATTACACATGGGGGGGGTTCAATGTATTTGGCCAACACATTTCGAGGTATCCCTCTTCTTCATAAAGGGCCTAATTTGGCTGTTGATTGAAATCACAAAAGGGAGAAAGCAAAAACAAATAGATATTTGTTAGAACCCAATTCAAAAAGATCATCGATATAGCAGATGGATATAGAGAAGTTGAGCTTTGAACAAGGAGCACTTACATAAATCTTATCTGAATATTATAATGCCCCTTGTCACAGACACTAGCTGGATTAAGGTGGAAGATATAAAGGTGACCTCCTGACTCTACCCAGTGATCTGGAATGTTTAAGAAATAAGCAATCATACAGGAGAGAGGATTATAAAGTTGAGAGACAACTGGTTATAGAGATTGTGATACTAGTGCCTTCTAGTGCTCAGAGATGTGATTATCAGAATTCCTGATGGTGTCTAGAATTCCAAAGAGAAATCCATTAAATTCAATATATTGCGTGAAATATAAAATTAACCACTAATGCTAATAGTGCTACTTCAAAATAATCTTACTGTCCTCTAGGATTGGGATGTATCCTCTTGGTTCCAGATTGAGGAACTCTTGTTACATGCCCTGATATATCACAATATCGCTGCCTGGATGGTCTATGAAGCATTCAAGCATTAGTGGTGAGTTTTATATTTCATGGGATATATCCTCTCTTTCTGGAAGATGAATCGGAGGACAGATGGACATGTCTAGAAGGTCTGGGTACCATGTTCTCCTGGCCCAATCTGGAGCAATTAGGATCCTGGTTTTCCTGAACCTCCTTATTACATGAGGAATGATGGGGACTGGAGGAAAAGTGTAGATGAGTGGAAATTCCCAGTCCACCACAAACACCTCTCCTAGAGCTCCTCTCGGGGGGGAATTCCCTGGGGCAGAACAGTTTGAACTTCCTGTTGGCAGTGGTCGCAAACAGATCCACTTGAGGGGTTCCCCAAAGGGTGAAGATCTCGTGAAGGACTTTCTGAGCAATTTCGCATTCATGGAAGACTGCACTCGGCCTGCTCAGAGCGTCCGCTGAGGCCGATTCATGGAATAATTAGCGCGGCGCAAGTGGGCAAAAACGTGCGATTCGCAGTGAAATAGCGAAAATCGCAGTGAACGTGCGAAAATCGCACGAAAAGCAGCGCACGTCGATTCATGGAAGGCCGTGCGCGAGAAAACCAGCGGATGTGCGAAAAAAAAGTGCGCGGCGCACGTTGGCGCACGTTGGCGCACAGGCCATCTAACAGCGTGCGCCAGGTCACAGCGAAAATCGCACAGGCCACAGCGAAATTCGCACATAGCGCGGCGCACGCAATAAAAGTAGGCGGAACACGGGCGTAACACTCGGAATGGGGAACAACTTGCCAAAACGTGGGCGTCACGGGGGAAGTACAGGGCACAAGTGCGCGGAACGCCCACACGCTCGCCTACAACACGTATTCATGGAATAGAATAGGGGAAAAAAGCGCACGCTCAAACCAGCGCACAGGCACAAACACGACCGCCACAAGAAAGGAGGCGGTAGCGTCTCTGCGGCTGTAAGAAATGTGCGCCAAAAGGTGCGCCAACAAATAGCACCTATATACTGCCATGATGAATGTCCCATACTGTGGCCCTCCAGGAAAAATGACGTGCAAAGGGGTACCCACAAACACGGACACCCGCTGACAAAAAATACGTGTGCATGTATACCGGGATGCGCGGGAAGTGTCACACGCGATTTGCAGGGTACGTGCATCACAGGGGTTCGCGTGAAGTTATTCACACGATCGGGCCTGGGGGAGCGGGCTACGTGTATTACAGGGGTTCGCGTGAAGTTCCTCACGCGATCGGGCCTGGGGGAGCGGGCTACGTGTATTACAGGGGTTCGCGTGAAGTTCCTCACGCGATCGGGCCTGGGGGAGCTGGCTACGTGTATTTCAGGGGTTCGCGTGAAGTTCCACACGCGATCGGGCCTGGGGGAGCGGGCTACGTGTATTACAGGGGTTCGCGTGAAGTTCCACACGCGATCGGGCCTGGGGGAGCGGGCTACGTGTATTTCAGGGGTTCGCGTGAAGTTCCACACGCGAATAGGCTGGGCGCGTGTATTTCAGGGGTTCGCGTGAAGTTCCACACGCGAATAGGCTGGGCGCGTGTATTTCAGGGGTGCGCGGGAAGTTCCACACGCGAATAGGCTGGGCGCGTGTATTTCAGGGGTTCGCGGGAAGTTCCACACGCGAATAGCCTGGGCGCGTGAATTTGAGGGGTGCGCGGGAAGTACCACACGCGAATAGCCTGTGCGCGTGAATTTGAGGGGTGCGCGGGGAGTTCCACACGCGAATAGCCTGGGCGCGTGTATTTCAGGGGTGCGCGGGGAGTTCCACACGCGAATAGCCTGGGCCCGTGTATTTCAGGGGTGCGCGGGAAGTCCCACACGCGAATAGCCTGGGCGCGTGTATTTCAGGGGTGCGCGGGAAGTCCCACACGCGAATAGCCTGGGCGCGTGTATTTCAGGGGTGCGCGGGAAGTTTTACACGCGAATAGCCTTGGCGCGTGAATTTGAGGGGTGCGCGGGAATTTCCACACGCGATCGGGCCTGGGGGAGCGGGCTACGTGTATTACAGGGGTTCGCGTGAAGTTCCTCACGCGATCGGGCCTGGGGGAGCGGGCTACGTGTATTACAGGGGTTCGCGTGAAGTTCCTCACGCGATCGGGCCTGGGGGAGCGGGCTACGTGTATTACAGGGGTTCGCGTGAAGTTCCTCACGCGATCGGGCCTGGGGGAGCGGGCTACGTGTATTTCAGGGGTTCGCGTGAAGTTCCACACGCGATCGGGCCTGGGGGAGCGGGCTACGTGTATTACAGGGGTTCGCGTGAAGTTCCACACGCGATCGGGCCTGGGGGAGCGGGCTACGTGTATTTCAGGGGTTCGCGTGAAGTTCCACACGCGAATAGGCTGGGCGCGTGTATTTCAGGGGTGCGCGGGAAGTTCCACACGCGAATAGGCTGGGCGCGTGTATTTCAGGGGTTCGCGGGAAGTTCCACACGCGAATAGCCTGGGCGCGTGTATTTCAGGGGTGCGCGGGAAGTCCCACACGCGAATAGCCTGGGCGCGTGTATTTCAGGGGTGCGCGGGAAGTTTTACACGCGAATAGCCTGGGCGCGTGTATTTCAGGGGTGCGCGGGAAGTTTCACACGCGAATAGCCTGGGCGCGTGTATTTCAGGGGTGCGCGGGAAGTTTTACACGCGAATAGCCTGGGCGCGTGTATTTCAGGGGTGCGCGGGAAGTTTTACACGCGATTTCTGCACGGTACGTGTATTTCAGGGGTGCCGGGGAGTCCCACATGTGATTTGACAGTGTGGGTCCTCCCAGGTGTACCCTGTACACCCTCCACGGCCCCTGCAGGCAGCCCACACCACAGGGGACTACCCTGCATCCCTGGTCATGTCCCGCAGGCAGCCCACCCAACATGGGCATGCCCCCCAGCAAAGGCACATGTCTCCTTGAACTAATGAACACCAACACATGTCCCCTTGCACCCCCACCCCCCAGCACTGTGGGGCACATGCCAGCAGTCCCCCACCCATGTCCAACTCATGTCTCCCACCACCCCCACCCCCCAGCACTGTGGGGCACCTGCCAGCAGGCCCCCACCCATGTCCAACTCATGTCTCCCACCACCCCCACCCCCCAGCACTGTGGGGCACCTGCCAGCAGGCCCCCACCCATGTCCAACTCATGTCTCCCACCACCCCCAAACCCCAGCCACCAGGGTCACCCTCCACCAGGGCCCCACTCATGTCTCCCACCACCCCCACCCCCCAGCACTGTGGGGCACCTGCCAGCAGGCCCCCACCCATGTCCAACTCATGTCACCCACCACCCCCAAACCCCAGCCACCAGGGTCACCCTACACCAGGGCCCCACTCATGTCTCCCACCACCCCCACCCCCCAGCACTGTGGGGCACCTGCCAGCAGGCCCCCACCCATGTCCAACTCATGTCTCCCACCACCCCCACCCCCCAGCACTGTGGGGCACCTGCCAGCAGGCCCCCACCCATGTCCAACTCATGTCTCCCACCACCCCCACCCCCCAGCACTGTGGGGCACCTGCCAGCAGGCCCCCACCCATGTCCAACTCATGTCTCCCACCACCCCCACCCCCCAGCACTGTGGGGCACCTGCCAGCAGGCCCCCACCCATGTCCAACTCATGTCTCCCACCACCCCCACCCCCCAGCACTGTGGGGCACCTGCCAGCAGGCCCCCACCCATGTCCAACTCATGTCTCCCACCACCCCCACCCCCCAGCACTGTGGGGCACCTGCCAGCAGGCCCCCACCCATGTCCAACTCATGTCTCCCACCACCCCCACCCCCCAGCACTGTGGGGCACCTGCCAGCAGGCCCCCACCCATGTCCAACTCATGTCTCCCACCACCCCCACCCCCCAGCACTGTGGGGCACCTGCCAGCAGGCCCCCACCCATGTCCAACTCATGTCTCCCACCACCCCCACCCCCCAGCACTGTGGGGCACCTGCCAGCAGGCCCCCACCCATGTCCAACTCATGTCTCCCACCACCCCCACCCCCCAGCACTGTGGGGCACCTGCCAGCAGGCCCCCACCCATGTCCAATCCATGCCCCCCTGCACCTGGGTCCCAACATTCCCCAATCATGTCCGTAATGCCCATCCTCCCCTGCCAAAAGGCCCAACCAACTATCACACCCACCCACATATCAAAGGCAATTACATGTTACACCCCCAATGTAAATAATGCAATTTAACACATGTCTGTCACACACAATGGCTGCAAGTGAATGTCAAAACACCCAACATGACATGCCTGAAAGCAATGAGATGATACCACACATTGAAGATTAAAAAAATAATATGTATTGAACAGCAAATAAGAAAAAACACAAAGCAAATCAAACAAAACAAGATGAATGTCCATGAAAAAATTTTAAAAAAATAAAATAAGCCAATCAAGAAGATAATCCTGGGTCCATGAGCCCTACCAAATTAAACCTAACTGACTACTAACTCAAAAGGGAACTATATACAAAAAAGTGGTGCATTGTCCAATCGCAACCCAAAAAAAATTCAAAAAAACAAAGGAAACCTAACCCTAACTATACAACTATATACAAAGGCAGCGGGCTATTCGGACGGCTCACTGGTTGTTGTCATGGGCCAGGGCATCCTCGAACTCCTGCTCAATGGCTTGGAGGCGGGCATGTTCCCTGGCCCCGAGGTCCCGCAGGGATAACGCAGTGTCAAGCTCAAACTCCCTGCGAAGACCCTCGAGGCACTCAGCCCGCCTCAGCGCCCTCCGCATGGAGTCCTCCGCCCTGACCATCGTGAGCCGTTCCTCCTCTGCCCGCTGCCGCTCCGCACCTATCCGCTGGCACAACCTCTCCCACACGGAAGCCACTCCCATTCCAGGGTTCTCCTGCCCTCCGGCCGATGCCTGCACCCCTGATGTTGATGGCCCCGAGCCATGATGCCTCCCACGTTGAGCCTGCTGCTGCCTCCGACGCAACTGCCTGTGCCAGCACGACGGCATCCAGGCTGATGGAAACCACCGACGCCGTCGTGCACGTGCCCTGCCCGATGATGCCGTCACATCCTCCATCTGCTGGGGTCCAGTTGCTCTGGTGTCCACCCCTGCTGGATCTCTGACTCCCGACTGTGGCAGGGATGGGATCCCCACCGAGCTGGCTGCATTGGTCGGGGCAGGTCCACAGGGGGCCCTGGTGGCATCTGGGCTGGAAGACGGCAAGGAGAACGACTGGTGGATAGCCTGCACAGAGGAGGAGAGGGCCGCCACATTGGCCAACACATGCAGGAAACCCCCGAACATGGCCGATCCCAATTGGGCCACGTCGGCACGGTGCACTTCGTGATGACGTGCGTGCTCCTCCCGGGAAGCACGCACGGCATCACGAATCGCAGCCGTGCGCAACGCGACCCCAATCAGGACCTTCTCCGCACGGCCAGGGGTTCCCACGTCCGCAGGTGGAGGGGAGTCAGGTGACATGGACATCCCCTCTACCTGCGGACAGGCCTGGGACGGGGCATCCCTGCTGGTGCATGGTGGTGCACTCACAGGGTCAGGGACAGCGACATGCACAGGCCCCTCCACGGTGACCTGTGCTGCCTCCTGCCCCTGGCCCTGGACTGCACCACTTGCACCAGCAGGGATGCCCCCACCAGGCCCCATGTGTGCCCCAGTGGCGGCCTCCTCCTCCTCTGTGCAAACCACCAACCTGGATGGCTCCTCACCGTCTCCCACCGTAGCAGGCCCCTGTGGGGGCTCACCCACCCCTTCCGCTGCAGCCGTGGGGGCATCCCCGCCGCCTTGCTCCACAGCGCCGTCTCCGCCCTCTTCTTCACTAGCCGCTGCGTAGAGGGAGACAAAGAACACAAGCATCAGGGCACTGTACAATGGTCCCCTAGACAGGAAGTAATAGCAGATGAGCACCACTGTCAAAGTACACGTCCATCATGTCCCTCCACAACACATGGGCCAGTCCAGGCAAAACACACACAGTAACAGGCATGGTGCATGCCATGGACATTTCCATGCATGTCCAATGGACTCTTGAAACATTCAATGATATGTAACTCACATGCATCATGGCTCATGGCCATCACATGCACACACATCACCTCAGTCACATCCATCTGGCCCCAAACACACCAAACACAGCGGATACAAGGGTAATTTTGCTGCTTTACTGAATCTCTGCATTGTCACACACATGTGTCATGCATCCATGGCATGCACAAGTCACAGACACGCAGGTCAGGCACACAGACATGGCTACCATATATGTACCTGGCATCAGCACCCATCCCTCACCCCCACCCATGTTCAGGTACAGAGACTGGCATGCTCTCATGTTCATAATCTGATTAGGGCTCCCCATGCGGCATTTCAACACATGCAACAACCATGTGCATCACACATCACTGGTCGCACATGCATTACCATGATGTCCCTGCACACATACATGCATACATGGGCTATGGCACACATACAGGCAAGTATCATAGAACCAGCACACCGCAACATGCCCTGTCACACACAGTAATGCATGGACACTTACCGCTCAACTCCAGACGGGCCTCCCTCTCAAGGATCTGGGCGTGGAGCGCTGGGCGTACGCGTTCCAGGACCCTCATCTGGATGGTACTCATGCGGCCCCGGCCCCCCTCCACGAGGCGCCGGGCCTTCACAAGGGTCCTGGACCTCAAGTCCTCCCAGCGCTTCTTGATCTTCAGGACGTCGCGGGTTGCCACCCCCTCCGCGTTGATGGCAACCACACAGTCGGCCCAGATCCTCTGCCGTCCTTCCTTGCTGGCGCGGGACGATCCAAAGAGGGCATCATACTGCCCCAGGACATGCTCCACCAGGACACCAACTTCGGTGACAGTGAAGCTGGTGCCCCTCTGCCCCTCTGGCCTGGGGTTGCCACTGGTGCCAGATGTGGAAGTGCCCGACATGGCAACCCCAGAGGCAGGTGTGGGTGGGCAACTGGGTCCTGGGGCTGGGCTGTGGAGCGATGTAATACCAGTCGGGAGTCTTCAGTTCCAGCAGGGGTGGACACAGCAACTGGACCCCTGCAGATGGCTGATGTGCAGGCACCAAATGGCAGGGCACGGTGGCAGCAGGCAGGCAGGCAGCAGCAGATGGCACGTGGGAGGCTGCTCGGGGCACTGGGGGGCAGTAACTCGGCCTTCTGGGCAGGAGCGTGGGCTTCCGTGTGTTTTCGCGTGGCCAGCTTGATACGGAGTGATTTGGCACGTGAAAATCCTGCACGTCAGCGTGAAATCCGAGGAAAGGCCCTTAGCGCGTAAGCGCGTCAGCACGCATACGCGATTCTATTGGACCAGAGTCCCTCAGCGCGTAAGCGCGTCTGTGACGTGACCCGCACGGGTGTTCCCCACTCAGGACGTGATGACGGGGCACACGTGGAGATACTGCACGTCAGAGTGTCATCGCGTGTAATTGGACAAAAGTGCGCGTACACGCGATTGGCCTATGTACGTGTATTCAATGGGTGCGCGGCCACTTACACACGCAAGTACGTCAGCGAACCGGTATCCCGTGGTGCGTGTGAATTTCCACACGCTATTGGACTGGCAACAGGATTCCAGGGCTGCGCGGGTCACACGCTGTATCCCGTGGTGCGTGTGAATTTCCACACGCTATTGGACTGGCAACAGGATTCCAGGGCTGCGCGGGTCACACGCTCGCCTAGAACACGCGCTAAGCATAAATCGCGGACTTTAACAATAACAAGCTCAGACGCCAGGATGAACATACCGTTCCTAGCAGCAGTGGCAGTGGGCTACCAAAGGAGGAGGAGGATAGTCAGGGCCAGAATATTCACACCCAGAACCAGCCTTTTCGGGATGCCTGATGACCAGGTGTATGGGAGGTACAGGTTTCCACCACACATCATACTGGACCTGGTGACTGAGTGGGAGGATGACCTCACATCACCCACCCTGTGCTCCCAAGCACTCAGCCCCCTGGAGAAGGTCCTCAATGTACTGCACTTCTTAGCCACTGGATCATTTCAGCGGACAAGTGCCATAGTGGGTGGGGTGTCACAGGCCACCCAGTCACGCTGCCTACACCAGGTCTTGAACATCATGACTGCACGCCCATCAGTCCGCAGGCACATATACCTGCCCAGAACACCTGCAGAAAGGCATGCTGCCGCCCTGGATTTTTACGCAGTGGCACGATTCCCCAAAGTGCTAGGTGCCATCGACTGCACCCATGTGGCTCTACGTCCCCCCAGGGCATCTGAGCACATCTATAGGAACCGCAAGCACTGGCATTCCATCAACGTGCAGGTAGCATGTAATGCCAAGGGAATCATCACCTCAGTATATGCCAACTATCCCGGCTCCACCCACGACAGCTTCATTTACCGAATGTCCACCCTAAGCCGGGACCTAGAAGCTGGGCGGCATGGCGATACATGGCTGCTTGGTGAGTATGTATGCCACTGCACATGCATGCATGTTGGATACTGAGCAAGGTCACAACCTCACCAATGATACCAATCCCCACCTCCACAGGGGACAGTGCCTACCCTCTCAGCCCCCACATGATGACGCCAATTCGGAACCCCACCACGCCACCCCAGGTAAGATTTAACACAGCCCACATCACAACCAGGGGCATAGTGGAGCGCACATTCGGAGTGCTGAAGTCACGCTTTCGCTCCCTTGACCGTTCTGGCGGGCAGCTGTTATACGCTCCCCCAGTAGTGTGCAGGATCATAGTGGCAGCATGTGTCCTGCACAACGTTGCAACGCGCCGGGGCCTGGCCGTGGACATGGTGGTGGCCCCACATCCCCAACCACATGCACAGCCGCTGCGCATGGGAGGGGAAAGGGCACGGGGGGAGGCAGCCCGTACACAGCTAGTGGCTAATTACTTCACATAGAAATCACACCCCTGTGGAGTGCACACTGCCCTGGCACATTCCATCTGACAATCAATGATGACTCAACCTGACACTGATCCTGAATGTGTGGAGAATGAACCGGGAATTCCATGTCAGCCTGAGATTGTTCACCTGGAAGTGTCACAATGTGTGCATCCCTACCCACACAGACACCACCAATGCAGTTTTGTGAAGTTACACATTGAAGCAGCTAAAATGAATACCCACTTGCAAAATGCAACAAGAGGACAGTGCCATGTCAGCCAACCCAACCCCAGCACTGCCACACGACACACCGTGCCATGACATGCTAATTGCAGGTAAACAAAGTAATCCACACAACATGACATCACTCTCACTATGTACAGTGGCACTATTAGAAACCTGCAACACCTGAAATGCTCACAGCAATGCCGGACCAACAACATACTTGAGCACGTAGTACCATTAACATGACATCAAAAATGTAACATATTAGTAGTCTCACCACCTGGAAATGCCTGCACTCCCACCACTACCAACTGTGCAGTGTTGGCGCCATGTAGAGTTGTAGGTGCACTGCTGCCAACATGGTCCCCATCGCCAGACTAGAGGTCCTTGTGTGGACTTGAGGAAGGGACCTGCAAATTGGGAGGTAGACACAGAAGAAGAGTTACACATCAATGCAACATGCAGTGTACAACACAACAGCAATATGCACTAGGAATGTATACACAGTATTGACTACAGACTGGCCACACAGTTAATGGGAGTCCAACGTCACTGTGTAATTCACTGTCACTTGGGCACACCCTTTGCAAGCCCATGGAAACGGGAAGCAGGAGGGGTGTGTGTGACTCAAACCCAAGCATCTGAACCAAATACATTACAAGCCTGCATGTGCCCAGCCACAATGCAGCGTATGCCCACAGGAACCACGGGAGCCAACAGATCGGAGCCAACAGATCGGAGCCAACAGATCGGAGCCAACAGATCGGAGCCAACAGATCGGAGCCAACAGATCGGAGCCAACAGATCGGAGCCAACAGATCGGAGCCAACAGATCGGAGCCAACAGATCCTCCCAAAAAAATTGGGAATAAAAGAAATCAAAATAAAAATTAAAATAAGAAAAAATCAAAAATGGCCATTGATGGGCCCGGGGGGGTTGGGGAGGCCACCCAGGAGGTCCGAGGACAGGATGCACACCAGAACCCACCTGCGTGGATCCTGGGAAAATAAAACACCTCCATGGGCTCATGGCCCACACGGCTACCCTATTGTGGGAGTGTCACTGCTGTCGCTATTATCACCCTGTGCAGCTGCATCCGGAGGTGGTTGCACTATGGGAGGCAGCCCACGCAAGGCCCTAGTCTGCTCCTCCATGGCTGCAAGCATGCGGGTGTGGTAGGTCTGGTTCTGGAGGATGAGTGTGCGGAGGTCCCCATGCAACAACTCACGGGATGCCCGGACCTCCGCCCTCGTTGCCTGCATCTCAGCTGAGAGCGTACGGGTGAGACGCTCCAGCTGCTGTTCTGTCCTTTGGTGTGTGGAAGCCTCAAGCTCAACAAGAGTCGTCCTGAGGTGTAGGAGCTCCTGCCTCAGGGCTTCCCTGTGGCCCTGGGACTCAATGGAGATGGCCTCCTGCAGAGTCGCCAGTGCCGCCCGCCTGTCCCTGTTGGACCCCAACATGTCCTCCCTGTGTGACTGGCAGATGGAGTCAGTTGCCTGCTCTAGTCGCTCCATCAGCCTTTCTGGGGGGACAATGGAAGTGGCCACCCTATCCATGGCCTGAGCCATCATCTCGGATGATGCAGCCTGTTGGGTAGCCATACCGTAAATGGATTGCTCCCATGCGGTATTGCCAGGTGGCGTACGGCCACCACGTCGGCGGGCACCACACCTGTCTGGGGCAAGGCGAACTGCGCCTTGCTGTGCCGGCACTGCCTGAGGCTGCAGGACTGCATTCCCCCTCTGATCTGCTGGCCCAGGAACAGGATCAGATGTCGCGGAGTGTGACCCTGCATCCGTAACCACCAAAGGCGTAGCTGCCAACACTGACATCCCCATGGAGGGTACTGACCCTGGTGCAGGTGGGTGAGACAGAACAGAATCCCTCCCTGGAACACTCACCAGCGACGGCACGTAGGTCTCATCCGAATCAACACCTGAGTACAGCTCGGGGGAGGTGCAGCCAGAGACACCCCTTGAGAGCACGACCTGCAGCACTTGTGGGTTCTCCCCCACCACCACACCACGTCCCTCACTGGTGGTTGGTCGGCCCTGGGACACCTCCTGGGTCTGCACCATCTCCACAACCCCAGCAGTATCAGGTGCGTCTTCCCCTGCAAAGACATGAAAACAAAGTAATGGAAACAGGCATTAGCACCATGGCACACATTGAGGGCTGAGAAGCAAGAGAACCAGTACTTGATTGACATGTCCCACATGACTAAAACCCTCCCATGCATGCACCCTCACTGCGTATGAAGTGCAGGCAAACAGCACACACTGATGACACCAAGATGGAAGATGAACAAATTTTCTGCATGCTGCCTGGCAGTGGCATCACACATTGGCCTGTGATTGGCAGGTGAAACACACATGCCATCACACAGATGGCATGTACCATTGCTATTGAGTGAAGATGGAGAGGAGGGCAGCACCTATTCATTCAGTCCAGTTCCCGCATGTAATAGCTTTTCTGATTCTGACAGGTCAGATTTTTCACCTGGAGCTGCCAGTCTGTAATGGTCAAATTGCACAGGGACATGTGTGTACAAATGATATCCAGGTAACAAAGTCACTCCCCTTTACCATACCCATGTCAGACATGTGACTAGTGGACAGCGACATGCCTAGTGAAAGTGGTGGAATGCAAACAAACTGACTGAATGAACAGTGAAAAATAAGCAAATCTGTTGTGTCAAGGTGACACTTCAAGGGCAACTGGCGTGCAGTTGTGCTAGATGTCTACTGTTGGCAGAAGGGATACTGCTATGGCCAAATGCAGCTGCGCAGGAAGTATTGCATGAAGCACATGGCTGACCCATACGACTGAGGCGCACACACTCTCTCCTGGCACCCAAACAGAAGCCCTCACACACACACCATGCACATGTATGACACACACATGCATGTGCACTCACCGGACAATGCCTCGTAATCAGCCAGATCTCCCACGCCTTGGATCTGTTCCTCCGTGACGTAGGTCCCAGCGACTGACTCATGTGGAGTGAGTTCCATGTCTACTACTGGAGACCCACCTCCAGTCACTAGAGTTGCGGCATGACTTGAGGCCAGCTTACTCTTTGCCCTGCGCTTTAGGTCATTCCAGCGCTTATAGCAATCATTGGCTGTGCGCCTCACGATTCCAAGGGCACTTACGATGTCCGCAACGGTCTGCCAGTGTGCCTGGCGTTGTGCAGGTGTGGTCTTGGATCCTGCAACAATGACCATCTCGTTGTCATGTCCGGACACATACTCGACAAGTGCATTCAGTTCGTCATCCGTGAAGCTGGGCTTCCTGGACGGGCCGGACTGTGTAGCCGTGTCTGGGGCATCAGCCTGTGCCGGACGAGCACTCTTCCTCTTCCGCTTGGAAGGTGGTGGTGATCCTGAGTGTCCTGCGCCGCTCTGGACACTAGGGGCAGGAGCCCTGGTGGACTCTGTATCAGGAGTGTGGGATTGCACACTCAGCATGGGAGTTGGTGCAGGCATTGGCTCGAGTGTGATGGTGTCAGGGGGAATGTCAGCAGCATGGACTAGGACCGACACTGTCCTGGCTGGGTGTGTGAGGGCTGGGGTGGATGGAGCCGCAGCTGCCCCTGCAGCCACTCCGCCCTGCCTCCTTGGTGCAGTAGATGACCTTGCAGCCCCAGATCCACGTGGCATGATGGCATCAACGTGCACCAGCGCACGTGTCGTAGCCCTGCTGACCTGGAAGTCAGCCATGGAGTCAGCCAGGTCTGGTGCCACAATGGGCTGGTCCAACAAGGGCTGAGCATGGATGGTGTCAGCCACTTCAGCCTCAACGGGAGGGGGGGAGGGGGGGGGGGGATGATGGGTGCCCTTGACTGGTCCTCCACACATGGGGGGTCAGGCTCACCCTGCAAGTTACGACCACGTCCCCTACCGGATCCACCACGGCCACCACTTGTGGCTCTTCCACCTTTGCCACCCTTACGGAATCCTCGCCTCCCAGCCATGGCACTGATGTTAATGTGCGTATGGGAGTGGCTGTAGACAATTGTCCTGGGCAATTGGGGGTCAAAGGGGTTGGGTACCAGATGGTAATTGTACCCTAGTGCTCTAGCACGGCTGATTGTAACCCCTGGGGAAAGATGACGGGTCACGCAACGCACAGGAGGCCCAAAAAAGGGAGATGACGTGCACGCAACCCCTCCTAGACCACGTGTGCAGAAAGAAAAACCTGCACTACGCTGTGGCACCCAGTAACACAAGAATGAACGTATGCGTGTCACACGCAGCCTAGAATGACCTCTGAAGGGGTAGGCAACACACGGGGCAAGCACAGAAGTTGGATACGTGCGTGACTCACCGTCTGCCAGGTAAAAGAGCGTGAAGAATGAGCGCGTTTGGCTGGCTAAACCCCCGCCAAAAGAAGATGTGTGCGCTGTCTGAGAAGACAGGACAACAGTAGAAGGGGACACTGTTTGAGGGAACAGGCCCAGGTAAACCAGTAAAAGAGAAAAAAGAGAAAAAGCTGTCAGAGGTAACAGGGAATACGAACTGGAAACGCCGTGAAGTAAATCGCGTGTGAAACGACAAGAAGTACAGATTTCACCCACTCGCTCTCCACGAAAAGCACGTACAAGGAAATGGTGTTCTACATGTACCTTATATACAGGCCCACACGTACAGCGTCACTTACGCGGCGTGTACGTTCACCAATCACACGCTTTGTCAGTCCTGCGTGTAGATCCATTTTCACCAATCACACGCTTTGTCACTTCTACGTGTACATCCATTTTCACCAATCACACGCTTTGACACTGGGACGTGTCACGCAACAATTTCCTGCACGTGCAGGTGACTATAGGCGCGCATATGCTGTTGACGGGTTTACGCGCTAAGGCCCTTTGCTGACGTGTGGGATTTCACTACCTATCAGGCTGTCCACGCGTTCACACACGAGAGACTACGCTCCTGGCCAGGAGGCGAAATTACTGCCCCCCAGAGCCCTGAGCACGCTCCCACCTGCCATCTGCTGCTGCCTGACTGCCTGCTGGCCACGTGCCCCACAGTGCTGGTGGGTGGGGGTGTTGGGAGACATGGGTGGGGGCCTGGTGGAGGGTGCCCCTGCACTGGTGGGGGTGGTGGGAGACATGGGTGGGGGCTTGGTGGAGAGTGCCCCTGGTGGCGGGGGGTGGTGGGAGACATGGGTGGGGGCCTGGTGGAGGCTGCCCCTGGTGGCGGGAGGGTGGGGGTGGTGGGAGACATGAGTGGGGGCCTGGTGGAGGCTGCCCCTGCACTGCTGGGGGGGTGGGGGTGCAGGGGGACATGAGCAGGTGTGCAGGGTAGTCCCCTGTTTTGTAGACTGCCTGCAGGGGCCGTGGAGGGTGTACAGGGAACACCTGTGAGGACCCACCCAGCCTAATCGCGTGTGATGATTCCCACGCACCCCTGTAATACACGTACCCTGGCTAATCGCGTGTATAACTTCCCGCGTACCCCTGTAATACACTTACCCTGGCTAATCGCGTGTTAAACTTCCCGCGTACCCCTGTAATACACTTACCCTGGCTAATCGCGTGTTGAACTTCCCGCGTACCCCTGTAATACACGTACCCTGGCCAATCGCGTGTTGAACTTCCCGCGTACCCCTGTAATACACGTACCCTGGCTAATCGCGTGTTGAACTTCCCGCGTACCCCTGTAATACACTTACCCTGGCCAATCGCGTGTTAAACTTCCCGCGTACCCCTGTAATACACGTACCCTGGCCAATCGCGTGTTGAACTTCCCGCGTACCCCTGTAATACACGTACCCTGGCTAATCGCGTGTTGAACTTCCCGCGTACCCCTGTAATACACTTACCCTGGTCAATCGCATGTTAAACTTCCAGCGTACCCCTGTAATACACGTACCCTGGCTAATCGCGTGTTGAACTTCCCGCGTACCCCTGTAATACACTTACCCTGGCTAATCGCGTGTTAAACTTCCCGCGTACCCCTGTAATACACGTACCCTGGCCAATCGCGTGTTGAACTTCCCGCGTACCCCTGTAATACACGTACCCTGGCTAATCGCGTGTTGAACTTCCCGCGTACCCCTGTAATACACGTACCCTGGCCAATCGCGTGTTGAACTTCCCGCGTACCCCTGTAATACACGTACCCTGGCTAATCGCGTGTTGAACTTCCCGCGTACCCCTGTAATACACTTACCCTGGCCAATCGCGTGTTAAACTTCCCGCGTACCCCTGTAATACACGTACCCTGGCCAATCGCGTGTTGAACTTCCCGCGTACCCCTGTAATACACGTACCCTGGCTAATCGCGTGTTGAACTTCCCGCGTACCCCTGTAATACACTTACCCTGGTCAATCGCGTGTTAAACTTCCAGCGTACCCCTGTAATACACGTACCCTGGCTAATCGCGTGTTGAACTTCCCGCGTACCCCTGTGATACACTTACCCTGGATAATCGCGTGTTAAACTTCCCGCGTACCCCTGTAATACACTTACCCTGGCTAATCGCGTGTTAAACTTCCCGCGTACCCCTGTAATACACGTACCCTGGCTAATCGCGTGTATGACTTCACGTGTACCCCTGATATGCACGTTTCCCGCTTTGCGTTCCTTGTTTGGCAGCCCTGTAACTGGTCCAGGGTTAGCGCAGCCCTTTGCGATGATTTAGCGATTTTGATGGCTTTTCCTTGCGCAAGGGCGTTCTTGGGGGCGTTACTGGCGCTGCTGCAGGGTCGCTGCGATACTCTGCGCCACGGCTGGTTTGGGAGCATGAAATCCATGAATACGCTGTGCGCGGAAATCGGTTTTAGCGCACGTGCCTGGCGCAGTCAATCGCACGCGGACACTCTGCGCCAGCCGCTTGCGACACTTTTCAGCGAAATTCTATGAATTACCTAAAAGTCCTGCTTTAGCACTAGCCAATTTAAATAACATTCTTCTACATGGTACAGCAAAAGACCTACTTGAAGAAATCCACTATATCCAGAAAAAATATTTTGGAAGTGAAAGCTACTTACAAAGTGAAATAGCTTTAAACCAAATTAGCAACAATTCGACGCATGGCAACCTTTTACTAGACATATACAAAAAAGAAATATTAAAATTTAAAAGTACATCAGCTGAAGTACCAAATCATGTGTGTGTGTGTTGCCGTAGATCTTTTTATAAAAGTAACACAAAAACTGTAGATTTATCATACAAAATAGAAGACAATGAAGATTCTAAATGGTTTGAATTAGTTCTCTACCTGATAGCAGAAAACAAATATGAAATAACTGACCCCTTAATACTTTGCAGTTACTGCACTACAAAACTTGACAACAACCAAACTCCTTCAAGTGCTATCACAAATAATTTGGAATTATATCCACTACCAAAACCCCAACAACAACTTAATTTATATGAGAGCATCATAATTCAAGCAGTACACCCATTTCAAGCAATAATATGCCTTCAACCAAAAACAGCAAAATTACCTCCCTCTGAATTAGTGAAAGGTATTCATGGAAAAGTAGTGTATTTACCATTAGATCTAAAAGGAAATGTGCACACTCTAGGAATGCAACGTCCAATGCAGCAATCTTTAATTATCTTAGTAAATGGAGTACCTAAAAAAGACAAAAAAATATGGCAACAGCTGGTAGATTTACATCAAGTTAGACAAGCCTTGCAATATCTTAAAGAAAATAATGAATACTACAAAGAAATTAATATTGAAGAAAACGTGAAGGATACAAGTGAAATAATTCAAGAGACACAAGAAGCTGGTCAATTTGAGCTCCTAGATCCTGCTACAATATCAAATACATTAGAGCATTATACAATTAATTAATTGCACTCTAATGATACCATAGAAGATAGACTAGAAACATACCAAATGCGTCAAACAAAAGGATCACCAATCAGCATATGGGAAAAAAGTATAGAAGCTCGTGATTTTCCTCTACTCTTTCCTACTGGCAAAGGAGGAAGGTACGATGATATACCTATTCAAATATCAGCATCAGAATACCGCTCATTACGGATGTATTGTGAAGATCCCAGATTTAGACAAAATGTGGAATACATATTCCACCTTCTCTTTGAAAGTGAACTAGCAACTTTATGTTACGGAGTTGCACACACATTAAAATCAGGATCCCACTTTCAAAATATGTCAGCTACACAATTATTACAAAAAGTGCAACAAAAAGATGAGGTTTTACAATCAAATATTACAAATCTATTAGCAAATATGCGTGGTACTAAAGAGTACTGGTTTTGATGTCATGGAGATGTACGTTGTATGATCAGAAACCTTGGCCCACCCACTTGGTTTGTTACAATAAGTTGTGCAGAATATGCATGGGAAGATTTACATGATTTGCTACGCATATCAAACAAAAACAAAACAAACATAGATATACTAACAACTGGAGAACTTTATTCTCTGGAACCTGTTAATGTTTTAAGATATTTTCACCATGGCTTCATTGCTATGCTACACTTTATTTGTAATAAAACTGTTCCTCCCCTTGGAGATGTGCAACACTTCTTTTGGAGAAAAGAATTCCAAGCCAGAGGAGCACCACATATCCACATGCTTTTATGGATTAAAGATGCTCCTAAATTTGGTCAAGACAGTGATGCCACTGTTTTACAGTTTATTGAAAAATATGTCACTTGTGAAATTCCATCAGAAACCACAAATAGTGATCTTCATGCACACATTTACAATTTCAAAGACACAAATGTGGCAAATATTGTCATCGCAAATACAAAAACAAAGGGAAATACTATACCAAATGCCGCTTTGGTTTCCCTAGACCGGTAACAAATACAGGTCAAGTGAACAACGTCATGTCTTCAGTTAGACATAGTTTTAAAGTTAAGTCACCTAAAAATACATATTACATAAAAAGAACAGAAGAAGAAAAATATATCAATGATTGCAATGGAATCATTGCCGACTTATGGAATGCAAACATAGATGTGCAGTACATTGCAGACAATTCCACTGCAGTTGCACGATATGTTACAGCATACCTAACCAAAGCAGAAAAAACAGAGCTCCAAGAGCTCTGGAATGAACTGTCATCAGGCAAAACAGTGTCTCAGAAATTATACAGCTTGGGCATAAAAATGGTCTCCCATAGAGAATGTGGATCCTATGAAGCAGCAGATCGTTTAACTGGTACTGCATTGTATGGTAAATCTGAAAATATAGTATGGCTAAGTCTTGGTCCTGCTAAATCTAGAAAAAGAGTTCTAAAATCATACGAAGATTTAGAAACAATAGCCAAACTTGATCCCAACAGCCAAGACATTTTAAAAACAATTTATTGGACACATACTACCCAAACAGAAGTATTACTTTGGAAACCTCGGGCCTCATTACGAGTCCGGCGGTTACCGCAGCGGTAAAACCGCCTGGTTACCGCCGGACTCGTATTACCATTCCGCCTCCGTGATTCCCGGAATTACCGTTGCATTACAACCCCGGTTACCCGGGAATCACGGAGGCGGAATGGTGTTAATCCCCATTCCCATAGAGTCCTTTGGGACTCAATGGGAATGGGGATCATGGAAACACTGGCAGCATCTCGTAATCCTGCCGGTGTTTCCTCGTCTGCCTGCAGGCGGGCGGTGCTAAACCCGCCAGGTCAGACCTGGCCGGAACATCACCTCCTGCCTGCAGGAGTTGTGATCACCCGGCATGCAAACAACGGTGGCGGCGGGTTTACCGCCACCGTTGTTTTCATACCGGGCGATTAGTAATGAGGCCACATGTGTCTATACCACATAGCCCAAAACTTCACATAGAAAAATAATATTAAACCTGATGAAAAAAAAGGTAAATACAGAGAGACAAAGTGTGAAGGCATCTTAGTAAAAGTCACCAAACCAAATGTAATTAATCATATCAAATTGTCATTAAAGACTCCTCAACCTTAAGAACTATATTACATGTCCCTGCTACAACTCTTTAAAACATGGAGAAAAGATTAAGAAATACTAGATAACTACGACTCATATGAAGACGCTTTCAAAGCAAATGAAAGCACTATAACTGATGTAAACTTTACACAGTACAAAACAATGTTGACCAATGAACAACAACACGAAGAAGAACTGCAGGCCCAACTAGATAAGGACAATCCTGACAGTAGTCAACCTTCTGTAACAGGAAGACAAGAACCACTGGGAGAACCACTAATAACAAATGAGGCAGAATTAGCTATGACAGAAGTAGAAAACACCATGTGTCAGTATGAAGATAAGGACGACTTAACTATACTACAATCAAAACTAAACAATGAGCAACGTAGCATTTTTCAAGAAGTGACAAAAGAAATTGCACATGGTGTAAAACATGAAAACAAAGAATGCACCTGCCATAATACAAACCTATACTACTGTACGTCAGTGGTGAAGCTGGTTATGATAAAAGATTCCTAATCAAAATCATCAGTAAGTTCCTTCAACAATTGACAAACAACAAACTGTCAGCTGTTGTCACTGCCCCCACAGGTTTAGCTGCCTACAACATTGGTGGTGTCACTTTACACCGATCACTACTCCTGCCAGTAGAACACCAAAACAAATTAGACTATTACAAACTTCCTACAGAAGCTGCAATGGAACTACGCAGAGTATTAAAACAAATGAAAATGCTACTAATAGATGAAGTGAGCATGGTGTCCAACCTAATGTTGTCTTTGATTCACCTCAGATTACAAGAAGTACTCAAAACAAACTACGAAGAGCTCTTTGCAGGAAAACACATAATTGTTTTCGGAGATCTTCTTCAATTGACACCAGTAAAAGGTGAGCCTATTTTTAAAACATTAGGACACAAACTCTGCTGTAGAACTGTTGGCAGCATTGGAAATGTCAACCTTTGGCAACATTTTCAATACAGAAAATTAACAGAAAACATGCAGCAATCTGCAGATCTCACTTATGCCAACATCTTAAAAAGTATTAGAGTTGGTATACTAGCGAAAGAAGCACAAGCAATATTGAAAACCCGGCACATTCATGCACTTTATGGCGATAATGCATGTGCTACAGATGTTATGGAACAATTAGCCCATACAAATGTCAATTGTATGGCCTTAATGCCAACTCTTGCAAGCTGTTTCAAATTCAATGAAATAATGTTAAATAAAGAAATGCAACCAATAATGGAAATTAGTGCCACAGACAAACTAGATGTATATGCTATGACACTACCCATCTGTGAGCAAGCCACAAGACTAAATAGTTTAGAAAATTCAATCTCCAACACAGCTGGGTTGGAAAAGATATTGAAATTATCCTTAAATTGCAGAGTAATGCTTAAACGTAACATTAACGTGGACCAAGGACTAGTTAATGGAGCACTGGGTACAGTTGTTAGATTTCAAACATACCCACGTGACAACAAAATTCAGTTTGTCAATATTCTCTTTGACAAACTTTCAGAATTAAAAAGGATAGGACGCTCAACAGCTTGATTCCTTCTCTTCAAAGACATGTATGTACGCAGAGAACAATTTTCTCTAACTCTTGCATACGCAGTCACCATTCATAAATCACAAGGTCTTACCCTAGACAAAGCAATGATAGACATTGGTAACACAGTCTTTAAAGAAGGCATGAGCTACGTAGTACTATCACGCTTACGTACACGTTTGACGGTCTATTTCTAATCAACTTTGATGCAAGTAAAGTAAACGCTGATATTCCTTGCATTTTAGAATACAATAGACTTTGCTCACTATACACCCCTATCTAAACACATATTCTGTTCCACAAAAACGTTGTAAAAGAAAACTAAATCAAACAGAAATGCAACAGGATGTCACTGCAAATCCTCGAAAGAGAGTAAAAGAAACTAAAACTTCATCAAGTACCACAAACATAAAAGAACCAATTAGGGAAAGCAAACCAGGTACTTCGTCAAAGAAGAAAGACAAACTAAAAAAAATCAATCAGATACAGAACTATCTGGTCCATTTAAACTCTCAAATATAGTTGGAGTAAGTTGCTACGCAAATGTAGCAATGAATATTCTATTTCAATTGCCACCAATTGTTGACAACATTTACTTACACAGTACAGACCAATTGTGTCTGCAAATGTTAGTACTTCACAGAAACGCAACAAACAATCCTGTCAACATGTATAGTGTTTATGGAATAAGACAACAATTAGACTAATTTGCTGGAATGGTTAAATTCACTATAAACTCACAGGAAGATCCACAAGAATTTCTCATGTACTTACTACAAGTCCTGGAAAATAAAAACATAAATATAAATGACATCTTCCAGATTTCATACATGTGGAGACATACGTGCACTCTCTTCAACAATGTGACACAAGAACAAATCCCCAATGAACGCTTTGTATATATATCAATACATAATTGTGAATCCATTCCATTTCAGCAACTTGTACAAAATGCAAACCATGGTAGATTATGTACTACCTGCAATTCGGATAATCGCTCCACCTTAATAAGTACACTTGATGGACTATTACTAATCAACTGGAGCACTTAGTACAGTTGTTGGCTTTCAAATATACCCACGTGACAACAACATTCAGTTTTTTCAATATTCTCTTTGACAAACTATCAGAAGTTAAAAGGATAGGACACTCAATAGCCCGCTTCCTTCTTTTCAAAGACATGTATGTACGCAAAGAACAATTTTCTCTAACTCTAGCATACGCAGTCACCATTCACAAATCACAAGGTCTTACCCTAGATAAAGCATTGATAGATATTGGTAGCACAGTGTTTAAAGAAGGCATGAGCTATGTAGCAGTATCACACTTATGTACACTTGATGGACTATTTCTAATCAACTTTGATGCAAGTAAAGTAAATTCTGATATTCCTTGCATTCTAGAAAACAATAGACTATGTTCACTCTACACCCCATCTAAAAACCTATCCTGTTCCGCAACAAGCAAAACTTTGTAAAAGAAAACTACTTCAGACTCAAATTATGCAGGATATCACAGCAATTCCTCCAAAGAAATTAAAAGAAGCTAATACTTCATCAAGGACCACAACCAAAGAAGAATCTACTGCACAAACAAATTCAACTACCTCTTCAAAGAAACAACGTGCACTCTGAACAAATGACTTGGACACAGAACTGTCTGGCCCAATCAAATTTTCAAATACAACTGGTGTAAATTGCTACGCAAATGTAGCAAATCAATTACTTGTTGTAGAATCTTTGGGCAGTTAGATACCTGTTGGAATATTCTAACAGTTTATATTTGTTTACTACTAGTTTAGTTAAGTTTTAAGTACAGTTTAGTTAATACATTTTGGTTTTAAGAACATTAAATAAGTGTTTGAAAGATTTGCTGGTAATCTCTGTTTTAGAGTAATGGTAGTATCATTACATTGGAACCATCCACAATTCTTTTTTTATATATGCAGTGTAGTGATCTGCATTGGTTATGGCTCCTGCATAATAGATTATACCTATTGTTGTGACGGTTTTCTCACCAAGTGATACTTGACCATGTGTGAATCCAGTCAGCTTGCAGTTGTTTTTGGCACCATCTGCATTGTAACGTAAAATCATTGTTATTACGTATTTACTATGTGTCTGTATTTGTAAGGTGGAGCGATTATCTGACTTGCAGGTAGTACATAATCTGCTATGGTTTGCATTTTGTACGAGTTGCAGAAATGGAATGGATTCACAGTTGGGTATTAATACATATCTGAAGTGTTCATCAGGAACTTTGTCTTGTAGGACATGGCTGCACAGAGTGCATGTATGTTTCCACATGTTTCAAATCTGGAAGATTTCATTTATATTTATGTTTTTGTTTTCTAGTACTTATAGTAAGTACATTAGAAATTCTTGTGGATCTTCTTGTGTGTTTATAGTGAATTTGACCATTCCAGGACAGTAGTCCAAATCCTGTCTTATTCCAGAAACACTGTGGTGTCGATTCATGGAACAAACGTGCGCCGAAAATCCAGGCGCAAGCAGGCGCAAGGTGGCGCAAGCATGAAAAATCAAGCACATGCGCACGCGTGCGATTCAAGGAAGGTGCTGCGCTTGTTTCCTGCTGGTCGTGCGCCAAATCCATGCATGTCTCACACGGGCACACACGTCATCAAACAGCGTGCGCTACGCGCACAGCAAAAGTGCACATCGCGCAGCGCACACAACAAAAGTGTTTGGAACAGTGGGCGTAACACGCGGAATGCAGAACAACACGTGAAAAAGAAGGCGTAACTGGGGAAGTACTGCAGGGAACTACACGGAATGCACACACGCACGCGAACAACCCGTATTCATGGATTCAAATATGAGAAACCCACGCAAGGCAAAAGACGCGCAGAGACTTCAACGCGTCCGCCACACAAAGGCAGGCGGAAGCGTCCCCGCGCACAGTATAAAAGTGCGCGCAAACAACAAACACGTATATACAGCTACGATGAATGCCCCATTTGTCGCAGCACTGATCGTGGGACACCGCAGGAGAATAGCCAGGGCACGCATTTTCTCACCACGGGCAAGCCTTTTTGGGATGCCTGACGACCAGGTCTACGGCAGGTATAGGTTTCTACCCCATATCATCCTAGACCTGGTCAGGGAGTGGGAAGATGACCTTACATCCCCCACCCTTTGCTCCCAAGCATTGAGCCCCTTGGAGAAGGTGCTCAATGTCCTGCATTTTTTGGCCACTGGGTCATTTCAGCGGACTACTGCCATAGTGGGGGGGGTCTCACAGGCCATGCAGTCACGCTGCCTACACCAGGTCTTGGCAATCATGACAGCGCGCCCCTCAGTCCGCAGGCACATATACATGCCCAGAACCCCCCCAGAAAGGCAGGCCATTGTCCTGGATTTTTACAGGGTGGCACACTTCCCCAAAGTGCTCAGTGCCATAGATTGCACCCATGTGGCCCTACGTCCACCTAGGGCCACTGAGCACATCTACCGAAACCGCAAGCACTGGCATTTCATCAATGTACAGGTGGTATGGGATGCAAAGGGAATCATCACCTCTGTCTATGCAAACTACCCTGGCTCCACCCATGACAGTTTCATTTACAGAATGTCTGCCCTGAGCTGGGCCCTGGAAGCTGGGCAGCATGGCGACACATGGCTCCTAGGTGAGTACAAATGCCCTTGCACATGCATGCATGTCACACACACACACAAATACACGAACCCCAATAATCACAACCATTTTCACCTCCCCAGGGGACAGTGCCTACCCTCTGAGCAACCACATGATGACGCCAATCCGGAACCCCACCACACCACCCCAGGTAAGATACAACGCGGCCCATATTGCAACCAGGGCTTTAGTGGAGCGCACATTCGGAGTGCTCAAGTCACGCTTCCGCTCCCTTGACCGTTCTGGCGGGCAGCTACTCTATGCACCCCCAGTAGTGTGCAGGATCATTGTGGCAGCATGTGTCCTGCACAATGTTGCAACACGGCAGGGCGTACCGGTGGACATGGTGGTGCCCCCACATCCCCAACCACAGGCTAAGGCGCTGCCCATGGGAGGGGATAGGGCACGTGGCAAGGAAGGCCGGACCCAGCTTGTGGCCACATTTTTCACCTAAACTCCCACCCCTGCGGAGTGCACACAGGCCTGGCACCTACCAGGTGACAATCGATGATGACAAAGAGGCAGTCAACTCTCAGAACCTTACCACCCTGAGATTGTTGCCATGGAAGTGCCACATTGTGTGCATCCCTAGCTACTTAAACACAAGCTATCCTGTGTGACCAAAAGGCACACATATGACATATATGATATGATATGGCATTTGTAACGCACCTATTCACAAGTGTTTCAAGGCGCGACGAGGCAGGGAGGGGGGAACAAGGGAAGACATGCAACGATCCTACTAGGCCATGTGTCATTTAGATCGCGCAAGTGCAGGGGTAGGGGGAAGGGAAAAGTGCAAGGGGAAGGGGAGGGGGGAGTGCAGTACAGGGTAAGTAGAATAAAAAATAAATAAATAGGCCAGCTGGTGGCAAGTGCAAAGGTAAGTGCAGACAAGTGCTGGGAAGGGGGGGCTGTAGGGATACAGAGACAGTTCCGCAGTGCAGGGGTTGCCAGGGAGGCAGTGCAAGTGGAGAGTGGCTGAGCCAGGGACCGAGGTTAGTGAGAGTGGCCCAGTTGCAGATTCAGTGCAGTTTCAGTGAAGAAATTAGCAAGCGAGAGGGAAAGAGAAAGCAGAAACAAAGAGGAAGGTTTTGAGGTGCTTCCGGAACCGGAGATGGTTCTCCTCAAGTTTCAGGGAGGCAGGAAGGCTTTTCCAGAGGGAGGCCCCTGCCGTGGAGAAAGATCTACCCCCAGCTCGTTGCTTCGAGAAGCGGCTGACCCTGACATGCAAGGTGTGAATCACACACACCTGCAAAACAGGCCATGACCATCACTGTTATGTCACTCAAACCCTCCCAAACCACACCATGATATGGCAAGCAATAGCCATACACCAACACAGTACCAATAAGGTACACATTGCCATGTGAAAAATGTAAATTGGCACCAGACAATGATGCCTGACATGGAATCAGATGAAATGACTGTCCAACAACCTCCCACCCAAAATAAGTCATTCCCAAATGCATTACAAAAGTTGTAGCCGTAACATAACAATGAATGCCTGTCTACATGCACATTGTGCATTGAAAAATCAACACTGCAACTTCTGTGTGCTGTGTCCAACTCCTGCAACACACTGCTCAGTGCACAGCACAGTGAACAGCCATTGTGTGTGATACACAAACCACATCAAAAAGCAAATTAGGCATGTACAGGATCCATAACTGGTCACAGAACATGTGCTGCAGGGACACAGTGGGCAGCAGAAGGCAAACCGAGTGTACACGTGGATATCGAAGGGTGGTTGTACATGTAGTGCATCATAGTGTGAGTGTGTGGGTCAGTAAGGACATGCACTCAACATATGCATGTGCAATCAAGTGACCATCAGTGTCCTCTACACATCACATGTGAACATTCACCATGTGTACACCCCAGCATGTCAAACCACAACTATCCCCTCACACCTGAAAGGTAAACACAACACATGAACAGGTATTGATTAGCAGAACACATCATGTACATAGGATACCACAATTACAATGTCAGGGTTCCCATCACACTGCAGGGCAAGGCAACTATCAACAACAAAACACCCCCCTCCCTCACAAATGACCATGACCCACTGAACAACTGCACCTGGGTCATGGAGCCTTCAACCCTCAATTTCACCTGGCCACAGGATCACCCTTCACTTTCGTCACCATCTCCCACCTTGTGTGTAAAAAGTTGCCTGCACCCTCAGAGTCCACCTTCATTTGCCAAAACACAAAATCCAAGGCAGAAAAACGAACCAGAACAGCCTCCAGTAGATGACTTGAATTAGCAGTACCTCACAAAGGCCAAGTACTACTACAATGATGTAACAACCAAGGTAGCACAGTAAGACAATGGCCCTCATTACGACCCTGGAGGATTTTTACCGCCATCGGCGGACTTTTCCGCCATGGCGCAAAGTCCCTTTACGCCATGGCGGATGGCGGACTTACCGCCCCATTCCGAGGTCGGCGGGGCGGTAAGTCCCCATTGACCCATTTACCCTTCCCCATTCCCATTTCGGCCCCATAGGGCTCAATGGGAGTGGGGAAGGTGTTAATTACGCCACCGTACACTACGGTGGCGTAATTAACACCGAGGTCCCATAGCGCCATGGATTTTTACGCCCGCAAAAAGCGGGCGGAAAAATGACCATGGCGCTCTGGGAACTCGTAGTTGGCGGTAAGGGGTCGGCGCAGCTAACGCTGGCGCAAACCCCTTAGCGCCAGGGTCGTAATGAGGGCCAATGTCACAACAGGATGTGAACCATGTGTGGTACATAACATAGAATGATGCACCATGAACGGATGTGTACTGTCACAGCTCCCGTGTACAGGCGCAGGAGTGGCACGAACCAACTACCCCCAACGTTGCCTGGGTGCCTGCAAGGTCAAACTCACACAGGCCTCTGAGACCCTGGTGGGGAAGGAGGGTCAGGGATATGCAGTTGGGACAGGCGTTGGCATACTGGATAACTGGAATGAGGGGCAGGAGAGGGGAGTAGGAATGACACGTGAAAGTAGGTAATGCACTAAAATGTAGTACTTGCATTAACACATACACAATCATAACAAACTTGTACATCATTGTCAGGGCCTTCCGGAGTACAGGTGCAGGAGTGGCACGAACCAACCACCCCCTCTAGGGTTTGGCGCCTGCAAGCTTGGGGCTTACACAGGCATCCGCAACCCCAGCGGGTAAAGAGGGTTAGGGAACGTTGGTTGGATAGGTACGGGAAGCAGGAACACCTGTAGAGGATACAGGGTTTAGAATTGGATAGGACTCGGGGTGATTAGGGAAAAAAAAACATACCAAATTGAATTACACATTCATCCATGCATTAGTGCACCCCCCAGCAAACCTATGCAGAGCAGTTTCAAAGAAAACCAACAAGACACTTAGCTCTGGTTTTGAGTGCTGGACTCCTGCCTGCGCACTCTCAGGTCCAGTTACAGGAGCACTTTAATGCTGCAAAGAGAGCCACAGTTAATAATCTGTGCGTGCCCATAACACACAAACACACCACCAAATATGCCCCATAGCAACAAACTGCTCTACAAACAGACAATCTGGTGTGGATGCTTCGTACCCATACGTAACATTACCCCTGTGATGGTTCATACACAGTCAATGCAGTAAGTCAGGAGCCGGTTGGTGCGTGGCAAATGGAACTCCAATGTGTCACGATTCACACAACATGCAATGTTCCCTGAGTAAGCAGACAGACGCATATAGCAAGGTATGACTTCAGAAAAAGTCGTGTTCCACCATGACCGAAACAAAGTAGGCAGTGCATGTTTCAAAATGTACATGGAAATGAAATGCACTGCACCCAAGTCTGTCCCTTGCTGTATGTCCCTGTGAGTTGCTCCTTTCCATGTCTCGGAAGGCTACATGGGTGATACACGTGCCTCAATGGCCCATGGTGGACCGGAGGGTATGTGCCACTGCCCCTGCAGGTTCCCCAGACAACCTTACAATCAACTAGCCATCAGTCCACCAGCACATCTGAGCTGTATTGTTTGCTTCAACACCAATATTCATCCAAGCTCACCGTCAGTGCTGCTACTAAGCATGCATGTGCAACTGGCCTGGTGGAAGCTTTGCTGTGTTGTGGCCCCCCTGTGCTGCTCACCTTGCCTGGAGTCCCTTGAAACACGTCAGCAGTTCTAGGATGTATGTTTGCAGTCCCTGTGCCTCTGCTTGTGCACACATGTGCATGTGGGCAGCACCAAACGTGTCCAGAATCCAGACGTCCAATGGGACATGTCTGCTGGCAAAGGTGGTCTGGAGGCTCATCCCCCTGCAGAAAGGGCATGAAACACATGATTAATGCTTTAGAGTCATCTGTGTGTGTCTCTTCAGGCATCTCATTACTGGACCATGTCAGAGACGTACATCAGAAATCACACCATCAGTCCGTCTTTCACATCCAAAGTGTGGAACACACTATCTACGGCATGAATTGCAACAAGCACGTGTACAGTAAAGATAAGAAACATACTACACAATGCATAGCAATGAATGTACACATTAATCATGAAACACCCCATCTAGCAAAAGCAGAACAGTGGTCAATAACACCACAATCATCCCCACTAGGGGTGTTAACACAAGTTACACAGCACCAGACATGCCACAGATATGACAGTCCAAAGCAAACACCATCTAGAGACATGGAGCCAATTTAAAGACGTAATGACCAGGCTCCTAAATGCAAATTCGGGACAATCCTAACACCAAAGGTCAAACCACGTCTCCCTGTTGCTCCCTCTTATATCATCCAAGTCAGCTAACACCTAAGTGCTTTTAACAAATAGGCACTCAGTCCAAATTAACATTTATAAATCACATCTTTTAATTTCATAAACATCACACAAATCAACTCAACTTCATAAAACATCATTGATTAAAATTTGTAAAATTACATAAAAACCTTTTTACAAAAATTCTACTAAAACAATTCCCATATGCAAATCACCTCTGTCGTGTTCACCCCTGCATTACCTGCCTATACAAAACTTAATCATGTATGACAATAGGGTAACACTTAATCAAAAAAAGAGACCAAATGGTCGGTAGCTCATTAGTTCCTCGTTAATAACGGATACTACTCTACAAGTCATCTATCTTTTGAATGTGCTCCTAACCCCATCTGTGCTACCTTGGGGAGGATAGGTATCCGAAAAATCGGAATACTGTTTATATTGTAACTCAATCACAATATACTTCATTGCCCAACATGTTTCGTTCAAAACCATACAGTTTGACAAAGTGTTAAAGAACTTCATCAGGGGGACCATCTGTGCCCTTTAAACAATATCTCTTCACATGAGGTAGATCTAATCTTAAAAGAACCTTTAGCTGTGCACCACTAACTCTGTGCCACACAATTCATGACCGTATCATCCTTTGTTATAATTAGTTCAACAACGGTTTCAGTAGGGGAGGATCCAAACAAATATGTCTGACCGCTCACATCTTTTGTTAGATGCTTTATTTATGAATTTTGTAGATAGATGGCTTAAAAGTTAGGTTTTAACTTCAATGTACCAAATTGGTCTTGTTATGGATGGCAAGTGCTGAGGTAGAAAGCTATTCCCTCAGTCTTGAATTTTGTTTAAAGTGGATTTCTCCTTGGTTATCTTAGCGAGCAGTAATTAGACTGTAGGGCGCTGGGCTTAATAACCGCATTCGTGTGCATGACAGTCCAAAGCCCTTGTGTAATAGGCTGTTACACCGAACCATCCTTGCGAGCCCATGGATAATGGAAGCAGTAGTGGCATATGTGAGTCAAGGACCCCAAGCAGCAAACACATACACAAGACAAGCCTGAAGGACCCAGCTGGAACAGACAGTGGATGCTTTCAAAAGCCACAAAGCACCACACCGTCACATGAAAGCAGAATAGACAAGCAATTTTAAACTATATTAACTAATTACACTAACTATGAAAAACCTACATTACCTAATTAAACTAACTATCAAACAGAAACTTAACTAACTAAACTAGAAAAATCAAAAATGGCCACATACGACCCAAGGGGGGGGGAGACACCCAGGACGGGGGAGGTAGAGGGTGCTGCTCAACACCCACATGCGATGATCCTGAGCCAAAAAAAAAAATCCATGGGCTCAACGCCTGCACAGCCCGACCTATGTGGGAGATAGATTGTCATCCGAGTCTGGCTCATCCTGGAAAGGAGGACGTGGCACAGTAGCCTGGCCATGCCTAGCCGCAGCTTGCCCCTCGACGGCAGCAAGTCTGCCGGACGGGTGAGCCTGGTTCTGTGTGGCGATGTGACGTAGGTCTGCATGCAGAACCTCACTTGATACACGTGCGTCCTCTTGCAAGGTAGCACGTGTAACACGGAGTTCCTCTTGCAAGGCCTGGCTGGGCAACCGCTGCACCTCCCGGCAAGCCTGTAGCTCAGTCGAGATGGTACGCTCAGGCTGTGCAAACCTCTCCTCTGCCCGCTGCCTCTGGGACATCAGAAGGACACCCAGAGTGGATTTGAGGGAAGCATACTCCTCCCTCAGGGCCTCCATGTGCGCCTCTGCGTGAGCAGCAATTGCTTTGCGCAGAGAAGACATTTCAGCCTGGCGTGTACTTTCTGCGGCCGCCATGCCCTGCCTGAGCGAGCGGGCCGTGGACCGTGCTGCCTGCTGCAGGAGGAGCACAGATCGGGCCACACTCTCCATGCTCTCAGCGATGTTCTCCATTGCTGCCCCCTGCCGTTCAGAATTGGCAGTCATGTCTTGCTCCCACTCAGTATACTGCGGTTGCGTGCGGCGACCGTGTTGCTGGGCTTGACCCCTGCAGGACCCAAGGATCGGGTGTCCTCGCTGTGTTGGCACCGCCCGCGGCTGCACGACTACATGCCCCCGTCAACGTGATGTCCCAGGCACATCAGTGACTGATGTGGAGGGTTACCCTGCGTCCCGATCCACCACGGGTGGAGGTACAAAGACTGTCTGACCCCTCAGTGCAGGTGTCGTGGACAGAGGAGTGTCCACATCAGAATCACTCACCCCTGACACATGGACTTGATGCTCATCCAACTCGACATGGACGACAGAGTCGTCATCAGGGCTGCACTCATAGGCAGCCAGAGACAAGATGTACTGTAGCACTGTGGGGTTTTTGTGGCCTACCTCCCCACGACCCCCACTTGTGCCGGGTTGATGTAGTGGTAACAACCCTGTGTCTGGCATGACAACACCATCCTCCGGCTCCATTGCGTCATCATCTGAAAAATAGAGAGAAAAAAGGTCACTACACATGTCAGAAGTACACAACACACACTCACACCGACAATAAACACATCAGGCAGACATGTGACACACAAAATAGAACATGGCATGCATGCAGTGGTCAGCTTTGAATTACTTCTGTGATCAGACCTGTTGAAAGGTGGCAGTTTGCATAGAAGTGGGTCTATGCAGTGCAGCAAATGTGTATGTCACTCACTACCTACATGTACAAGGACTTCATGGTGTGTGTCAGGAAATGTGAAGGCAGTGCAAGGTCAACTTCATGCATCACGTGCAATGTGCATTCAATGGGTAGCATATCTACAAACAAAGCACCCCTCCACCCAAGTGCAAAAGCAGGGATGCCTAGCATGTTATCAAAAGGCTGACCATAGACCTGTGTATTGACAGGAAGTGTTGACTGGCATCAACAGCTTAATGTGATTCAAGTGACAACACTGCAAATGATGATGGGACAGTAAGCAGGACACATGATGAAACCTCTGGAGGCCGCCCACGTGTGAAGAAGACACTACAACAGTCGGACAGAGTCATTGGCCATTAAACAGGCTGAGGCTTGTGACCCACACAGATTGTCAGACCCTAAACATGTGTGTAACGCAGTACTGAGCCACAGTTGACATGGGAAGGCTGATGAGATGCCATGCAATGTATGTCACCCAGGACTTGTATTACAGTGATCATCCAGTCAAGGACACATAGGGGCATGCGTGCAATGCACATGGAGCATGAATGGGCACTCATGTCCCTGCGGGGCATCTGACCTCTGCACAGTACAAGTGAGATACCCGGCATCTAGTACTAAGGCTGTACCACACAGCATATGTCTGGCAGATTGTCCGCTGGAAGTTAGCATGTACACAGGACGCATGAACAGGAAAGTACCCAATGGCAAGATTGAAGCAGACCAGTGCAAAGATGGAACTGGGGTGCAGAGTGGCAGAGGAGGGGCAAGGGAGCATGCCTACATGGAGTACCTGCATGCAGGCAGAGGACACATGCACGTCAGTCATGCCATGACATTGTGCCTGGGCTGAGAGGAAGGTCACCCCACGCTACATGCAGAAGGGCCAGTGAGCTGGAACATAGACCGGAGGGGTATACTGGCAACAAGCATGTGAGTAGGGTGCAATAGTGGTGATGCGGACACTCCCCGTCTGCTCCACATGTCCACCATCCAGCACAGCAGACATGCATCACGGAAGCATTGCATTACTTGCACATCAGAACCATGTACACGTCACATGTAGTGGCAATCATGCACAACACATACCACAAATAAAACACACACGTCCTCAACAAACACGCATCAACACTCACTGGACTGGACAAAGTCCAGCATCTCTCCCACTCCTTCGACCGGTTCAGATGGTATGAACTCCGCAACGAGTTACTCATGCGGAGTGAGCTCTTCCACCTCTGGTGCAGGCCCACCGCCAGTCACCAGAGTCAAGTTGTAATTTGAGGCACGCTTAGCCTTAGTGCTGCGTTTGAGGTCATTCCAACGCTTTTTGCACTCTTGCGCCATGTGCACCTCATGGCTGAATGAACTGACATGTTCCGCAACTTGCTTCCAGTGGGTGTCACGGTGGGCAGCCGTAGTCTGACTATTGGCACCCACTACCATGTCACGGCTGTGGCCCCGCACATAGTCCACGAGGAAGTCCAGTTCCTGCTTGCAGAAAGGCTTCTTCCTCGACGTGCAGGAGGTCGTGGCTGTGTGTGGAGTCCCAGCCTGTGCTGCAGGTGCAACCTTCCTCCTCTTGGACTGTGGCGCAGACCCTGGCTGGCTAATGCCACCCTGACCAGTATGGCCAGTGGGTTCGGTGGATTGAGCCAAGGGAGTGGCAGGTGGAGGGACGACCAAAGGCCTGACTTGTGTCAGTGGCAGCTGGGTGCCCTCTAATGGACACTGCGCAGCAACATCCGCTGTGGCAGGGTCATTGACCGCAACGGTCCTGGTTGGCAGACTCACAACCGGGGTGTTGTTGGGTGCATCAACCCCTGCACTTGCCAACACCCGGCTGTTCGGGGCAGCAGATGACATACCTGCCGCAGGGACACGTGTCTTGGTCAGAGCAGCCCTGCGTGCCCCTACGGTTTCCCTCCTGGCCTGTTGGAAATCTTCCAAGGGCTCCTCAAGTGCCAACGCAGCCTGCGCTGGCAGACCCTGAGCCTGGGTGGCGGGTCCACAGCTGCACCTGCAGCTACCACTACCCTTGGGCCCGCGGCAGTCGATGGAACGGACTGCCGGGTCACACGGGCGCCAGTGCCAGATGCAGAAGCTGCATCTCCCGGAACCACAGGGGGTGGTGGCATGACTGCACCGACACATGGCACAACATTGTGCTCAAGTGGCGCACCCCTGCCTCTTCCCCGTCTGTGGCCGCCCTGGATACCCTGGAGTCCCCCTACTCCCTGGTCACCACGGCCACGTCCCCGACCACGCCCGCCACAAGGAGTACGCCCAGCTGAGGCGCCCCTCACCTTTGGTGGCCTCGCAACCATGGCACAGATGTAGTAGTGCCGGCACAGATGGAGTAGTGCCAATGGGAGGTGTACACCACAATTGACCTGGGCAATTGGGGTGAAGGGGGTGGGAAGCAAGATGTTAACAGTCCCCCTGCACCTGCAAGGCTGTATGTGACCCCGGTGATGTAGTGACGGGTCACGCAATGCTCAGGTACCCCAAGACTGCAGTAAAACTGTGCACGCAACCCTGCAGCCTACGTGCGTGGAATCAACCTCCTGCAGTACACGGTGGCACCCAGTAACACGATTAACGCGTACGCGTGGGACACGCAGGCTATTATGACCTCGAAAATGGGTGCGATACACAGGGGCACCCGCAGTGGGAAAAATAGCGTGTGCGACTCACCGTCTGACTAGCGCGATGCAGAAAAACACGCGTAGCCAATACCCCCACCAAAAGAAGAGATACGTCCTTGATAGCTGTGAAGTTGTGATGGCGCGCGAAACACAGGAAGCAGCAACATACGTCAGTCTCCGCAAAAGGCACGTACAGTGAACTGCTGCCCCCGCTCACCTTTAACCCGTGCTGAGGGAAACGCCCGTGCGCGTCATGTCACTTACGTGGATTACACGCATTCACATGCGGACGTGCAGTTTTTTCACGCGTGCTGAACCACTATGCTAACATCACGCGTGTCACGTCACAGAGGTGCTTACGCTTGAAGGGCCTTTGGTCCAATGAAAGCGCGTACGAGTGCTGACGCGCTTACGCGCTAGGGGCCTTTCCTCGAATTACACGCTGACGTGCACATTTTTCACGTGCCAAATCACTCCATATCAAGCTGGCCACGTGAAAACACACGGAAGACCACGCTCCTGCCCAAAAGGCCGAATCACTGCCCCCAGAGCCCTGAGCACGCTCCCACCTGCCATCTGCTGCTGCCTGACTGCCTGCAGCCCACGTGCCCTGCTATTTGCTGCCTGCACATCAGCCAGGGGTGCAGTTGCTGTGACCATCCCTGCTGGAACTTTAGACTCCCGACTGGGATACCATCGCTCCACAGCCCAGCCCCAGGACCCAGTTGTCCACCCACACCTGCCTCTGGGGTTGCCATATCGGGCACTACACCATCTGGCACCACTGGCAACCCCCAGCCAGAGAGGCAGAGGGGCACCAGCTTCACTGCCACCGAAGTTGGTGTCCTGGTGGAGCAAGTCCTGGGGCAGTATGATGCCCTCTTCGGAACAGGACGCGCCAACAAGGAAGGACGGACTCGGATCTGGACGGACATCGTGACTGCCATCAACGCGGAGGGGGTGGCAGTCCGTGACTTCCAACATGTCAAGAAGCGCTGGGAGGACTTCAGGTCCAGGACCCTCAACAAGGCCCGGCGCCTCTTGAAGGCAGCAGATGCTAAGGGGTGCCAGGGCCACCTGTTAGAACATCAGATGAGGGTCCTGTAACGTATATGCCCAGCGCTCCACGTCCAGGTCCTTGAGAGGCAGAGCCGTCTGGAGTTGAGCAGTAAGTGTACATGCATACTGATTGGAAGCTGTGGGCCATGTATGGATGTGTATGTACAGGGCTGTGAGGCTGACACATACAAGTCCTTTCATGTGTGAGACACATGGATGGTGTATGTGTGGGTAAGCATGCAAGCCAAATGCAGATGTGTGAGCACACATGTTTGGATTACTGTCTATGTCAGTTGGCATGGTTGTGGTGTCACACATGGATGTTGGTTCCAGCTGCATGTATCTGCACCGTGTACATGTGCATGTGTGTGTATTTGACAAGGGTGCAACAGTGATGCAACATGGATGCATGTGACACTGATATGTGGAAGACTGATTGGCAGATGTGACATGGATGCCGATCTCAACGCTGCGACAGTTGGCGGAGGTGTACACATGCATGTAAGTGTGGTGGCGTGTGTGCATGTGTAGTGCACTCCCTGTGTTTCATGTGATGTCTGGCTCACCTTTGGCTGCTCATGCTGTTGTATGTGTATGGATGGTGCTGGCTGTTGCGATATGGCTGTGGAATAGCTCATGTGTGTGAGTCGAAATGACATGTGTGTTGGGGATTGTGATGTCATGTCTGAAGTTTGACAATGCCACTCATGTACAACTGTCATGTGTGTATGAGTCCATTGTACAGTGCCCTGATGCCTGTGTTTTATTTCTCCCTGTCTGCAGCGTCAACTGATAACTGATGAAGAGGGCGGAGAAGGTGCTGTGGAGCAAAGCGGCAGGTATTGCACCGCCAGCCGTAGACTCAAGGCCCGGCTCCCCTCCCAGGTTGTCATCTCGTCGGGGAGTGAGGAGTCTGGTGCCGCGTCCCAGGCCGCAGCTGCCGAGGGGAGGTCCAAGAGGCGGAGGTCGGAGTTGGACTCCTCGGCAGCAGAAGGGGCAGCTGAGACCCCACAGGGCCCAACGGAGGAAGATGGCATGGAGTCATCCATGTTAGTGGGGGGTTTGGTGGAGGAGGAGGCCGTGAAAGGGACAGAGACGGGGTCTGGAGGTGGGTATTCCACTGGTGCTAGTGGTGCAGTGCAGGACCAGGGACAGGA
Source organism: Ambystoma mexicanum (assembly GCF_040938575.1). Taxonomy (NCBI): domain Eukaryota; kingdom Metazoa; phylum Chordata; class Amphibia; order Caudata; family Ambystomatidae; genus Ambystoma; species Ambystoma mexicanum. The sequence continues at coordinate 352,703,442 of NC_090941.1, read as the reverse complement.
GGCAGCACAGGCCACCACGGAGGTGCCTGTGTGCAATCCTGTCCCTGATCCTGTCACTGCATCATCTCGCACCAGCAGGGATGCCTACGTCCAGACCCGTTCTCAGGGAGGGGATTGGCTTAATCCAACTGGCCTTGCTCTGCCTGCGGATGTGGCTATTCGGCACCGGGTTGAGCCTGTCCTGGGTGGGGTGGCGTTGCGTCAACGGGCCATGCGAGCTGACCTGCAGTCTTTTCATGAGGAGACTGCACGTCTTCTTGCATGGCTCATTGACCGCGGTGACCCACTGGGACAGCTCACCAGGGCCAGATTCCTCTGTTTCCTGGACCTTGTTCCGACCCCCTCCTCAACTGAACCCCCTATGCCCCAGTCGTCCTCCATGCCATCTTCCCACCCATGTATCACCTGGGTGCCCTGTGGAGCTGCCTCTGACCCTGCAGCCAGGCTGGTGGACAACAGATCCCTGCCACAGTCGGGAGTCGGACGTCCAGCAGGGGTGGCCACCTCAACAACTGCACCCCAGCTGGAGGAGGATGTGCAGGCAGCAGGAGCCAGGGCACAGGCAGCGGCACAGCAGCAGCAGCAACAGGGTGGGAGCCATGATGGCTCGGGGCCTTCATCATCGGAGGGGCAGGCATCGGCCGGAGGGCAGGAGGACCCTGGACGGGAAGTGTCTTCCGTGTGGCAGCGGTTGGGCCATGCAATAGATGCGGAGCAGCGGCGGGTGGAAGAGTCACGGCTCACGATGGTCAGGGCGGAGAACTCCATGCGTAGGGCCCTGAGGCAGGCCGAGTGCCTCGGGGCCATTCGCAGGGACCTGGAGATCCAGATGTCATCGTCCCTGTGAACCCTCGGGGCCATGGAAGAGGACCGCCTCCGGGACATCGAGCAGGAGTTCGATGATGCCCTGGCCTGGGACATCAACATGTGAGCCGTTGGACTTGCCCGCTGCCCTTGTAAATAGTTAGTTATTTACTATTAGGTTTCCTTTCGTTTTTTCTTTATTTTGGTTGTGCTTGGACAATGCACCACGTTTCTGTATATAGTTTTTTTTTATTAGGTAGTTTTTGGTAGGTTTCATTTCTTCAGTTGGGATCATGGACCCTGGATTGTTCATCTGTATATAGTTCACTATTGGATTCATCTTTTTTTTTTCGGATTACCCCATGGAGCAATGGTTTTGTTTTTCCCTTGGATTTGCTTTGTTGGACTGTGACTTTGGACACCTTTCCTTTGGCTTATGATTTCTTGTTTTTCATTATTTTATGGACATGCAGCTTTTCTTTTTTTATTCACATTGTTGTTTGTTTGATTTTAATTACATTCATGTTGTTTTTAATACATTCTTTTCTTCATACTTCGGTGTGTGGTATTATCTCATTGTTTTCATGCATGTCATGATATGGGTTTTGACATTCACTTGCACCCATTGTGTGTGTGTGACAGACATGTGTTCATTTACATACTTTCCATTGGGGTTGTATCATGTAATTGGCATTTCTATGTGGTGGATGCAATACTTGTGTAGGTCATTGGCATGTGGAGGCTGCCCATAAGGGCCAGGGATCTAGATTGTGATGACGTGTTGGCTGGGGGACATGTGTCGGGGCCTGCTGGTAGGTGCCCTGCACTGCTTGGGGGGTGGGGGTGCAAGGTGACATGAGTGGGACATGAGTGGGGGCCTGCTGGCAGGTGCCCCTGACTGCTGGGGGGTAGGGGTGCTGGGGGACATGAGTGGGGGCCTGCAGGCAGGTGCCCCTGACTGCTGGGGGGTGGGGGTGCTGGGGGACATGAGTGGGGGCCTGCAGGCAGGTGCCCTGCACAGCTGGGGGGTGGGAGTGCAAGGGGGTAATGCGTTGGTGATCACTAGTGCAAGGTGACATGTGGCTTGGCTGGGGGGGCATGCCTATGGTGGATGGGCTGTCTGCGGGACATGACCAGGGGTGCTCGGTAGTCCCCTGTGGTGTGGTCTGCCTGCAGGGGCTGTGGAGGGTGTAGTTGGAACACCTGGGAGGACCCACACTGCCAATTCACGTGTAGGAATCCCCTGCACCCCGAAATACACATACCCCACTCGCACAGGGCCTATCATGTGTGGAACTTCCCACGCACCCCAGTAATACACGTACCCTGCCGAAATCGCGTGTTAAACTTCCCCGCACCCCAGAAATACACGTACCCTGCTGAAATCGCTTGTGGAACTTCCCGCACACCCCAGTAATACACGTACCCTGCTGAAATCGTGTGTGGAACTTCCCCGCACCCCAGAAATACACGTACCCTGCTGAAATCGCGTGTGGAAGTTCCCGCACACACCAGTAATACACGTACCCTGCTGATATCGCATGTTAAACTTCCCCGCACCCCAGAAATACACGTACCCTGCTGAAATCGCGTGTGGAACTTCCCGCACACCCCAGAAATACACGTACCCTGCTGAAATCGCGTGTTAAACTTCCCCGCACCCCAGAAATACATGTACCCTGCTGAAATCGCATGTTAAACTTCCCCGCACCCCAGAAATACACGTACCCTGCTGAAATCGCGGGTGAAACTTCCCACGAACCCCAGTAAGACACGTTCCCCGCTTGCCGTGTGCTGTGTGGTGGCCCTGTATACTGGCCCAGGGTTAGCGCAGCCCTTTGCGCTGGATTGGGGATTTTGATGGCTTTTCCTTGCGCGAGTGGCGTTCTTGGGGGCGTACTGGCGCTGCTGCAGGGTCGCTGCGCCACTCTGCGCCGCGGCTGCTTTTGGTGGCTAAAATCCATGAATACGCTGTGCGCCGAAATGGATTTTAGCGCATGCGGCTGGCGCAGACTATCGCACACGCACACTGTGCGCCAGCCGCGTGCGCACTTGTGCACTAAATTCTATGAATTACCCCCTGTAAGTGTTGTCAGGATTGGTAGTTGCATTTCTATGAAGGACTAACATTTGCAAACATAATCGGTCTGTCCCGTGTAAGTAAATGTTGTCAATAATTGGTGGCAATTTGAATAGAATATTGATTGCTACATTTGCGTAGCAATTTACACCAGTTGTATTTGAAAATTTGAATGGACCAGATAGTTCTCTGTCCAAGTCATTTGTTCAGAGTGCACGTTGTTTCTTTGAAGAGGTAGTTGAACTTGTTTGTGCAGTAGATTCTTCTTTGGTTGTGGTCCTTGATGAAGTATTAGCTTCTTTTAATTTCTTTGGAGGAATTAATGTGATATCCTGCATAATTTGAGTCTGAAGTAGTTTTCTTTTACAAAGTTTTGCTTGTTGCGGAACAGGATAGGTTTTTATATGGGAGTGTAGAGTGAACACAGTCTATTGTTTTCTAGAATGCAAGGAATATCAGAATTTACTTTACTTGCATCAAAGTTGATTAGAAATAGTCCATCAAGTGTATGTAAGTGTGATACTGCTACATAGCTCATGCCTTCTTTAAACACTGTGCTACCAATATCTATCAATGCTTTATCTAGGGTAAGACCTTGTGATTTGTGAATGGTGACTGCGTATGCTAGAGTTAGAGAAAATTGTTCTTTGCGTACATACATGTCTTTGAAAAGAAGGAAGCGGGCTATTGAGTGTCCTATCCCTTTAACTTTTGATAGTTTGTCAAAGAGAATATTGAAAAAACTGAATGTTGTTGTCACGTGGGTATATTTGAAAGGCAACAACTGTACTAAGTACTCCATTAACTAGTCCTTGGTCCACGTCAATGTTAAGTTTCAGAATTACTCTACAGTTTAAAGATAATTTTAATATTTTCTCCATAACCAGCTGTGTTAGAGATGAGGTATTTAGCCTTGTTGTGGCTTGTTGACACATGGGTAGTCTCATACCATGTACATCCAGTTTGTCTGTGGAGCAAATTTAAATTATTGGTTGCATTTCTTTTTTTAACATTGTTTCATTACATTTTGTACAGCTTGCATGAGTTGGCATCAAGGACATACAGTTTACATTTTTGTGTGCTAATTGTTCCATGACATCAGTAGCACATGAGTTATGGCTGTAGAGTGCATGGGTGCACCTGGTTTTTAATATAGAGTGTGCTTCTTGAGATAGTACACCAACTCCGATACTTTTTAAAATGTTGGTGTATGTGAGGTCTGCAGACTGACGCATGTTTTCAGTTAATTTTCTCTATTGGAAATGTTGCCAAAGGTTGACATTTCCTATGCTGCCAAGAGTTTTACGGCATAGTTTGTGACCTAAGGTTTTAAAACTAGGTTCACCTTTAACTGGTGTTAATTGAAGAAGATCTCCGAAAACTATAATGTGTTTTCCTCCAAAGAGTTCTTCATAGTCTTTGTTCAGTACCTCTTGTAATCTGAGGTGAATGAAGGCTAACATTAGGTTGGAGACCATGATTACCTCATCTATTAGCAGCATTTTTATTTGTTTGAAAACTCTGCGTAGTTCCATTGCAGCTTCTGGGGAAAGTTTGCAATAGTCTAATTGGTTTTGGTGTACTACTGGAAGGAGTAGTAATCGGTGTAAAGTGATAGATGTTGTAGGCAGCTACACCTGTGGGGGCAGTTACAACAGCTAACAGTTTGTTGTGTGTCGATGGTTGGAGGAACTTGCTGATGATTTTGATTAAGAACGTTTGCCTGAACTAGCTTCACCACTCACATATAGCAGTTTAGGTTTGTAGTCTTGGCAGGTACAATTTTTACTTTCATGCTGCACACCATGTTTAATTTGTGCTGTATTTCTTGGACAATGCTATGCTGCTCATTGTTTGGTTATGATTTTAGTAGAGCAAAGTCTTTTGTAGTTTGTTCACACTGATACATGGTGTTTTCTACTTCTGTCTTGGCTAATTCTGCCTCATTTGCTATTAGTGGCTGTCCACGTGGTTCTTGGCTTCCTGTTACAGAAGGTTGACTACAGTCAGGAGTGTCCACATCTAGTTTCGCCTGGAGTTCTTCTTCTTGTTGCTGTTCATTGTGCAACATTGTTTTGTACTTGTAAAGTTTACATCTGTTATAGTGCGTTCATTCTAATTTGAAAGCGTCTTCATAGGAGTCATAGGTATCTAGTAAATCTTCTTTTCTTCATGGTTTAAAACGTTGTAGCAGGGTTATGTAATACAGTTCTTTATCTGATTTAATATTATTTTTGCATGTGAAATTTTGGGCTATGTGGTAGAGACACATGGTTTCCAAAGTGGTACTCCTGTTTGGGTAGTATGTGTCTAGTAAATTGTTTTTAAATGTCTTGGCTGTTGGAATCATTTTTGGCTATTGTTTCTATGTCTTCTATGATTTCAGAACTTATTTTTTAGATTTAGCAGGACCAAGGCTTATATTACTACTATATACTACATACTATATTTTCATGTTTTCCATACAAGGCAGTACCAGATAAATGGTCATCAGATAAATGGTCTGCAGCTTCATAGCAGCCACATTCTCTATGGGAGAGCATTTGTATGTCTAAGCTGTACAATTTCTGTGATTGTGTTTTGTCGGATGATATGTCATCACAGAGGTCTTGGAGCTCTGTTTTTTCTGCTTTGGTTAAGTAGGCTTTGACATATCGTGCAACTGAAGTGGAATTGTCTGCAATGTGCTGCACATCTACATTCGCAATTCATAGGAGGGCAATGATAGCATTGTAATCATTGATGTATTTTGATCATTCTGTTATTTTTATGGTATATGTATTCTAATGTGATTTACCTTTGATCCTATGTCTAACTTAAGACATGAAGTAGTTTACTTGGCCTGTTGTGGAAACTGGTCTAGGGAAACCAAATCAGCATTTAGTGTAGTATTTCCCTTTGTGTATATATTTGCGACGACAATACTTCCTGCATTTGTGTCTTTTAAATTGTAAAATTTGTGCATTAAAGTGACTATGTGTCGTTTGTGAAGGGATTTCAAAAGTGACATATTTTTGGGTGAACTGCAAAACAGTGTCATCACTGTCCTGACCACATTTAGGAACCTCTTTAATCCACAAAAACATGTGGATGTGTTGTGCTCCTCTTGCTTGGTATTCTTTTCTCCAAAAGAAGTGTTGCAATTCTCAGAGGGGAGGAACAGTTTTATTACAAATGAAGTGTAGAATAGCAATGAAGCAATGATGGAAATATCTTGATACATTTACAGGATCTAGAGAGTTCTCCTGGTGTTTCTATATCTATATTTGTTTTGATTTTGGTTGCTAGGCATAGGAAATCGTGTAAATCTTCCCATGCATATTCTGCACAACTTAATGTCACAAACCAAGTGGGTGGGCCAATGTTTCTTATCATACAGCGTACATCTCTGTGACGTCGGAACCAGTATTCTTTTGTACCACGCATGTTTGCTAAAAGATTTATAATGCTTGACTTTAAAACCTCAATTTCTTCTTGCACTTTTTTGAGTAAATGCGTAGCTGACATTTTTTTAAAATTGGTACCTCATTTTAATGTGTGTGCAACTCCATAGCATAGAGTTGCTAGTTCACTTTAAAAGAGAAGGTGGAATATGTATTCCACGTTTGTCTGAATCTGGGGTCATTCGTAAAGAGTGGTATTCTGATGCTGTTATTTGTGTTGGTCTATCATCGTACATTCCTCCTTTTCCAGTAGGAAAGACTAGAGGAAAGTATTGTGCTTCTATACTTTTTTCCCATATGCTGATTGGAGACCCTTTGGCTTGTCGCATTTGGTATGTTTCCAGTGCATCATCTATGGTGTCTTTAGAGTGCAATGGGTGAATTGTATAATGGTCTAAAATATTGGATTCTGTAGCAGGATCTAGAAGTTGAAACTGACCAGTTTATGATGAGTCTTGAATTATTTCAGTGGTTTCCCTCACGTTTTCTTAAATATTCTTTGTAGTATTCCCTGTTGTCTTTTAGATATTGCAGGGCGTGTCTAAATTTATGTAAGTCCACGACTTGTTGCCAATTATTTTTTTTGTTGTCTTTTGTAGGTATGCCATTTACCATGATAATTAAAGATTGATCTATTGGACTTTGTACTCCCAGAGTGTGTACATTTCCTTTGTGATCTAATGGCAAATAAACTACTTTGCCATGAATGCCTTTCAGTAATTCAGAGGGAGCTAGTTTTGCGGTTTTTGGTTGAAGGCATATTATTGCTTGAAATGGGTGCACTGTTTGAATTATGATGCTCTCATACAAGTTAAGCTGTTGCAGGGGTTTTGGTAGTGGGAATAATTCCAAGTTATTTGTGATAGCACGTGAATGTGTTTGGTTGTTGTCAAGTATTAAGCAGTCAGTAATTTTGTATGTGTTTTCTGGTATAAGATAGATAGCTAATTGGAACCACTTTGAATTTCATTGTATTCTATTTTGTGCATTATGTCTACAGTTTTTGTGCTATTCTTATAAAAAGGCCTGCTGCAACACACACACATGGTTTGTTACTAAAGCAGATGTACGTTTAAACTTTAGTATTTATTTTTTGTATTTGTGTAGTAGAAGGTTGCTATCTGTAAAGTTGTTGCTAGTCTGTAGTAAAGCTATTGAATTTTGTAAGTGGCTTTCACTTCCAAAATATTTTCTCTGGATATGCTCTGTTTCTTTGAGTAGTTCTTTGGCTGTACCATTTAGAAGATTGTTATTTAGATTGGCTAGTGCTAAAGCAGGACTTTTGGCATAGTACAGTTTATGATCCAGATTTCTTAAGTTGAATGGAGTGTTGATATCATTTTGATATGGTGGAAGGTGCTTTTGCAAATAGGTCCAGAAATGCAGGATAATGAATGTCCTTGTAGTCCTGTGTATTTGCGCACTGGGCCGGAGTCCATACTTTGTAATAGTTTTATTTTCAATGTGTCTTTGCCTTTCACATACTGATTGAGGAACTGGTGTAAAGATCTGAAATATTTTTTGTCTATGTTACACATTGATGTGCACGGCCATTTGAAGACTGTACGCATTGGTTCAGTGGAATGGAGAGTTGATACTAAGTTTTTTGGGGATATTTTTGTGAGCAGTGTTTCTTGTTCCATAATGGTATTGCTTTTTTTCATACCCTCGCCCACTGCTATGTATGGCAATTGGGTTTCTTTGCTTTTGTTTGTATGCTTCTTCATTGAAATATGGTTCTCTGCTGGTGGTGTGACTCCATTCACCCCCACAGATGTTTGCAAAGCTATCTTTGTTGATATTCCGTTTATTGAGAAGTCTTTTTTGTAGTTTAGTACTTAGTTTTGTTAGTGGTTTCATTATGTTTAAAACTAAAATAAATCATTTCCTTTTGAGAAGGATTGCACTGTCTATGAGAGCTTCTAAGATACATTTTCTAAGGTAGGTTTTAAGGGTCATTGCATGATTTCTCTCTTGTTTTGATACGTTTCTGAAGGTCTCTGTGGGTGGAACATAGTTTGTAAAAAAAATGTTTTGGTATGCTTACTTGTGGCTACATTGAAATTTATAGGTGCAGTGTTAGCACTAGTGATAGCTGCAGTCTTGTTAATCAGTTTCTGTTTCGTTTTACATTTTGAAAGAGGAGGTAAAGTTTCTTTACTGGAAGCTGGTTTTGTTTTTCGCATAGTGACTATGCTAGCTGTTTTGTTTGAATTTTTTGTACAAATTCTGCTAGAAGTGGATATTTATTTTAGACACTTTTATTTTGATTTTGTCTACTTATGCGTTGCTTTCTACAGAGTTGCTTTTTGGTAGGCATTCTTTGGGGTCTGTTGGAGAAAAAAGGAAAATGTGGATTGGGATGTTGTGCAGTGTATGTGTAGTTTGTCATGAGTGTCTGAGTATGATGGTAAACATGTATGTAGAGGTGTGTGATTGTGCAATGGACTGTTACTACAGGTTGGCAAGTCTATTCTCGTATGTGTGTATTACTAAACTGGTGTTCAGATGACAATACAAAGTATGCTGCTGCTGAAGGGCAAGCAGTAATACTGAATCTAATGCTGCAGGTTTAATACAATTGTTTGTTCTACAATACTAGAATTCTAAAGGTTTTGAGTAACAGTACATTATTGCAGTATTGCACTTTCTTTTTTGGATGGAAAGAGTAGGTTTATTCTGAGTTCTGGTTCGTACTTCAGACACTGCTTGTTTTCAGGAGAGTGGTCTTCACTGCAATTGTTAAAGAACGTAGTTAGTAAATGTGTTTGTTAATAGAACTGTTGTTAATGTAGACATGCATTTGTTTGTTTTAGCAGTAGTAGTGATGTTTGACAAGTGTGCATAGCATGTAGTTGCAGTTTCCTTTGTCTATGTGCATTCTGTATATTTTACTTAGATACTGTTAGTTCAACTTGTCTTAGAAATTATTACAATAGTAAGCACACAGAGCACACTTTGCTTTTTAAGGCTGTGTTATTGGATGTTAGGAGATAGGAGAAATAACCGTATGCTTTTCTTGCTATTTAAACAGGGTAAATGGCAGGAACTGCGTTGAACAGCATGCAATGTATGTTTTTGTGAAGGTGTGGGAAATAAAGCAGAAGGATTTGATGGGTTTGGGAGCTTATTACTCTCCAGGATAGTTGTAGGGGAGAAGGTTCAAATAAGAAAGCCTGGAGATGTGTCAAAGGGACAAAGCAAGTTTACCAGACTGCAAGTGATTAGCAAACTACTGGGTGATGCTGTGGTGCTTGGAGATGGGAGAGTCTGAAATAAAGTAAGGAATGCAATGAAGGGTCTGGTGCTTGCATTGCAGACTGGTGGGAATGGGGAAGATGTTGTATGTTTTGGTTTACTACACTGTTTGTACATAGTTTTACATGATGTGATAGGCATGACTGCACCTGTGTATAGTTGAATGTTGTTGTAAAATCTAGAATGGAATGGGGAACCAGCTGGAATGAGAGAGCTGTCTAGGTGTGAAGAACAGTTGTAGAGGCAGTGGTCTTGTTTCAGCTGGGAGCCTTTCAAATGATATTGGCTATCTGTGTGCATGAATAAATATGCATGTACTCATCCTGGCTACGTGTCACTGTATAACACACTAGAAAACCTTCTACCACAATTATACTGTTATTTCTCCCATCTTTTAACATGAAATGACACTTTATTAGACAGCTGTGTGTGTTTTGTCTGATTACTATTATAATAATTCCTAAAGGAAGTTCAAATGATTGAATGTATGTTAAATATTCTGAAAGTATAGAAAGGAATTTGTATGTACATCCTATGCACTATAATGCATTAAATGCTATTATGGTTGGAATGTGGATAAATAGGTGGCAGTGGTTACACACATGACAGAATGAATGAAACAAAATAACAGTTTGCACATTACAGTTAGTAATATGGTAAATAGAAATGTGGACAGCAGACAGTTTTGCAAGTGACACTTGATCATAGCAGATGGGAGAAAGTACAGTAAGCTTTTTGTTATAGGTTATACAGGGTAAGTGGCAGTTACCCTGCATATATGCATTTATACAAGAGCTGTACATGTACTGTGCAGAAAATATTCATACATGTAGTTTGTGTTCATGCATGTGGATATGCATGAATCTGCAAGAAGAAATCTTGGAGAGTTTTATAGTAGTTGTTTGCTGTAGGTGCTTTGCAATCGCATCACAATTGTACTCAGAGCGATCAACAGTACATCTAAAGTGCTGAACTGTGATGATGGAGTTAGATGTAGAGTTCTTGGATGTGATTGGTGGATGGTTGTGTGACTGCTTAGCAGTAGCCATTGAGGGAATGGTGCAGAGAGTGAAGTGGAAAGGGTAGAAGGGCTGCCCCAGAATTACGCATTCCGCAGACACCGTGGGTGTTTGTGGACAGGGCGTGCCACATTCGGGGCTTCTAAACTTGAAATGGGAGTGTATTTTGGGGATTAGCCAATCAGGTATTGAGGTTCTACTTTGTATTGAGAGAGGCTTTGTGTAGTGAAGATGGCAAAGGTGGAAAAAGTCATAAAAGGAGTGGAGGTGGTGTGGTGCACTGTGTCCGGTTTCAATTTGCAGGCAATGCTGGAAGTTTGTCAGGATATGGCTAGGTTCAATAGTCCAGATGTAGTTATCCTGCATTGTGGTGCTGTGCATTTGGGCTATGTCAGTGCCCCTACTTTGTTGCAAGATCTGCAAAACTTGGTTCAGGCAGTCATCAAAGTCCTTCCAAATGCCAAGGTTATTTCTTCTGCTTTGTTACCTAGGGCAGTATGGTACAATAGTTCTGTTTTTTGTCCTCAGCAAAATGTTGCTAGGTGTTTAATTATCCAAGGCATGCTTGCTTTTATGATTAGAGCTGGGATTTTGTTTTGCAATAATGACAACATTGAATCTGGTAATGTCGTATACTTTAAAGAAATTGGCATGTCTTTATCTTTCATGGGAAATGCCATTCTGTTTTGGAATAGAAGGATTGCTTTGGAAAAGCTAATGTGAAGCTATTTGGAGAAAAATAAGGAAAAAACAAACAATAAAAATATAAAATAAAAGGTGTTTCTGTAGCATCTTAAAAACAAACCAAAACAAGGCTCTTTTCAGAGCTAACCTCAAAGGGGAAATGGGGCACACTATTTAAATTTTCATTCCCCACTCTCAGATTTTACAATTTGTTCAGCGTGTATTACATATGGGGATTTTGAGGCTGAGAGGCATGCAAATGAGACTGTGCATGACGAGGGGTTGGTCAATAAGGTTTACTGGGTGTTATGTGTAAGGAGAGACTTTGGCAGAAAATCTGTTTCCTGAGAGGATAGCAGATAGCTATGGCTGAGTCTTTCAGAAGGCAGATTGTCTGGATTTTGCGGGACTCATGGATAAATTGGTTGGAGGTACATGGAGATAGCTGTGGAGTGGCTGCACATCTTGGATTCCCTCATGTGGAAGTGCACTGGCATGGAGTGCGTGGAATGAAGTGGCAGGATTTGGTACCTCTTTGTGCTACTTTGGTGACACAGTGTCATCCAGACATTGTTATTATTGATTGTGGAGGGAACAGTTTAGGACATGTCTCTGAAATCTCTTTGCAATGAGCAATGAAAGAAGGACTTGGGAAAGTCATGGACATGTTTCCAAAGTTCTGAGTAATTTGTTCCCGTATTGTGCAGAGACAAATGTGGCTGCATTCTTCTACATTTTGTCCACAAATGGAGAAAGCAAGCACAATGTCAACAAGGCTGTTTGTGCCTTTTTGGGAGATGTTGGCATGTCCTCTTTTCACAATGAAAATATGATGTTCCGTAGTACACTCATTTTTCGCAGAGATGGAGTACATCTTACTTATGCTGGCAATCAGATTTTTCTGTGAAATATACAAAATGCATTGCAACCCTTTTTGGAATTAGAGCAATCTTTTTTCCAAAGTTGTTGACCATTTGAAGTTTTCAAAACACACAAAAACACCACCAAAAGTCTCTTTTCAGAGCCACCACTTCCTCCTGGAGAAGAGTGCAATGGTTTTGATACGGCAGCACCCCAAAGAATTTAAATATCCGTGGACTTCTAAAATGCACAGGGCCCTGTAGCATTTCATTGGCACCTCTATTTTTGTACTGTGAAAGGCGGCTCTGATTTTTGTTGTTTAGTATTATTTTTTATTAGACATGACACATCAGGAAAGGAAGGGAAGGGAGGGTAAGGAAGGGTCACCAACCATGGGGATATGAAAGGGCAGATGGAGAGAGGAAGATGTAGGGTGGGCCTTATTCAGGTAGTGGGCAGTCCGTCTCATGCTCCCGGACCACAGCCTCAAAAAGCACTTTGAAGGGTCTCCCCCCTTCAGAGTACTGTGTTGCAGTACATACACAATACTGTGACCCTCGAAAGGTAAGAGTCAACGGCATCACGTATGGCCTGTGAGGCAGCTGGAGGGATGTGCTGCCCCACAGGAGTGCCTCTTGTGGTGGCATGAGCAGAAACGGAAGATGCTGCAGGGGAACTCAACCTAATACGTTTATCGCAAGGTACAACCTTCAGAATAGACCCACCATGGAACAACCTTAGGTGTTGCTTCATTGAGGTAGTACTGTAACTGTACAAACCCGGTTTGCCACGACTCAGCACCAACTGCACTGAGTGCAGCGCACCTTGTTTGCACAAGCTTTCGGTACTCCATCAAGAGTGGCAACAACCTTCAAACCCAAGATTCACGGTGAGTGCTAGTAGTAGGGACTTCCACTACCTCATCCTTGTCATCCTTTTCATCCTCCTCTGCATCCTCATGCATGTTCCCCTTTGCAGGCCCTTGGGGATGTGGTGGTGTTGGAGGGGTTGGGGTGGTGCTGATGTTGAGACTCCAAATGTAAAGGAGCACAGCACAGCAAAAGCAATTTGTGACCACCAGCAATCTGGAGCAATGCTCTGTTCTGGAAATCCAAAATCAGAATGAGGATCACCTCTGGGGTGTGGCCTTTTATATGGGTTCTGGTGTATGTTTAGCAGACACCTGTGCTGTCTGCGAACACTTCGAGCACCAAAAAGGATTTTAAAAAGCTCAAAAAAGTATGCAGATTGCTAGTGACATGGTCTGAGACACGTCCAAGGGTGAAGTTTCACAGGAAAATACCTTGGAGTGCTCAAAGTAGCACTTTTTTAATGTCTGGGGGCCCAGACTGTGTTTGCGAACAAGAACCCATGCTTACCGTGGGTGCGGTCACATGATGACATTGCCGACACGTTCGCGAATGGCACGGGTGTCCATAGGACACCAAATGTGCGGGCTTGGGTGTACACATGTGTGCAGTTGTTCTACGGACAGGGTTTGTGTCCCCAAACTAATTAAAAGTGTGACACACATGCAGAGGACAGTTACGGACAGGCACAATGTTCGTAGGACCCATGGGTGTGATATGCATGCATGCGGTTGTTCTACGGACAGTGTTCAGGTCTCCGAACTATTAAATGTGCGTCTCAACTTTGCGGACAGACGGACGGGCTATGTGTTCTACAGACATATTCATTCTGGTTGCGGACAATGCAAACAGGGGGGATGTTCTTAGGACACTTTATTTTGAATAGTTGTGGACATGCGGACGGATTTAGTGTCCTGCGGACACCTCCATTTTGATTGCAGACAGTGCGAACAGGCATAGTGTCCTTAGGACACCCCCATTTTGGTTAATTGCGGACATGCAGACATCATATGTGTCCTAAGGACACCTCCATTTTGATTGCGGAAAGTGCGAACAGGTATAGTGTCCTTAGGACACCCCCATTTTGGTTAAAAGCGGACATCCCTGAGACCCACGCTGTCCATGGATACCCTAACTGTTTTTTTTTTTAAAACAAGACACAGAGGAATATAGTAACCGTACACATAATTTATTATTGTATAAAAATATAAAAAATATGAAATAGAGGGGAAGCAGAAATTGATACAAATACAGGGGAATTAGGGGTGTGTACATGTGTACATGTTGGATGGTAGGGGAGGAAGGGAGTGAAGTCTCATCATAACGTTTTTCCTTATAGAGATTTTTTGGGGATGGTTGGCTGGGACATTAGTTGGGATATTAGTTCATCCATTTTTTGTTCTAAACGCTGTGTCTGTGTCTGGTGTCTGTTAGAATATTATTCTTATTGTCTGTATGTTCTGTTTAAAAAAGTACACACATAAAATAATGGTTATTAATTGGTGTATTTAGAGAAATGTAGTGTAATTGGACTGCTGGTATCTTACATATGCACTTCTTATTTATTTTTTCATGTAATTTATTTTTATGCTGCTCTTTGAACAAGTTCAGTGTTTTAATTGCATGATACAACAATCTAAGATACCCCCTGAGTGTTTTGATAGTGTTGATGTTGACCGAGTCCGTCTGCGGACATGCGCACGGTCCAGGGACATCAGAATCACTAGCGTGGGACAGGGGCTTCAGTATGTTCTATGTTACATGTATATAAAGTAAGGGAATCCTACTAAAAACCTATGATATTCATACTCTTTGCAGAACGTAGCGGGTGTGAGCAGCTCGCCGCCAGTCCAGCTGCTGGTTAGATCCCAGCTCGGTCCTTGGGGCCTCTTGTGAGTGTTCTTTTGTTTTCTTTTTTAAATTTCCTGCTTTGTGCTCCGAGTGCGTTGTTCTCCCCCTCCCCTCCCCCCTGCAGCCACTTCCTGGTCCCCACTTCCCTCCCACCTACCTGCCTGCCCACCACCCCTCTGATTGGTGCTTGTCGGTGTCCCTCTGGGCTACCCGACGGCTGCTCTCCCCGCTCGCCTCTTTGCAGAACGTAGCGGGTGTGAGCAGCTCGCCGGCAGTCAAGCTGCTGGTTAGATCCCAGCTCGGTCCTCGGGGCCTCTTGAGAGTGTTCTTTTGTTTTGTTTTTTAAATTTCCTGCTTTGTGCTCCGAGCATGTTGTTCTCCCCCCCCCTGCAGCCACTTCCTGGTCCCCACGTCCCTCCTGCCTATCTGCACGCCCACCCCCCCTCTGAATGGTGCTTGTCGGTTTCCCTCTGGACTGCCCGACGGCTGCTCTCCCCGCTCGCCTCTTTGCAGAACGTAGCGGGTGTGAGCAGCTCGCCGGCAGTCCAGCTGCTGGTTAGATCCTAGCTCGGTCCTCGGGGCCTCTTGTGAGTGTTCTTTTGTTTTGTTTTTTAAATGTCCTGCTTTGCGCTCTGAACGCATTGTTCTTCCCCACCCCCCTCCCCCTGCAGCCACTTCTGGGTCCCCACTTCCCTCCAGCCTACCTGCCCGCCCACCACCCCCCTTCCCCTCCCCTATTGGGTGCACATCTGGTCTAAACTGACCCTCCTGGGCAGCCCCCTGCCCGGCAGCCCCCACGGCTAAGGGCCCCTTAGGCAAAGGGCGGCTCCCACAGCTGTGGCTCTTGTTGTGTCGGCAGGTGTCCGCAGGGGACGCCAGTTGCCAGTCAGTCTCCACTGATTAGTCCCACTAGCCTCCCTGCCTACCCCTCCTTCAGACTCATAAAGACGGCTGTGCCATTCCCCATGTTGTTTAATACGCACTGCACCAGTACTTGTGCTGTGTCAAAACTAGGCCTTTTTCTCCCCTTTCAGGATTCTCAAACTTAGGTGGCCTCTCCACATGTTGTTTAATACGCACTGTACCAGTATTAAAAATGTTGCGCTGTGTGAACTAGGCCTTTTTCTCCCCTTTCAGGATTCTCAAACTTAGGTTGTCTCTCCACATGTTGTTTAATACGCACTGTACAAGTATTTAAAATTTTGCGCTGTGTGAACTAGGCCTTTTTCTCCCCTTTCAGGATTCTCAAACTTAGGTGGTCTCTCCACATGTTGTTTAATATGCACAGTACCAGTATTTAAAATTTTGCGCTGTGTGAACTAGGCCTTTTTCTCCCCTTTCAGGATTCTCAAACTTCGGTGGTCTCTCCACATGTTGTGTAATACACACTGTACCAGTATTTAAAACATTTAGCGCTGTGTGAACTAGGCATTTTTCTCCCATTTCAGGATTCTCTAACTTAGGTGGTCTCTCCACATGTTGTTTAATACACACTGTACCAGTATTAAAAATGTTGGGCTGTGTGAACTAGGCCTTTTTCTCCCCTTTCAGAATTCTCAAGCTTAGGTTGTCTCTCCACATGTTGTTTAATACGCACTGTACCAGTATTTAAAATTTTTCGCTGTGTGAACTAGGCCTTTTTCTCCTCTTTCAGGATTCTCAAACTTAGGTGGTCTCTCCACATGTTGTTTAATATGCACTGTACCAGTATTTAACATTTTGCGCTGTGTGAACTAGGCCTTTTTCTCCTCTTTCAGGATTCTCAAGCTTAGGTTGTCTCTCCACATGTTGTTTAATACGCACTGTACCAGTATTTAAAAATGTTCGCTGTGTGAACTAGGCCTTTTTCTCCCCTTTCAGGATTTTCAAACTTAGGTGGTCTCTCCACATGCTTTTTAATATACACTGTACCAGTATTTAAAACATTGAGCGCTGTGTGAACTAGGCCTTTTTCTCCCCTTTCAGATTCTCAAACTTAGGTGGTCCCTCCACATGTTGTTTAATACGCACTGTACCAGTATGTAAAATGTTGCGTTGTGTGAACTAGTCCCTTTTCTCCCCTTTCATGATTCTCAAACTTAGGTGGTCTCTCCACATGTTGTTTAACATGCACTGTACCAGTATTTAAAAATTTGCGCTGTGTGAACTAGGCATTTTCTCCCCTTTCAGGTTTCTCAAACTTAGGTGGTCTCTCGACATGTTGTTTAATACGCACTGTACTAGTACTTAAAATTTTGCGCTGTGTGAACTTGGCCTTTTTCTCCCCTTTCAGGATTCTCAAACTTAGGTGGTCTCTCCACATGTTGTTTAATACACACTGTACCAGTATTTAAAATGTTTAGCGCTGTGTGAACTAGGCCTTTTTCTCCCCTTTCAGGATTCTCAATCTTAGGTGGTCTCTCCACATGTTGTGTAATATGCACTGTACCAGTATTTAAAATTTTGCATTGCGTGAACTAGTCCTTTTTCTCCCCTTTCAGGATTCTCAAACATAGGTTGTCTCTCAACATGTTGTTTAATTCGCACTGTAACAGTATTTAAATAAAATTGTGCTGTGTGAACTAGGCCTTTTCTCCCCTTTCAGGTTTCTCAAACTTAGGTGGTCTCTCCACATGTTGTTTAATACACACTGTACCAGTATTTAAAAATGTGCGCTTTGTGAACTAGACCTTTTCTCCCCTTTCAGGTTTCTCAAACTTAGGTGGTCTCTCCACATGTTGTTTAATACGCACTGTACCAGTATTTAAAATGTTGCGCTGTGTGAACTAGGTCTTTTCTCCCCTTTCAGGATTCGCAAACTTAGTTGGCTTCTCCCCGGTTCTATATTTGAGCATTGTGAGCTCTTTTACCCTGAGAGTCTGTCCTACTGCACAACTTAATTGTCGTTCGCTATCTTGTCCGCCTGCTCTCGCCTGTGTCTTCACCTCTCGCCTCCCCCCTCTGCCCCCTCCTCATCACCTACTCTATGGTGCTCTCTATCTCTCCTATCTTCTCTAACTGCTTCTCTATTGACTATCCTGCTCTCCTCACTAAATCTGGTAGGAAAAAGTTTAAAAAGGACATCCTGGTCTCCAATCCAGGCCTCCCTATCGCTGACACCTACACCAGTGCCTCCTCCAAGGAAACCATCACCAACATCCTCTTTGTCGTGTCTTCACCTGATTTATGGCCCCTTCATATGGTCTCTGTGCTCGCTCCTTTCTCCTCTTCTCCCATTAATGGTGGAACCCGTTAGGATGTCCTCTTGGCCTCCTTCCACTCCTCTAAGGTCATCATTAATGTTTACTCTAATGGGACCATCTTGGTCCAAGGTCCTCAGGCCAACCTTCACCTCTTTGATAGACGCTTCCTGCGCCTCATCAACTTCCTTTCTTCTCCTGCTGTCCCCCATCCCCTTTCCTTGGCTACCTTGCCTTCCTCCTCCCTCTCTGCCTCCTCTTGGGCTACCTCTACAACTCCACAGGGCGTACCTCTGATCTGTACCCCTCCCCAGAAGTCCTTCAAGGATGGCAACCTTCTCCACATTGCCACTCTTAACTCTTGCTCTGCTGTCAAACATTCCTCTGATATCTGCTGCCTTCTTGAAGAACTTGACCTAGATGTCCTCGGTCTCACTAAGACATGGTTCACGACCAGCTCTGTCACCAGCTTTGACATGCTTCTACCTGACGGCTACAAGATCCTCTCTGTGCCCAGGCCCAACCACTCTGGTGGGGGTGTTGCCCTTATCTTCCCTGAGTGGATTCCTGCCTCTGTCACTCCTTCGCAGACCTACTCCTCTTTTGAATGCCTTGTCTGCCGGCTCTCTCTCTCTCCTAGCCATTCCCTTACTGTGGCTACTATCGGCCACCTGGCAGATTTCCTCCTTCCTCGCCACGTGGGCGGACCTCTCCTCCTCTCTCTTGGCCTCAACCACTCAACTCTTCCTTCTTGGAGACTTCAACATCCACTTGGATGCCTCCTGTTCCCCCTCTGGATACATTTCTGTGACCTCTGCGACTCTCTCTCACTCACCATTCTCCCCTCCGGCCCGACTTATTCTGCAGGACACACTCTCGATGCTCTGATCCCCTCTGACCTTCCCCTCTATGTCCCTCTCTCCACTCCTCTCTCCTGGAGTGATCACTTTCTCCTATCCTCCCACCTCGCCCTCCCTACCCCTCAGGCCAAGCCACCTTCATCACTGCCACCCACCTTTGCGGTCATCCGACCAATGAAGCACATGTCAGTAGAGGCTTTAGCCGCCACCTTCTCACACGCTCCTCCCCCTTTGGCTCACTCCCACCCTGACACAGCCCTCTCCATGCTCCACTCTGCTATATCTGATACTCTTGATATCCTTGCCCCTGTCATAAGAATCCACCTGAAGCCCAAAGCCAAGTGTAACTCCTGGTATGACTCCGATCGTGTCACCCTAAAACGCGAGTGCAGGGTGGCCAAGAGTAAATGGCGTGCTTCATGTTCATCCTCTGACAAACTGGCCTGCCGCCTGCTGCAACAGCAATACCGCCTCTCCGTTCTCACCAAGAAGAGAGCCCATATCCAAGCCCGGATCTCTGCGGCATCTAACAACTCGGCTGAACTCTTTAAAATCTGCAAGGAACTGGCCAATCCTGCTGCTGTCTCTACCTCTCCTGTCCCTTCCCAGGCCCTCTGCACAGCTCTGGCTTCTCACTTCATTTCAAAAACTTGGGACATCCTGTCCTCACTCTCCTCCTACCGTCTCCCTCCCTCTATCCCCTACTCTTCCTCTGGCCCTTCTGCTGACACCCCCCCTCTCTGCCTTTCCCCTTTTCTCTGCAGACAAGGTTTCTCGACAAGTCTGATCTATGAAAGTCTCGTCAAAACAGGTTCACCCCTGTTTTCCAAAACTATCAAGGACCAAATCAACTCCCTGGCTCCTGCCCTGGCTGATTTCTGCAATCACTCCTTTGCCACTGGAGTCTTCCCATCCCCCCTGAAGCACTCCCTTGTGCACCCTCTTCTTAAGAAACCCTCTGCTGACCCCTCCTGCCCGGCTAACTATCGCCCAATCTCCATCACTCCCTTCCTGGGCAAGCTCCTGGAGAAACTGGCCATCTCCCATCTTAATCTCCGCTCCAAATCTGTTGGTTGTCTTCATGAACAGCAGTCTGGTTTCAGGGCTGCCAGAAGCACAGAAACTGCTCTCCTGAACATCCATGAAGACCTGCTCTCCAACCTTGACTCCAACACCCTGTGTGTCCTCATCTTGCTTGATCTCTCTTCTGCCTTTGACACTGTCAACCACGCCATCCTGCCCAACCGTCTCCATGATAACCTGGGTATCACTGGACAGGCTCTGGCGTGGCTGACTTCTTTCCTCTCTGACCGACCCTCCCAGGTCCAACTTGGGTCCTTCCTCTCGGATATCTTGTTGTCTACCTGTGGTGTCCCCCAGGGATCTAACCTCTCTCCTTGGCTGTTCGACCAATACCTGACACTCCTTGCCCACTGCATCGCCACTCTCTGCCCCAATTTTCAGTGCTATGCGGATGATACCCAGCACATTTTCAGGCTACCCTCGGCCTCCTCCTCTCCTTCCCTCATCTCTGACTGTCTGTCTACTATTCAGGAGTGGTGTGCCGCCAAGGACCTCTGCCTTAATGCCAGTAAGACTGAGATTCTACTCATCGGCACACACACCCTCTCCCTCCTTCCCTGCAGCTCTCTGGCCGGCCTCTTTTTTTTTATTTTTTTTTATTTATTGAATATAGTTGCATTTACAACAACTTTTTCAATTTATACATATTACAAAAATTCATTCTTTCATAAGTAAAAACACTGACATGAACAATAAGTCAATTAAACATACATTTGCAATTACAGTTACATCCATCTTTCAAGTGTTGACATTTAATTTAATATACTGTATATCGGTCATTCCATATTTAAGGATTTTAAAAAATTACTGGTAGCAATCCTTATGCCCATACATTCAGTTGCAGCCAAAGCGACCCATCTGTTGCTTGGGTCTATTTGTGCAAAGTACGCAAAATATTTGGAAAAGTGGATGTTTCTTAGACTCAAGAGTTTAGGGGCTGTACACTCCAGTAATAAATGTTGCAAGGTTTCAACAATTGCTGTATCTTGACAAAACCTGCACCAATTAAGGTCTGGTGTAATTTGTCTCCTTCTTAGTTTGACTTCCCTAGTAGGCCAGATATTAAACCGCAGCCTCAAGATATCAGATCTAATAGCAGAGGAGGGAGCCAAGCACAAGTACGAGGCAGTGTCTTTATATGGTTTAGGTCCAAATATAGCAGTGTCAAAATCTTTATAAGTTAAACATTTTTCACGGGTCTCAATCCAGTCCATCATATGGACTTTCTTTTTTGCTCTCTGTGGATGGTCTAATAAAAGGCTCAGTGAAATATCGGCCTTCACCATGACAGAGAGAACATTTGTGGACCACTGTTTCGGGAATATTTCTGCTGAGTTTAGTATATTTTGGAGATAGATGACAAAGCAGAATTGTCTTGTGTTGAGAGCAAACACTTACGAAACAATGTGCATAAGCGCCAATTATATTGGGCAGTTAATGAAATTATGCCCAATTCATATCGCATCATCGCCCCAGGAATACATTGTGGTAAATGTAGAATGGCTCGCCAAAATTTGGATTCTAATTGATTAAGAAAACCATTTGGTAGGATTTGTGTTTCCAAACCATAAAGAATAGTTGGAACAACATTTTGATTCCAAAATAGAAGGGCTGCTTTGAGTGTGAATTTACCATACCTAGATACAATTATTCGAGTTTGACAGATTGCTATAATTAGCTTCTGCTTAATTTTGTTCAACTGTGAATGTAATGTGGGACAGCCGTCAAAAATGACACCCAAATAAACATAATTTGGAACTATCTTTATGGGTATTCTCTCAATTTGCCATTCTAACAAATGCTTGTGTAGACCTTTAGGGATGAACGTGACAATCTGTGTTTTAGCAGTATTTATAGTTAATTCATTTTCTTTAAAATAACTGCATAGTGCTGACAGAAGATTGCGTAGGCCACTAGATGTTTTTGACACAAGCACAAGATCATCTGCATACCATAAGGCACTAATTTTGACACCATTTAGCTTTGGAGCGTCAGCCACTATTTTAGTAAAGATCCACCGAACATCATTGATAAAGAAATTGAACAAGGCTGACGCTAGGCTACATCCCTGCTTTAACCCTCTATACGTTTGAACAGGGGATGATAAAAGACCTTCAGCATTTAATCTTACAAAGATCTTAGTTTTGGAATGCAAAGCAAAAATGATGTCTATAAGGGTGGAGGGGCACTCCGCCTTGATTAACTTATTGATGAGTTTAGGTCTTGATACCGAATCAAAGGCGGAATGTAAATCCACAAATGCAAAATATCTGGGCTGTCTCTTACACTGGGCTTGTTGTCGAATAGCATTTAAAGAGAGTAAATTAAAACTAGTACCCAAACCAGCCACAAAACCAGTTTGTGCTGGATCGCGTTGACAGGCTATGGATGACCAGAGATTGAAATCTCTTAATACCAACGTGGTGAACAACTTCCCTGGGGCGTCTAATAGCGCTATCGGACGATAACTTTTGGCGTCCATGCGATCACCCTTTTTATAAATCGGGATAATCACGGATGAGCGCCAAGAGTCTGGTAAGCTTTTGGTTTGCAAAATGTGATGAAATACATTGCTAAGAATGAGAGCCCATTCATTTATGTTTTGTTTAAACATCCAGTTTGTAAGTCCGTCAGGGCCTGCTGCTCTTGACGAGGATGCTGTTTTGATGAGGGTCTGGATGGTGTTTTCAGTATATTGCAGCTCCCAACTTCTTGCAGAACTGCCATTGTAAATATAGCTACTCATCTTAGGATCGTCATATAGTGTGGAGAAATGTTTAAGCCACACAGATTCAGGAACACCATTGAGTTGAAAGGACATTTGTGGTGCTGTGCTACATTTATTCAGCAGTTCCCAGATCAAACCAGAGTTTTTATTACAACATATTTGTAAAAACCTTTCACTGTCTAGTTGGTATAGTGCAGCTTTCCTTGACCGTGTCCAATTTCGATATTTTGTGTTGGCAGACCTGACCGCTTTAGTCTGTTCAATTATTGGTAATTTTCGTAGTTTTCTGATCTCTTTGCGATAGGCTTTCTTTCTCTCACAGAGAGCCAGATCAAACCCATGAGCATGGCTTTTCAGCGGCCTGTCGTGAACAGGCTGGATATTTGAAAAAGTACTTAAGACATCTATATAAGTTGTGGTCCCTTGAGCTCTATGATTGTTTAATGAAATTGCTTCATTCAAAGCCAACAATTTATTCGTGGACCACTTAAATCTATTTTTGCCATTATTTACTACCAAGATTTGTTTATAATAATGTGCGTTTTTTGAGCAATCAGTCGTTGGGACTAACCAAGATAGAGCTAAAAGATGGTGATCACTGGTTGTCTGTTTTACAACGACAAATTTAGAGGCATTCATGAAAATGTTGTTAGATATAAAAACATAATCAATTGTAGATTTTGAATTACCTCTCTCCCAGGTGTTCATTGAGGGGATATCTCCTATAATTGTGCCATTTGCAATTTTTAAGTCAAGATCTTTCATAAAAGACATCCATCTTGCTCCATTGAGGTTTTTGCTCCTTGAATTATGCTCGACACATGAAAAGTTTAGATCGCCCATTACAAGAATTCCAGATATATTGCCCTGAATAGAGATCAATTCAAAGAGAGACGACAGGGTTGTGTAAAAGCTTTCATCAGTGATGCCTGCGGGGTTTCTATACACATTGATAAGAGCATATGTCTGCGTCTGATAGCAAATCTTGACCAATTGTATGTATTTATTTGGCGCTTGCCAGGGGAAGATTTTATAACCCTTGCTTGCTTTCACCGCAACTAATAGGCCGGCAGTGGGTCTACCTTTGCCGCTATGTTCGGCTGGAAGTAGACTGATATCGTGGTCATCCCAGATTGGCGGCTTTAATAACCATGTTTCTTGTAGTGCTACAATGTCATATGTATTCAATTGATTATTTAATGTCCATTGCAAGTGGGAGTGACCTCGGGTATTCCAGCAGGCTAGTAAAATTTCAGTGAGAGGAGGATTTATTAGTGGTTATGAGTTATGATTGACAGAAGCCGACACGCCTATATGTGAGACATTGATACAGAAGTTACAACTACATACTGATTGCGGTTTAAATTTTGAAGCTTCTTTATTATTTGACTCATTCGGGAGTTGGCGTGCTGGATCTTGAGCTAATAAGAAGCCAAGATTAAATAGTTCCATTCTTGCATTCCAAAGTGTATTGCGGACTATTCCAGATTTAATCCACAATCTTACTACGGAGAGATTCTTGTCGCACAAAAACTCTATTTGATTTATATCAGAAGACGAGATGGCATCCAAACCTTCAACGTCTCCAAAGATATTGAGGACACTGGCACGACATAAGTCATATTTTGGGTAAGACCCATCTCGACACTTCAAAATTAAGGTATGAAACGAGTTGAACTTTTTTGACAATGCAGTGCTAACATCATCTGTATAATGTTTATTGATAGCTTTGCCAGTTTCTGAGCTCTTTCTAATGTTTTCTTTTACAATATCTTGTTTACAACAAGTATTTCCTGGAAGTGGATTCTGATTTAGACTCATATCAGTTCTATTGTTAGAAGGTACTTCGATGACACTCTCATTATGTGGCTCATGGATCTGAGAAGGGGGGGCCCTACCACTTGAAATTTCTGGCAGGGCCTCTGCGATTCTTTTTACTAAATAAGAATCTACTACAGCTCTCAATGAGGTTAATCGATCGATACTACCTGCTGATGGGATACCTGTTTTGACATGTTTGACATACCCGCTTAGAGTTGTTTGTGGATGTACGGATAGAGTCGTCTGCACAGCAGGCGACGTTTGTATCTTGTCGGGGGATGTTAACAATAAGTTTACCAACTCATTCAGAGGATCATATTCCACGGGCGGGATTGAAGCCTCCTTGGAGGCCACTTGTGGAATTGAAGAAATATCTGCCGTAGCTTTAATTGCCGAGGGTACATTCGGGCTGGTGTCTGATTCAGACTGTATAATATCAGCACCACTGTCTATAGATATACTCGGAATACAAGAATTGCTTTTTTGAGCTTCTGTCACGGGACGCTTTTGAGGCTGTTTTTTAGCCCCAATCTTAGTGGCTGCAATTTTTGATTTTTTGTTACTCGCCGCTGTACGACCATTCTTTTGGAGATTAGGCTTAAAAAAGCCGTGTGAGTTAAAATTGTCAGAATGTTGAACAGCATTCTTAGGTGGAGAGTCTACGCTGATCCAAGACTCATTATTTTTTGCAGTCCCGGCATCTTCCGCACACTCAATTGGACGAATAACATTGGAGAATGTTGGTAATGCAGAGGTTAAGCTCACAGGTTCTACGCAGGGGACTTCCACTGTGCGAATGTGGTGCGTAATAGGCGCACCAGGATTTGCAAGCAAGACTTGCTGAGATGAGACATATGTTTCAAGAAGAGAACTCTTTGCTCCAGATTTCCTAGAGAAAGATTTACATTGGTTTTCGCTGCGCTTTCTCTCATCCATTCACTGACGTTGTTTAGCTTATTTGTTTGAGCAGTTATTTTCTGCTCCAAAGAATTAAAAAGCTTAAATAGGCTATATATAGTAGTATTAATTGCCCCCAGAGTGACCTCTAAAAGGGCCGGATTTGCAGCTACTGGGCTGCTTAATTTATCCCTGTCAGTTGCTAGACAGCGACGAGGTGTTGGTTGTAAAAAGGACACCTCCTCCTCTCTAGATGAATGCAAGGAGCAAGATTGGGCATAATTAGTCCCAATTGAAGCCCTCGAGCTTTCTAAATCCCTACAGTCAATGGGATCAGTTTGAGAGGGCAAAAGGGATTTAATGGGACTAACATGTCCCACAGTTTCAATGATTACAGAAGCACCCGAATCATTCAAAGTTGTTGTTTCTTGTACTGCAATGAGATTTGAGTTTAATGGGTCTTCACTCTCTTGCATTGATTCTTCTAAAAGTGTAGCAAAGGTTTGAATAGGTTTGCGGATTCTTGTAGGGGAATGCATAGCAGTTAATAGCGTCTGATCTGAGATGGTAGTGCTTAGGGTGGAAGCAGTAATGACACTATTTAATTGATTTATAGATGTGTTCCCATCAGTTAAAACTGACATAGGGATACCCAGTTTTACGGTTTTGGCCACCGGAAGCGGCGAGTTCATCGGCTCAATCAACGTTCTCCCGCTTTGTACTTTTTCATAAAATTTACGTATATCATTCTGACAAGGGCTATTACTAATTGGTGTCAAGATAATCTTTTTTTTGGACACTCGTGTGCCACTTTTAGGCTTCTCCTGTGTTTTTGGAGTATTCTTATTAAGAGGAGTTTGTAGGGGGGATACTTGAGCCGATGGACCCTGCCTCTCACTAGACTGTTGCAACATAGAATCTCTAGTACTATCAGAGGGCATACCTGTCTTCAAAGTGAACATTTAAAAACGAACCAACAGTTAATATATTACACCTGTTAAAACCTAATATTATGACAAGCAGAGAAGATGGACTGAAGACAATTAAAGTAAAAGCTAGACAATGGTTAGAAAATAGAAATCATCAAAAACTACCAGTCAATAAATATGTCACCTCGCCACCATCCGCAAAACAGCCGCACAACAGTAGCTGGACTTTACTCCTCCGGGCTTAACGCCGCGAGGGTGCTTCCAGACTGATTAAAAGCCCGTGGGCTAGTCACGTGCTTGGTCACGTGGAGCGCTGAAGACACGCCTCCTCCAGGAAGCGGTACGGCAAGAGCTACGGCTCGCAATGCCGTGTGGAGCAGAGCAATGGGAACGTCAGAGCTTCGAGTCCCAACACTTTTAGAACACAACAATGCGCTGCTCGGGCGCTTCCAGACTGATTAAAAGCCCGTGGGCTAGTCACGTGCTTGGTCACGTGGAGCGCTGAAGACACGCCTCCTCCAGGAAGCGGTACGGCAAGAGCTACGGCTCGCAATGCCGTGTGGAGCAGAGCAATGGGAACGTCAGAGCTTCGAGTCCCAACACTTTTAGAACACAACAATGCGCCGCTCGGGCGCTTCCAGACTGATTAAAAGCCCGTGGGCTAGTCACGTGCTTGGTCACGTGGAGCGCTGAAGACACGCCTCCTCCAGGAAGCGGTACGGCAAGAGCTACGGCTCGCAATGCCGTGTGGAGCAGAGCAATGGGAACGTCAGAGCTTCGAGTCCCAACACTTTTAGAACACAACAATGCGCCGCTCGGGCGCTTCCAGACTGATTAAAAGCCCGTGGGCTAGTCACGTGCTTGGTCACGTGGAGCGCTGAAGACACGCCTCCTCCAGGAAGCGGTACGGCAAGAGCTACGGCTCGCAATGCCGTGTGGAGCAGAGCAATGGGAACGTCAGAGCTTCGAGTCCCAACACTTTTAGAACACAACAATGCCTCTCTTGGCCATCTTCCTGCTCCCACCTGCAAGGGTAAAAAACTTGGGGTCATCTTCGACTCCACACTCTCCTTCTCTCCTCACATCTCCGACGTCTCTAAGAAGTCACACTACCAGCTGCACCTCCTCAGACTTATTATTCCTCTCCCTCTCCTCTCCTTCCCCCAGAAACTCACCGTCTCGAGAGCCCTGGTTATCTCTAGGCTGGACTATTGCAACAGCCTCTATCTAAACTTGGCTGCCTCTACTCTTCGCCCTCTGCAACTTATCCAAAACAGGACTGCGAGACTTGTCCTTGGCCTCAAGCCCAGGGATCATATCTCTCCAGGACTGAAATCTCTGCACTGCTCCCAGTGGCTGCAAGGATTAAGTTAAAAATACTCTGCATTATCCACAAGGCCTTCTGGGGCCTGGGGGCTGGGGCCGCATTACCTTCAACTCTCTCTTCCTAAATACCTTCCTTCTCGGGCTCTTCGCTCATCTGCCTCCAACTCCCTCAGGGTCAGCCGCTTCTCCAAGCAATGAGTTGGTGGTCGAACTCTCTCTTCGGCAGGGGCCTCCCTCTGGGACAGCCTTCCTGCCTCCCTAAAACTTGAGGAGAACCATCTCCGGTTCCGGAAACACCTCAAAACCTTCCTCTTTGCTTCTGCTTTCTCTGTCTCTCTCCCCTGCTGCAATTCCCGGCCGAATCTGCACTGGTTACCTGGCCACCCTTTCTGATCTTGGGGTCAGGTCCCGCCTTTTGCACTCCTGCCCTGCCTCCCTGGCAACCCCCGCATTTAGGGACTGGTTTTCTGTATCCCTACAGTCCCCCTACCAGCACTTATGTCTGCTCTTACCTTGCACTTGCCACCATCAGGCCGCTTTTACCTATCGTATTTATTCTTCTCTCCCTTGTGCTGCACTTCCCCCTCTCCCTTCCCCCAGGCACTTTTCCCTGTCTCCCTAACCTTGCAATTGCGCGATCTGAATGACACCTGGCATAGTAGGATTGTTGTCTGTCTTTCCACTTTTTTCCCTCCCTTGCCTCGTCACGCCTTGAAACACTTGTGTATAGGCGCGTTATAAATGCCATATCATATCATGCTATATCTATTTCTATATCTAGATTCAGTGAAACAACATTTTTAAGAGGATGTTATAGTTAAGTTGCACTCCAAAAAAACAATAATATTCAGTGAAAAAGCCTTGTTAAAGGGACGTTATGGTTGAGTTGCGCTCCTATAAACCTATGAAATTCAGTGAAAAACCGTTGTTAATGGGACGTTATGGTTAAGTTGCGCTACTAGAAACCTATGAAATTCAGCGAAAAAACTTTGTTAAAGGGATGTTATGGTTACAAGTCAAACCGAAAAAAAAACCTGAAATTCGTCAGTTATGGTACGCTAAGCAATCATAACTCGTGCCACCACCGTGCACTGCTAAGACTAACACCCAGGACATCAAAGATGACATCACTTCCAACAGCCCCCATTATCCCCCACACACCTGTCATACTTAGCTGTGCATCAGCACCTCCATCCTGAATGTATTTTACCCCTGCTTTCTTCACCCATAAATGTTCAATTTTAAATGTTCACAATGTCAGTGCAGAAGTACCCAACCATGACTCATTGTGAAGGGTAAGTGGGGCTCTGCAGACATCCCCAGCCATCATTGTATGTTTTTTTTAAATATAAAACTATGGGTCACACAGTCTCCCTGATGCTTTATTTTGCAATAAGTCTTTGCTCTTACCACCCCTATTCTCATCCCTTTTGTAATAGGAATACTAACCTGCGTTTTAGAAATGCATTAAAGAGTCTGATAAAGGCCTTTAATGCACTTGACAATCTGTACAGAGTAGAGAATAAGTAATGTTTGTTATTCATATTATTACTATTGTTGGTATTTCTATTGTTAGGTAGAGTTAATTGTAAAATCTTTAAGACTTTTGCCTGGAGATGCGGGCAATATGGCTACTTATCTGCCCGGAATCCTGAATTATGGGCCAGACTGAAGTGAGGGTGCATAAGGAGAGCTGAGGGAACATAAGAGGACAGGTTCTCTAGCAATTGCAAACAAAAGGACTATTAAGTACCAGCTGGATGGCATGCTTTGAAGCAAGAAATTTAACAAAATAGAAACATGTGCTTCCACTGTACAATGGCACTTGGCAGCCTGCATGACTTAGCCCTTATGCCTTTTCACTCTTCAGCGATGGGGTAGACGAGGAGGGAGGAGGCAGCTTCAATGCCAGAGCTATACCGAGAGAGGCCTAGGGAGAAGGAAACTGAAACCTGAGGTCAGGAAAGGAGGAGTGCCTGGCAGAGGTGCAGGGATGTGGCAGGGATGAAGAGAGGTGAGTATGAGCACCTTGGATGAGGTGGGGGAAAAGGCGTGACACCCAGAGTGGCCAAAAGAATCCCACGAGTAATGGGGTATAACAGCTACACTCGCACATATTTCACAAAAGCCCTGGAACCTGATTGGTTAGCAGAATTTAAGATTTCCTCTGGGTGCTAATTATTTAATTACCACATGTAAAATTAGCTTAATGGCTTTGTCAGGAGAACATTATTTAGAATACAAACTATTATGCTTAAAACAACCATTTATACACAATATATATATATCTGGTGGCAACAGGAATACCCATAGCGTCCTCCATCTTGATGGGAGGTCCAATTTAGCTGTCATCATTGAAGATGTGTGTTAACAATCTCCTCTGAGATGAGAGAATGCTTATCCTTTAACCAGCCCCATCCAAGCCCCATTCAATAGAACAGATGAACAGTCTTAATGAAAAAGCAGGACCAACAGTCTGCTTCCAGACTCAGTAGATAAAACACCAAAGCTCGTTTTTCTTGAAGAGACAACAGTACTCTAATCAAGACAATACAATGATTGTGTCTGTTGTTGCAGCATTATAAAATGAATCCAAGTTGATAATGATACACTCGACAGCACCAATACAGCAAGCACAAAGTGTAAAATATCCAGTATAAGGCTGTTAAGAATGAGCCTTTCCATTAGGCCTCAGAGCAAATGTGACATTGCACACAACATGGTAGGGATAGTTGTAAGCCATTGATCAAATATTGAGATACTCATAGAACCATTTGGAAGTGACTTGAAACTTGGACATGAAACATTTATTCTGCATGTGGAAGTGTATATATATATGTAAAGCTCATTAAAAGATCTGACTTAATCAGTTGTACTTAAAATTAGTTCTGGGTGAAAATGCTGCCTGCGAGGTGAAAAAGTGCGAAATTTGCATTGGAATCCACTTCCACCCGTTTGCATAATTAGCATGACTGTTTCTTTCACCACTGATATTTCACCACCTCGAACGCTGACGCATTTTCATCGCGTTTTTTGTGGTTTCATTCAGAGCTTCAGGAAATACATGTACCAATTACCTCTTTTATCTGAGCAAACCAACCACCGCCCACCCCGGTACTTTTCATTACCCATTGTGCTGTATGCACAATGAAACAATAGACCAGTTCTGGTTTCGTTTTGTACCAACCGTGTGTTGTTTTATTTTCATGTTAGTTTCGTGTAGCGGAAATAGATGCTTTGTGTGGGATTTCGATCTGTGCTATTTTCGCACAACAGCACGAGAAACTCTCTGTGGTTCTTTTCCAACCCATGCTGGTTTGGTGCAGCAACACCAACAACTGTGGGAGGTTTTTTCCCGACCCATGATGGTTTTGCAGTGCATTACAAGAAGCTTTGTGTGGTTCTTTCGCAACCAGTGCTGGTTTTGTGCAGCCACACACAACATTTTGTGCTGTTCTTGTTTGACCCATGTCTGTTTCATGGAAAGAAACAAGAAACTATGCGCAACCAATTTCAATTTGTGCTACATTTTTGCTGTGGCTATGAAACTTTGAAGGGTTCTTTTCGATCCATGTTGGTTTCACGCAGCGAACCAAGAAACGTTGTGCTCCCCTTTTTGGAGTTTAGTTGGGGCACTGCCTGTGTGTTTGTGAGGGTAAAAGAGAAAAAAGAGAGAGAGTAAATAAAACAGTTAAGAAAGACTAGGTAGGTATTGGCCTTTCCTGGAGTGCTGGTTTTGACAGCTTCCTTGTCTTCTGGCAGGGAACCATCACCACCCCTTGCACTGCCAACACACGGGTGTGTGTGTGTGTGTGTTACTTATTCTATCCTGGAGTTCTGGTCTACTAATTTCCTTGTCTTGTGATGGGGCCTCTCCAACACCACCACTCCCTTTCAATGGTTCTCGTGAGAAAGAAAAAGAAAAAGTGTTGGTTAGTTAATAAGGTGTATGTGTGTGTGTGTATATGTGCCTAAGCATCATCTGTCTCATACTAGTCCCGTCTTTCTCCTCTGCTGAGTGTCACACGGTGGTAGGGCACTGCTCTGCTTGATGCATTGTTCTTCATTCCTCATTGCCTGGCACTATTCAGGGTGGTTCTTCTTCATGTGTTCATGGACAATAGTCAAGACATTTTGAAGCAGCATCTGGCCACACCCCAGAAGCAACCCAAAGAACCAGCATGATTGACCCAAGCCACCAAGGAACGCCTTGCAATTCTGTGTCCCCACTCCTGAGATCCCACAACCCAATAGAGCAGAAACATTAGGACCCTGATGCATGTGTTTCAGTGGCTTGCTTGTGGTCATAACCAGAGGTTCAAGGCTCCTTAATGAGTCACCTTGAGGAGCGTTGTCCCTCATTGCTGCTGTGCCAATCATCGTTCTTACAGTGGTGGATGTGCTGCCTGATGTCGTCACCACTGGTGGAGCTAGGTCCTCGGAACCTCTGGAGATCTTGTGACAGCCCATTTGGTGTAGGGACATGGGCAATAGGCCAAGCGAGCATTTCCCAGAAACAACTCCTCATGAACTTTGCACATTGAAAGCAGATGACAGTTACAGCAGCCTTGATCATGTTGAGTCTAGGCAGAAAGGCAAAGTGATTTCAGGTCCATGACTTGCCTCAAGCGGCAGCACCAGGTAGTACTGGTATGGTGATGCTGGCTGATGGTCTGGCAGTGGTGGTGAGTGCTAATGGTCGTGCAGAGGTACTGGAAGCTGATGGACTGGCAGTGATGGTGGGAGCTGATTGTCCGGCAGTGGTTGTTGTAGCTGATAGTGCCGTGGCTACTGATCCTGGAATGCAGAGGGTGGCTGCTGCTTTTGCCAATATTGGTGCTGTTGTGCTAGTTCCATTTTCTGGGTTAGGGGTGGTGGTAGTTAGTGCCCCTCTCTGCTTCTTTTCTGGTGGTGTCACTGGGCACTCATCTTCCTCCACCTGCTCGCTGTCAGTGAAGCAGACACTGCTTACAAGTCCTTTGACTCGAAAAGGAAGGTCAAGCCCTGTGATGAATGTCTCCTCCCCTTTATCATCATGCTCCAAGACAATGGTGTTGGAATCCTCAGAGTCTGATTTGTTGGTGGTGTTGTCTCCTGGTGTGGTGGTGGTGGGGGCGATGGTTGCTGGTGCAGTGAAGGCTTTCCTCTTCTGATTCTGTACTGGTGGTGGCTGCTGCGAGTCTTCCTCAAGACTGGTGAAGGACTTGTGTGCACTGCAAAGTAGAAGGTTGAAGGAGTAGCACCCTGGTATCCCACCTCCTCCTCCTCTGCTTCCTCTTGCTGTTTGATGATGCGGCCTCCTCCTCAGGGTCTGCTTCCGTGGTGGTGGCGCAGAATGCAGGCAGCAGCGCTGGGCTGCCATACATTCTGTCACTGAAGCCCACATTGGACAGTAGGCAGCCAAGGCTGTCATCCGCTGATGTTGCTCTGCACCAGGAAACAGGTCCTGCCTCTCCTGTGGTGGTGTGCTGCTGCTGCTGCTGGCTGCATACGGTGGTGAATCACCTCCTATCACCATCATGAGCTGGTGCCTGCCAACGCTACTCCTCCTGCCTGCTGATGGTCCTGCTGCAGGTGGTTGTCCTGGCTGCTGGTGCTGCAAAAAAGTTCAGCTGCTGCTGGATGAAGGTGCTGGGGATGCTGCTGCTCCTAGCACTCCTCTCCCAAACAGGAGTTGCGGTGGAGACTTGGAGGTAAGGCTACATTTATATATGCATTGCTATAGACAAGGTAGCCAATCGTGGGACACTATTTTGTGCTTGGTATGTTTTCCATTCTCACTTAGTTTTGCTGCAAAATGTAGCGCGAAGCATTCACCAGCACGGGTCACGTTAATCATGACTGTGGCGCACACAAAACATATATGGGGCCAGATTACAGAAACTGTGCACTGGTGCAAGTGCAAAGTTGCACGGTATTGCCCTAGTGCTAATACAGTCCAACGTTGCCCTTGCATTGGCGCAAGGTTTCTGTAATCTGGTCCATGGAGTGCGAGTCATTGGCCCGGAACCAAAAATGAAACCGATATTGGACAGAGACGCTCGTGCGCGCAAAAGCGAATTGGGCATCCTGCGTGAAACAGGGAACAAACATGTACCGAAAACAACGTGTCCGAAACGCGATGCAAAGCCCATGCGCGCAATCACACATGGATGTCCATCATTGGCATGAAACCGAACCAGAAATGGGCAGAGGGGCGTGAAAGCAAATCGTCCGTTGCGTGCAAAATGCGGCACAAACATGTTTGAGCTTTGCTTAGAATGGGTTTGCTGTAAGGGTGAAGGAAGCTGGCACACGATCGGAAAACTTGCGTCCCGGCAGACGGGCAACAGGAAGCGGATCTAAATCTGACAGATTTCGTCTTCGCGGCTGGCAGAGCGGAATCTAACAATTGCACTCACCAAGACTTAAAACAGCTAAGCAGGTTATGCGAGATCACCCATAAGCAAACTCATTTGGTGTCATCTTGGAATTTATGATTTTTTCCATGTAAGACTGAAATCATTACATCAAGAAATAATGTCAAATTCTGAAGAATGTTGTGAGAATACATCGTTGGTGTCACTAGAAGACATTATGGACACTTCAAGGGGAATCTTTCGTATAAGACAGCTATAGCCCTTTATCCACAGCTTTCCAGAAGCTGCAGGAGAAAGATTCTGCATTGGTGGATACAAACAGTTACTTTATTTGAAGGCCAAACAAGAGCACTCGTTTCCAAGACTGGTTCTAATTTGCGCAGAAACAGCAGTTCCAATTAAGTCAACTCTTAAAATGCACTGCAAACAACATCAAACATAAATACATATTTAAGAGTATGTACTTTTGAAGCGAATTATGTACAACTGCAGCAGCCTCGCATACAGTGTTGGCATGGCCCAGGGTAGTTGCTTTATCTGAATTCGGAAAATTGCACATGTTAAGCTAAATGTGTTACTTCACATAGTTGAGCCCCTTGGGAATTATAATGTCAAATAATGTCCCTAGTCATAAAAGATAAATGAATCATAAAAGGAAAGTAATTTGCCAAATGTGCTTCTAGTGATCGCTGTGCAAACTTGATGTTCCATTATTAGTCACATTAGGCAGTAGAGGGTTCTTGAATATCTAATGAACATTATTTCACTTTCTATCGTAATATAAGAGTTCAATATATATGTCTGCACCTATCTGTATTGAAGAGAGTTTTCATCTCTTATTATTGCGCGTTGAACTGCCTAAAAAAGACACAAAGGTAATCTAATGGTTGCTTACTTCGGAGTGTAATACATATTTCCTTATACTGCATTTTGCCTTGAATTAATGATGCAATGAGCCCTTGAAATAGATGCCAATCATCTTCCTTAATTAGTTGCTTAAGTGAAAATCCTTAGTAAAGCAGTTTACTTTTGTTTTAATTGTGGAGGCATGCAAAAGTAGCAAGGCATTTGGAACGACACAGTTGTGTATAACTAGCAATGTGACCCCTACACAATACATCATAGTACACACGGATGCATTACGCACAGATTATTATTATTATTATTATTATTATTATTATTATTATTAGTAGTAGTAGTAGTAGTAGTAGTATCATTAATGCTGTTCTTATTATTAGCAGTAGTAGTAGTGGTTAGTGGTAGTAGTATGAATGGTAGTATTAATAGTAGCATTCATGAGCCTGCCAAAAAAAGTCCTATAAACAAAAAACCGATGCTAATGACATATTCCAAATTAACAATCCCTTTTACATCACATAAATCCACCAATACATAAGAATCCGTGCTTAGTGTATACATCATTGTGCAAAGAAGCAAGACATCTGGAATTTAACTCATGAGTACAACCAGCAAGTATTTAGCGGATGTGTTTACGAAGTGACTGCCAACTTTTGTTTCTCTACCATAAAAATCAGTGAAGCCTCCTGTGAAACTATTTCCATTTTTGATACATCTTATCTTTAAGCTGCCTAACGTTTCTTGACTGTCTCTTTAAAACTGAATGGCATTGGCTATTTATTGTATTGTTGAATTGCGCCTGATCCCCCAAGTTCATCTTAGGTGATATATCCAGTTATTCCCCTGAGGGATTTTTCGGCAACTTTGTTCCTTACTGAGCAATTGGTGTTCTCCCTTTTTCTCTAAAACCCTGTGTGACCAGAGTGGAGTCTCCATCCTTCATTCATTTAAAGCGAAAAGCCAGCTCGTTGCTTCTGCTGCCTATGCTGACGAATTAGCCTTTGGGGGGCAGGGGGTGGCGGGCATAAGGTGCATGTAAAGCGAGACTTAATGGCCCACCAAAGTGAGGGTCGATAAGGAAGGCTGAGGGACACCTAAGAGCTACTATGGGCTAGAGTGCTAGATTTTGAGCACTCGTTGGCTCTGAGGGATCAGCTTTTTATGTCAAAAGGTACTTCTAACGAATGGGACATGTTTCACAATGCACCTTTTGAGATGCAGCACTATGCGCAGACATGAAGGAGGCGGGGAAGTTGAGACAGGTGACCGGAAAAGTCACCCGGCGGAAGCGGATGCCTATTCCAGATAGCTGCAGCCCTATTGGCGGTTGGGGACTTTATTATCATAAATTCAGCAGACACTGAAATGGGAGACACCGCTTACAGCGGATGCTGTGCCTCTCAGTATTGTTAATAGGTGTGTGCATTGGGCTGCCTCAGCCATATGAGAAGTACGACTATTCCGAGATGATGCTACTAGTTCCAGAAACAAGTGGCATCCTTTATTTAAAATGCACCTATACATTCTGCATCTGACTTTTTTAGGTATAGAGCCGCTGTTAAACAAAATAATGAAAAGTTGGTTTGTGGATTAATTTTTATTGAGATGACATGATTATTTTGTATTGCGTGGCAGAGTGGAATTCTGTGTATTTTACCATAACATCTAGCATAATGAGCGTGAATCACATAACATAAAAGCCCAGTCACCATTACAAGACGAGCGAAATATCTTCTCATCAGTGGCAGTTTCATCTCTGTTCGGTAAGAATCACATTAAAACTACATACAACAATAAATACAACAAAGATACAGGAAAGTGTTCAGATGGTTTGGAAAACCCAAGTTTAAGCAGAAATGAGAGGTCAGGAAATCCCACACTCAATAACGGAAATAGTCAAAGTGAAAGGCAAAACCTGCTTTATTCACAATCCAACATAAAGCAGGGACAGCATACAAGCATTGGATCTTGCGCCTCGCCAAGGTTCTCGTGCAAAACAACAGATTATAAACAAAAAACATGTCATCATAATGACATAACACTAAAAACCTATGGGGCAAAGGGATAGACTATGTACACATGATGTGCAGTTTAGTCTTCTAATCGGGCATTATATATCACCTCGAAATTGATAATCTATACATATAAAATAAAAAATGTGTTTGTGGTAGGATTTGTGGCAAAGCATTGTTCCTTATACAATTCCACACTGTTTCACCCAATTGCACCACATTTTACATAGTTGTTAGGACCCTCCGGACATTACTGGCTACATGACATTGGGACACCCTGCCCTTTCCCCAAATTTCAGCAAAAGTCAAAATGTGTTTGTGGGTTTGTGGCAAAACGTTGTTCCTTATGCAGTTCCACACCGTTTCACCAATCTGCACAAGATTTTGCATAGTTGCCTGTTTGGACCCTCTGGACATTACTGGCTACCTGACATTTGGACACCCCAACCCGTTTTCCGGATTTCAGCACAAGTCAAAATGTATTTGTGGGTTTGTTTCTTGGCAAAGCGTTGTTCCATTTGCAATTCAACACCGTTGCACCAATCTGCACCAAATTGTGCATAGTTACCGGTTAGGACCCTCCGGACATTACTAGCTACATGACATTTGGACAACCCACCGTACTCCTGTGATTTCAGCTCAAGTGAACATGTGTTTGTGGGTTTGTGGAAAAGCGTTGTTCCTTATACAATTGCAAACCGTTTCACCAATCTGCACCAAATTTTGCATAGTAACCTGTTAGCACCCTCTGGACATTACTAGTTACATGATATTTAGACACCCCACCCCTATCCACAGAGTTCAGCATCTTCACACATGAAACGGTTGCCTGAAATTGGCAAAACATCAATGTGGTTGTAGAAGGATTGGTCCCGAGACAAAGAACAAAACTCGAGGTCCAGCTCCTAGGATGCATGGTTTCCAAGACATTTGCACCGCAATGAACTGCACCATGCCAGGGTGAGGTGACAGTTGGGGAGAGAGTACAGAAGGTCCCAGTATGCAACAACACACCAACTCTCGCCTCCCCCAAACGTCTGCTCTGGGGTTTGTCAGCCAGCCACATGCACTCATTCTCAGTGACGTTTACTTCAGAGTGAAAAGCACATCAAACAAGAAGCGAATCAGAACAGAGACCTACAGGATCAGTGTTATTATGTCTGTCAACAGAACCCGTTCAAAGAACAGCAACCTCTGCTAGTAGTTAATATATGTCATCTCTAAAATACATAATTGGCTAGCACAACATCTACTGGGCGGTTCAACATTGAGGCTCCTGATTGGTTGCCAGTCTCCCGACCAATCGTGGGCAACTGATAGGTTTGTAGTAGAGGGAGATAGGTCTGCGGACTGCATTCCTTTCAATTAAAAAATATACTATCCCCTATTCCTAGGCCATGAGCCAGAGTGACTTGTGTGTAGTTAACCTTGTAAGGTGCCTCATGTCTGGAAATATGTGTAAGGAGTAAGGTAGATGTCCTATCTGTGTCTGGGGCTAATGAATAATGTCTTCTAGCTATGCGTCACATGTGATGAGACCACATTTGAAATGATTTCATCTTGCATTTAATGGGAATTTAACTAATACAAATGGTAATGTTATTACTTTTTCTACCACTAGGGACTTGCATTGTTCCTTCCCTGTGATGTTTATGGGCATATAAATATCCTGCGCCTGAATCTCAAAGACTGGTTGTTCTTTTAAGTAATCTTAAAAATATGGGTTATGCCTTGGGAATTATCATCTTGTGTTCTCTCCGAGCCGTACAAACCTTCCTTAATTTCTAGGTAACCTTGGCTTGGGTTGTATAGCTACTGTCTGTGCCATGCAACAATCGGTCTGTATTTTGTTAATTCAGCAGTTTAAGTTACTGTTGAGTCTCGAAGCCTTTCATTCACTTAAATGTGTGCTGTGGCTTCCATTTTGGAAACGATGGCTGCCCGTTACTGTCGCATTCCTATGTTAGTGAGCTATATATGCGTATACCTCATGTTGCATTCAGTTTAAACACACCTTATGTTAATATTCTTCATGACTAAATGGATGCAATCACTATTCTTTGTGTATAAATGTATATTTGACCTAGTGCTCTTGTTTCTTCATGGTGAGTGTATATTTGCTTTGTGTCTGTTGCATGCACGCAGGGCCGTCATAAGGGGGATTAGGGGGGGCAAACTGCTCCGGGCCTCGCGCTCAGGGGGGGCCTCGCGCAGCTGCTGCTGTTATGTCACAAGAGAAAGGAAAGATTTGTGCAAGGTGTTTGTGCCATTAATACATTGATAATTTGCTGGCTGCAGGGGCAGTGCAAGCCTACAGGCAGTCACAGACAACAATAAAAAAGTTAAGTGGGGGGTGGGAGGGTGGTCCGCCCACTGAAGACTTGTTAATTTCCAAGGTGTGAATCACACCATGAACAACTGGCGGGCCTGGCCTCACTGCTGCCTGCCTTGGATGCAGGGTCAGATTGGTGCTATCTGTCAAGGACCTTGAAGACTTGGGAGGGGGTGGGGGGTATCAGTTTTCTTGCTGGCCTGCCTGGGCCGGTTTTATGAAATTTTAATTTATCCTTCTATGAACATTACAAGTAGTTTGCCGCACAGACGGGGCCGCGTCGCAGCATTGTGTGCATTTTATTGAACACCACCAGTGACACCAGAACATGGTTTTAATTGTTTGTTTGAATCTTTCCCTTTCACGCTCACGCTCGGTGCTCAAGCATGGCACCACCCACAGGCAACGAACCTCTGGGCTGGAAGGCTCATAGTTACCGGTTAGGACCCTCCGGACATTACTAGCTACATGACATTTGGACAACCCACCGTACTCCTGTGATTTCAGCTCAAGTGAACATGTGTTTGTGGGTTTGTGGAAAAGCGTTGTTCCTTATACATTTCCAAACCGTTTCACCAATCTGCACCAAATTGTGCATAGTTACCGGTTAGGACCCTCCGGACATTACTAGCTACATGACATTTGGACAACCCACCGTACTCCTGTGATTTCAGCTCAAGTGAACATGTGTTTGTGGGTTTGTGGAAAAGCGTTGTTCCTTATACAATTGCAAACCGTTTCACCAATCTGCACCAAATTTTGCATAGTAACCTGTTAGTACCCACCGGACATTACTAGTTACATGATATTTAGACACCCCACCCCTATCCACAGAGTTCAGCATCTTCACACATGAAACGGTTGCCTGAAATTGGCAAAACATCAATGTGGTTGTAGAAGGATTGGTCCCGAGACAAGGAACAAAACTCGAGGTCCAGCTCCTCGGATGCATGGTTTCCAAGTCATTTGCACCGCAATGAACTGCACCATTCCAGGGTGAGGTGACAGTTGGGGAGAGAGTACAGAAGGTCCCAGTATGCAACAACACACCAACTCTCGCCTCCCCCAAACGTCTGCTCTGGGATTTGTCAGCCAGCCACATGCACTCATTCTCAGTGACGTTTACTTCAGAGTGAAAAGCACATCAAACAAGAAGTGAATCAGAATAGAGACCTACAGGATCAGTGTTATTATGTCTGTCAACAGAACCCGTTCAAAGAACAGCAACCTCTGCTAGTAGTTAATATATGTCATCTCTAAAATACATAATTGGCTAGCACAACATCTACTGGGCGGTTCAACATTGAGGCTCCTGATTGGTTGCCAGTCTCCCGACCAATCGTGGGCAACTGATAGGTTTGTAGTAGAGGGAGATAGGTCTGCGGACTGCATTCCTTTCAATTAAAAAATATACTATCCACTATTCCTAGGCTATGAGCCAGAGTGACTTGTGTGCAGTTAACCTTGTAAGGTGCCTCATGTCTGGAAATATGTGTAAGGAGTAAGATAGATGTCCTATCTGTGTCTGGGGCTAATGAATAATGTCTTCTAGCTATGCGTCACATGTGATGAGACCACACTTGAAATTATTTCATCTTGCATTTAATGGGAATTTAACTAATAAAAATGGTAATGTTATTACTTTTTCTACCACAAGGGACTTGCATTGTTCCTTCCCTGTGATGTTTATGGGCATATAATTATTCTGCACCTGAATCTCAAAGACTGGTTGTTCTTTTAAGTAATCTTAAAAATATGGGTTATGCCTTGGGAATTATCATCTTGTGTTCTCTCCGAGCCGTACAAACCTTCCTTAATTTCTAGGTAACCTTGGCTTGGGTTGTATAGCTACTGTCTCTGCCATGCAACAATCGGTCTGTATTTTGTTAATTCAGCAGTTTAAGTTACTGTTGAGTCTCGAGGCCTTTCATTCACTTAAATGTGTGCTGTGGCTTCCATTTTGGAAACGATGGCTGCCCATTACTGTCGCATTCCTATGTTAGTGAGCTATATATGCGTATACCTCATGTTGCATTCAGTTTAAACACACTTTATGTTAATATTCTTCATGACTAAATGGATGCAATCACTATTCTTTGTGTATAAATGTATATTTGACCTATTGCTCTTGTTTCTTCATGGTGAGTGTATATTTGCTTTGTGTCTGTTGCATGCACGCAGGGCCGTCATAAGGGGGCTTAGGGGGGGCAAACTGCTCCGGGCCTCGCGCTCAGGGGGGCCTCGCACAGCTGCTGCTGTTATGTCACAAGAGAAAGGAAAGATTTGTGCAAGGTGTTTGTGCCATTAATACATTGATAATTTGCTGGCTGCAGGGGCAGTGCAAGCCTACAGGCAGTCACAGACAACAATAAAAAAGTTAAGTGGGGGGTGGGAGGGTGGTCCGCCCACTGAAGACTTGTTAACTTCCAAGGTGTGAATCACACCATGAACAACAGGCGGGCCTGGCCTCACTGCTGCCTGCCTTGGATGCAGGGTCAGATTGGGGCTATCTGTCAAGGATCTTGAAGACTTGGGAGGGGGTGGGGGGTATCAGTTTTCTTGCTGGCCTGCCTGGGCCGGTTTTATGAAATTTTAATTTATCCTTCTATGAACATTACAAGTAGTTTGCCGCACAGACGGGGCCGCGTCGCAGCATTGTGTGCATTTTATTGAACACCACCAGTGACACCAGAACATGGTTTTAATTGTTTGTTTGAATCTTTCTCTTTCACGCTCACGCTCGATGCTCAAGCATGGCACCACCCACAGGCAAAGAACCTCTGGGCTGGAAGGCTCTTGCAACTTGCAACTTGCTTTTGCCCACGCAGCAGGCCGCGGCCACCCCAGCAGGCAGGATGGCGTTGGTGTCGGTTCGGATGCTATGCAGGGGGGGAGGGAGCAGAGGGGTTGGGTTGGCTGGGGCCTGGGGCGGTGGGGGCGGCAGCATAAATCATCAAAGCAAGGTAACACTCATTGTTACCTTGCTTTGATTTGCAGCATGATGCATGCATCAGGCAGCAAGCATGCAATCCAATTATGCAAAAAACAACAAGAGGGCCGGGGTCCACGAACCGTGCTCGTGCCAGGCTACCGCTCCATCGGCTCACACAGAGAACAAGTGCCTCTTTGCAATTGCGTGTCGGTGTGAGATTCACACCTGGCCTCCTGGGCTGCTGGAGGAGCCTAGAGCCTGGCTGCCTGCCGGGCTGGCGAAGCGGCGTGCACATGAAGGTTGCTTTCAACTTTGCATTGCAGGAAGAAAGCAACAAATTTGTTGCACGCCACTTTGCAAAGTTGAAAGCAACAATGGTCAATGAAAATCCAGCGCCGGCCGGCGAGACTCTGTGCCGCCACCAGCCCTCACTGCCTGGTGGGCCGCCCCTATATTTTGCTCTGACACTGCTGCCCTGACACTAGCTGACAACAGGAGCTACACAGAGAGGACTTGGGCTGGGCTGGAGAGAGCCTCTCAGCCATGCACAGAAACAGAAAGGAGGAAGAGGAGGACCAGTGCCAGGAGTCCAGGACAGACCTCAGCCGTGGCCAGGCGAGTCAAGGTCCAGGACCAGGTCGAGGAGGAGGCCGCTATCAGGAGGAGGCCAGGCCTCTGTCCACAGGAGTCAGTCAGGAGTCCCCAGACCATCGAGGACCAAAGCACAGACAGCACACCAAGCAGCAGCAGCAAGAGAGGGCCGCTCAATGCTCCCCCAGCCAGCCAAGGAGGGCACAGAGAGCGGCACTAGTGAGGCAGCCAACCTGACCCAGGCCGGCGGCCGGCACAGGACAGGCGACCCACACTTGAAAAGGTAAGTAGGGAAAAAAATACATGCCTGAATGTTGTGAATACAATGTACACAAATGGTGTGTGCTGTGCGTCTGTATGAATGTGTGTGTCTCTGAGTGTGTGTATTGCAACACAATGTGTGTGAGTTTACATGTATTTGGTGGCGGCGGGTGAGGACTACACTGACAGTGCTGAGCGCCCAGATGGCAGATTCCCACTGCGTGATTGCCGCAGCCCGGCCCACGCTCAATGAAACTCCCCCATAAGGATACCATATATTGGACGCTTTGTGTAGGCAG
Organism: Ambystoma mexicanum; assembly: GCF_040938575.1. Taxonomy (NCBI): domain Eukaryota; kingdom Metazoa; phylum Chordata; class Amphibia; order Caudata; family Ambystomatidae; genus Ambystoma; species Ambystoma mexicanum. The sequence goes on along the minus strand of NC_090941.1, from coordinate 352,660,106 downwards.
TATGACACCGCCTGCGCAGTATTGATCTTACAGGGCAATGTTGAAACAGACTGGGTGAAGCTAGGCAGCAGCAGGTGAAATGTTATGCAGCTTGCTTTTTTTTAATCTTCCGTACCAATGGCACATCTATTTCCCTTGTGTTTCTGACCTACTGACCCTCTACCCAACACACAGCCCAGCTCAGCCTCGCCCACCACCACCACATAGACGCCAGGTGAGCTGCTGGAGTCTGGAGATGCAACTCTTTCCTCTATTGGCTTTTAAGTCACGTATTTGAATTGTACTGTTTGGTAATGCAGTTATTTTGAGTAATGCCAGGCAGCAGAGGCCATCCTTCCCGCAATCTGCCCACTCCATTCCCACTTCCGGGAGCACATGTCTACATGCTTACAAAGGGGGAGTCTGCCCTGCTTTTGTTCTTCAGTTCACAGCTTGATTAGAATTCTATCGGCAATAGCGAATGTGAACAATGCTTTTTCCTCTCTGCCTGGAGCTCTCCATTGGTTCATGCAATTGAAGACTTTTGTTTGAAGATAGCACAATAGACTAGCCTGAAAAGTAGATGCATGCAGGCCTGACATGATGTGGCCACATTTACACCACACCGGCAGATGAACTTAACTGGTCTGCTGTTAAATCTCAGTTACCAGTTTAATGGTATAATCCACTACAGAATAGTTGCTCATTTTACTATGGCCGATATGATAGCTCAGTGGGTTGAGCACTCGCTGCTGTGATGTGTGTGTGTTCTGCAGGTTGCAGGTTTGAATCCCAGCAATGCCATCTCAGTCTTTCATCCTTCTGAGGTCGATAAATTAGTATCAACACAGGTTGGGTGATATTGTATGCATATTTGTTCTATAAAAAAGAGCTTAAGTGTAAGTGCTATAAGTTGACATTATCATTTGGCCTTGGGCGTTAGCTTGTATTCACAGTCATTTGACAATATGGAACTGTACACACAGATATTAATGATACATATGGCGATCCATTCTTGTATGAAATGTATATCACATTAGTGAAATCATAACCATATTTTTCGTAGTGTAGTGAACAATGCTATTTGATGTGTTGTCAAGGGGTGAAAGGTCATGTCTCAAGTAGAGATTTCTTGCTTTACTTATTTACGGTGTCACTGGCCAAGTGCAAGAAATGAAGGGGCCTCACCAAATGTTTGCCCCGGGCCTCACCTCATCCTGTGACAGCCCTGGATGCACGTGTGTTATTTCACTGTGAGTTTGTTTATTCGCGCCATCTGTAGTTACATTAGGTCCATTTCCTGCTGCACCTGCCTGGGATAAGGGTGGTACTGTCACATTAGTGGGTAAAGTTTTTCAACTGTGTGATATTGGGGTGGGGAAGGGGCAGTGGCTATGATTGACTTATTCATCAGCATGTCAACAAAAGGGTTATTGTTAGTGGAGAACCGAAAAGGAGGGGGGTTATAAGGTAATTTCCAATTGCACTTAAAATACAAAACAGAGAAATAAACAGCAAAAACCAGAAGTGTACAGCCCCAAGATAAAAAAGACTAGTAATCAAGGGATACCATCTTTTGAGCCTTACATGGCTTTATTGTAAGCTACCATGCCAGATTACAGAAACATGTTACCAGTGCAAAAGTAATTTTGCACGGTGCTAACACTAGGGCATTGTTTGCCCTAAAGTAAAGAACATCGGGTCCATGTAAGAACACCTTTGCAATTTTGTATGTTATTAGCATTTGGGCAAAAATGTTCCTAGTTCATAAACATATACTTTTAATGCATGTTTGCACCAGGGCAATTTTGCCCTAATGCTAATACCATTTCCTATTAACACTAGGGCAATTTTTGCCTTGGTTAAAAACTGCATTAAAAGAATAGTGCTAATGCCATGTAAAACTGTACTTGTCGTGGTGCAAATGTTTTCTTATATGGCAGCAATGTTGTTTGCACTAGGAACATCTTTTTCTTAGTGCTAATACCAAGCAACTTTGCACATGCAACAGGCAACGTTTCTGTAAACTGCGGATTGAGACTTTTGTGAGGCACTGCTATTCAAAGGAGCCACATTGTCCTATAGATTATAGTGTCTGGTAAAAGTCAGGGTGCAATGCGTGCTCGAAAGTCATGATCACGTTTGATTGGCAGGGAGGAAGGATACCAGGAAATGCACATACTACCAGTCATCTGGGTAATTCGTTCTTGACACTGTCACTGCTTCATACTCTTATCATAAAGACTACTTCCAGACGTCCTCCGAAAGTCAAGGATCCCCCTACAAACCCCGTTTTTAGATGTTTCTGTCTGGATCATACATTGGCCCACAATTCGTATCTCCTATTAAAGAAAAGCACCATGCCCACCATAAAGGGAATTGCATTCGCAGTTTTTGCTGTTATTCCAATATCTCATTCGGGAGATCAATTACCTAGTCCCACTGTCCTCATAATTAGGACATGTTAGCATGAAGCATTGAATGCACTTCCTGCTTACCCCTGCACGTGTTCTTCTTCACGTGTTTGGACAGTAGAATGAATGTTCTCTTTGCCAAGTCTGAGTTACTGCTGATTCCTTAGTGTTTCCACATATGGTTTGGTTAATCTGTATACATCAGCTGTCTGCAACCTGCGACTTTCTAGGTGTATTGAACTATGACTCCCAGGATCACTCACCGTTGACAATACAGAGAGCTGTAGTACAAACTATCTTGACAGGCAAAGAGGCACATAGTTCGGAACCCTGGTCTACAGTGTGCAGTGTAAACATGTTGTGATTATAATTCATTAAATGCCTCAAGGCCTGCCAAAATCGAATATTTCAACACTTAGCCGGGTTTTCTGTTAGAGTTCAAAGTAACAGACAGTGGGTTACACAAAGGGATTTAGATCTGATTTCAGTGCCTATTTACTTTCTGAATGTCATACTCTGGAATCAACAAGATAACTTGTGGTCTTTAGTGCTGCCTGTAAATGTTTTCCTCATGTTCTTGGTTCCTAGTCTTTGCTTTTGGGAAAATCAAAAAACGTTAAGGCAACTGTGTGTGCCCTTACCATCAAGTCATTAGATTGTAGTAGATTCACTCCTAGTCAGGAAGGAAGATGTGTGTCAACTCTTCCTTTTTAGTTGTGGCTATTACGTGGTGTTGAAGCACCACATTAAAGCCAAACTATTGCATTGCAGTAAAGGTAGAAGGACATGGAATATGAAGAGGGACACAAAGCTTGTAGCTGTTGTTTGGTTATTTACCCACCGATTGACTAGCCGTGACTATGCTAATCCCCATGCCCATTGCCACGCACATACTGCCTCTCCCCACTCAAAACACATTCTACTAGGGTCTCTTTGAAACAGCGTTATCAAGCCTTATCATCAAACATTGTGCTCGATGATGCTGCCAGTGTTTTTTGAAGCAGTCATCTGAGAGTTAATGAGTTAATTCAAGCTGTAAACATGCTTCTGGCATAATAAAAATGTTGTAACCATGTTAGCCTTCAGCCACTCGATGTATAAGCACAATGTTGTCCTTCACTGAAGTCCTGTTATAAATACGCATTGGGAAACACAACAGTTTTGGCTTGTCTTTAAGTATTAGTCGTTTGCCAGGCACTGCTTTGGTATACCCTTGTCCAGCCCTACCATTTTGCAGTTGCTACCATTGATTGCCAGTTGATAGTACTACGGCAGTGCCTGGCAAATGCACTTCCCATGCCTACACAAAAACAAAAAAACGGTTGGCATTGCCAATGCTTGGTTGTATTCCCTTGTGGTATCTTATTATGTCTCAGGTTGTTCCTGCAGTTATTCCGGACCAACGGACTTCAGTGGACTGGGCATTTGTTGCGCCTGGTGCTTCTTCCTCCTCTTATGGTTCACACACCTGTGCAAGCCATATATCATTTTTTTTGTCTATTTGAGAAACAGCAGAGTGGAGTCAAGTAAGGCTCTTCCTTTTCTGTATGCCGACGGGGATCATGGGGCACGTAGGCTCCCGATTCACACATTGACTGGTTTCATTGTGTCTAATAATACTTCCATGCCTTGTCAACCGGACCGGATGTAATAGCGATGTGTGTCCTTTCACTAAACAATTGGGTGAACTTCCCCATGCTCATTTCACCACTAAATTGAAAATGACGTCTTCAAATCGTGCAATGTTAACAATGTTTGGGCGCAATGTTACCTTTTCCTAAAAGAGCATTTGCTTGCACTTATCATTTATTTTATGTGCTTACTTAGAAAACAAATCTGTTCCATGAACTTCTGTGCTCCTATATTTTGCTTTTGTGTCTGTGTCGGGTTGGGTCTATTTCATCAAAAACATTTGACCTAATCACGTTTGATGGAATTTATTTGACCTTCTTTTTGGTCTAAAATGCGGGGAGCCCCCTGCAACCCACCCTACTTCCCCTCAACCTAATCTATGACCTTACCCACCCCCATATATATATTTAATTACATTCACTGAAAAAGTAAAACAAAATGTGATCAAATGTTTTAGGTCAAATGTTTTTAGGTCAATTATGCTAATACGTTCTGTAGTGACTTGTTTTTTTAAAAAAAATCATTTTGTGAGGTTTCCATCTCAACTAATACACAAGGATTCGCTTGCATGAAACGTTTTGAAGAACTGTTCACATATTCTGAACACATTTTTCATGGCTCTACTTGCAGAGATCGATATTCTGCATATGCTTTTGTTGATTACAGGTTGTGGTTTAAACTGGAAAACTCTCTCACATTTCATAACATCATTTGATTTCAGGCGATTTTATGGCCACCTCACAAGTACTAAACGTATCCTTTAATTGAGTCAGTTATACATCAGAAACGTTAATTATAGTTTGAGTAGTGTTAAGTCACCACTTATATTACGATAATGTCCTTAGCGGTGTCATACGTGAGTTTATAGATAATGGCATTTGTGATTTTATCTGTAGTGTGTGTGTAAGTTACACTGCATGGTTAACATTAGCTGGTTTGAATTTGATGGTTTTGTGTTCTGAGGCTCAACCTTATTGTCTTGGGATTGTGTTTATTGAAGTTTATATAGCATGTTTACCAAAGTTATGTGCAAAAAATTACTAAAATGTGGTGCAGATTTAAATGGAAAAGGTCAAATAAAATTAACTGTGGATTTAAGGGGCAGTGAGAAAAGAATATAGATAGGCTTTAAGTCAGGTACGGAGAGCGTCAAAGGAGGGTGAAGAGCGAGTATTTAAATGCAAATTATTTCAATGCTTTTAGCGCAAACAGGTAAAAAGAGAGAAAATGAGTGGGTGTGCAAGGAGGTCTAGAAGTGAACAGGAAATGGAGATATTGAGAACACATGGATTTGGTGGTGGCATCGATAGGGACCGCGTCAGATAATTAAGAGGCGACAGGAATATGGACACATGTGCATACAATATAAAGAAAGTGGAAGTGAAAGCAAAAGTCAAAAGGCAGAATTGAATTGGCATCACGGGTTGGAGTAATAGAGGAGTGAGAGGTAGAGAGGACAGAAGACGAATAGTCGAATTGAAGACAGAGGGAAGAAGTATAATATAGGAAGCCAGGAGCCCAAAGAGAAGGGCAGAGCAATAATAAAGTTGTAAAATCACAAAAGAAGTGATAACAAGTTTAGTGGTGTAAAAAGAGGAAAAGGAGTGAATTTGACAAATATTGAAAAACTTACAACAGCAGATCCAGGCAGTGGTAGAAATGTGATGAGAAAAAGAAAGAGAGGGATCAAATGTGATGCCAAGTTTACGTGCTGAGTAAGAGAATTGAAGAAACACAGGAGGAAAGAAAATACCAGAGGCAGGAGGGGTGGGCAAAGTAGAAGACAAAGGACAAATGGTAAAAGTGGGATTCAATCAAGTTTGGATAGCCGACAGACAGACTGACATGGTAGAGTGTAAAGAGTCAGACAAGGAAGAAAGAGAGAGGAAAATCTGTGAATCGTGTGCAGATAGGTAGCAGGAAAGTGTAAAGGAAATGATAACTGCAAAGAGTGGAATATTATAGAAAGTGAAAAGGAGATAACTGAGTACTGTACCCTAAGGACACTGAAAAGATGTGTATAAGGAGGGGACAGAGTAGAAATAGCGAGATAGGTAAGACCAGAACCACTGAGGATGCCAACAGAAAACCTTAGAGAAGTGGGAACGTAAAGGACAGTGGGACCATCAACTGTGTCGAAAGTCACAGGGCAGTTCTGGAGGATCAGTATAGATGAGAACGTTTTGCGACCAGTATATAGAATAGAGTTAGAAATGTGGAGCAGGGCAGTCTCAGTGGAGTGTGGAGAATGATCGCTTGACCAGAGAGAGGTAAGTAGAGAATGGGAAAAAAAGAAGGATGAGATTTGAGCATAAACAACTCTTCCTAGATGTTGGAGAGAAAAAGTAGAATAGAGTAATGGAGATTGGTTGGAAATTAGCAGGGGAGGATGGATCTAGAGTACGATTATTGAGAATAGGGAAGATGACATCGTGCTTACATGATGATGGAAATACCTAGCAAAAGAAATATCAAGAAAATAAGTCAGGTAGGGGATGATTAAAGGATCGAAGATATTAGGAGGAAGGAATAGGTGAGGCTGTAGGATGGGCTTGGGAAAGAAAGGAGGTAGAGTCAAAGTCAGTGAGGGGAGAAAAGACAACAGGGCTAAGTGAGCAGTAGGACAATTAGATGAGAGAATGGGTGCCATAGCTGGGGATGGAGGGTGAGTGAAAGATGCATCATCAGGAGAGAAGGTATAGAACATGCTGGTAGAAGGTAGAGAAGAAGAAATGGATGAGAGAAGGAGAGAAGTATCAAAGTGGCATATAGATTGAAAAGAGAACAGAAAAATGACAAGAGAAGATGGTCAGACGAGTAAATAGAGTTAGTATACTCAAAAATATAAGAAGGATGGGAAGAGAAGAGGGTGATAAAGAGGCCGGAAACATGGCAAGGGGGAGAGGGAAAATATTTGATCTGAAAAGATTATAGAAGAGGTAGCAGAAGTGAAGAAAAATTATTGGTGGAGAGATGAGTGATGGAGATTAAAGTCACCAAGAAAATGGAATAAAGAGATCGGAGGAGCAGAGTGGAGAGGAGAGAGCATAAGTCATGATAGAAACTTGATAAGGGGCAGGGAATTGATATAGAATAAGAAAAGCCAGAGAATAGGGACTAGAAAAGCAAGCTTAGTGATATTAAAAAAACAGGAAAAGGATGGGAACGTTGAGGGCAGAGGGGGGGAAGTGTCCAAAAGCAATGGTAAAATATGTCAGCTGCATCAGTTATGTCATTAAGATGGACAATATGAGAGAATTTAGTTAGAGCAGAAGAAAGGAAAGCTGTGATGACAGTGTTGAAGAAATGTATCCTGGTTTCTGTGAGACATAAAAACAACAAGTTACGTCTAAAGAAAACATTGGGAACTAAGTGGAATTTGTTACAGATTAACAGAATACTCTAAAAACCAATATAAATAGAGGGAGAAGGAAAGTGTGCAATACGAAGGTGGATACAATTCAAGGAGTTATGAAATTGAGTGGGGGAAACTAATATAGATATTGAAGTATGAAGTACTGGCATTGAAGAAATCATGAGGAAAGTCAAAGGGAAATAAAGGAACATTAGAAGTGAAGGGCTCATGACATGAGCACTGGATACAGAGACAGATGAAGATGATGACTACAGGAGTCAAAGATGAGAAATGAAAAATAGCAGATGCACTTGGCACAAACAAGAGGTAGAAGGGTCATCCATAGAGAGGGATGTCCAGGGCAAGGACGCCCAAGCACAGGTACAGATGAGGACAGAGAAAAGACACATTGACTGTCACGTGATTCACCATGGTGATTGGGACAAAGGGGAGAGCATAGAGTGGTAAAGACAGGCTGATTATGGTTGCGCATTGGGCAGCTGCCCTGTGCTCCATGATCTGGGAGCAGGAAGGAGGGGCGGGCAGAGATGCATGGAGCAGTTCATGTGAGCCTTGGGTCATCACATCCTCTGCTGTAATGGTTCTGTTGTAGTGCAGCAATACATGGCTGAGTCAGGGCAGAGAGGACAAGCAAGAGTGGTGAAGCCATGCTGATGATTGGGCCACCTTGAAGGCAGCCCTGTCCTGACATGCAACCTCACATATAGCCATGATGTTTGACCAATAATCCCAAGCCATTATGCAAGTACAAAGGCATATTTATTAAACACGAGCAATGCCTCAGTAATGCCCTTTGAATTACATTACATTGGAGGCTAGGCTAAGCAAAAGAGTTCATAATTGTACATCGAACAGACAATTGTGTTTGTTTTGGAGTCTGGGATGGGTGCCAAGTGACCTTCTTGTTATAACATCATAAGTGTGCACACTTAATGTAAACGAACCCTCTGGCTGCGCTCCAGACTTCCTGAGAAGTTGGCCAAGTGCAATGGTAAATAGTAAACAAGACTGAGATAGCAAACAGAAAGAATTATAAAACTATGAAAATACTATAGAACTTCCTGCAGAGCTTTTTGATGCCTAGCAGCTAACGGAAATGGGTGAATGGTTCAAGACACAAACAAACTTTGTGTGCTTCGCAGGGAAAATGTTGAACACTGATAATGAGCCAGGGTGTTTGTTTAAGCATCTTTTAGCTGCTGACAGATGGTTTTGCTAATAGAGGATACTAACTTTGGGAGCCCAGAAATTATAAAGAGCTGCATTTGAAAGGCAGAGAGGGAGACCTTTGCTGTGTGCAGGCCCAACCGGAGCTGGCACGAAGACAGGAGGCAGACAGAAGGATGGACAATGGAGAAGCACTGAGCCCTTGCAGCGAGGAGGGACTGAAGTTCCACCTTTTTTCCTGGCAGTAAATTCAGATTTGTGCTGTTTTGAGGCATTTCAGTCGCCAAAGGACTCTGTCTGTTGACCTTTGACCAGAACTATTGATTTTTAGTGAGTTGCATAGGGATCATTTTTGCATTCGCCCCCCCCCCCCCAAGGTAAATCAGCCCAACACCTATGAACAGATTATATTCCTCAAATGCTAACACCATGGCTAATCCCAATTGACATTGGCCCTCATTACGACCCTTGCGGAAATCGACCGACCGGACCGCCATAGCGTAAATAGCGTTTCCGCCATTGCACGACGGAGCAAAGTGCGGCTCATTCCGACCCATCGGGCACGAGCACCACGCCATGGCGGAAGTGCAAAGTCCGCGATGGCGGAAATGACCCCAAAACGGCCCACACCGCCGCCGTACGGCACCCTAGGTGCAAATCCGCCACCCATCTTAGCGGTCACCGCAATGAGCGGCAACCGGAAAGTACGGTGACCGGAAATATACGGAAACGGAAGTAAAAACATGGTCCCGGAACGGGAAACATCATGCCGTACACCTATAAAAACACTATTTCCACACAACCATTAAAAACACTACCCTGAGACACATCCCAACCCGTTAGCCACCCTAGTGAAACCAAGAATAATGGGAAAAGTAGCGAAGAAAGCGTGCGACCGCAAGCGGCAGGTCCACTTCTCCCGTGAGGAACTCACCGTGCTCACAGAGACCCTCCAGGAGAATGCTGCCGCCGTCTTCTCCACGCAAATGACCAGGACGGCACTTGCGAACAAGAAGGCCATATGGGCCCTGGTGGCACAGCGGGTAAGTGCGGTGGGGACCGCACCCCGCAACCCACAGCAATGCAGAAAGCAATGGGACGACCTGCGGATCCGCGTCCGTAGCATACTTTCTGCCAACCGCAACATTGCCACAGCTACCGGTGGGGGATCGGAATCACCCATCAAGTTGACCCCCTGGGAAGAAATCTGTGCCTCCACCATTGGAATGGAGAGTATAGAGGGAGTCGGAGGGATGGAGAAAGGAGTGCAGACAACCGAAGAATCAGGTAGGTGCCCCAAATAAAACAATGCCAAAGCCACAATGTCCAATCATGTGAAGTACCACGTGTCCACATAGTGCAACAGTAACACATGTCCAGGAGAACGGCCACATGCATAGGCCTGATAGCACACTTTAAAAGTCACATTAAATACATAAATAATTAAAAATCCTAAAAACACCCTCTACACGTGCAGCAGGCACACCCTAACTGCAGGCTGCAAAACAACTGCACCCTCACTCCACACACAAATGAAACCACCTCCAAGGCCCCAACCCAAATCACCCTCAGGTACCACCCCAATGCATGTGATACATTGCCATTCCAATTTCCACAGACCCATTTATAACGCTCGCCCTCCTTTACTCCACCACAGGGTCCGATTCAAACGACGAGCTCCAGGACACCCCTACCAGCACACCTGCAAAGAGGGCCAAGACCAACGGCCAAAGACCCTCCACCTCAGCTGCACGCATCAAGACACGGCAGCAGCACAAATCGAGTGGCAGCACACAGGAGGGAACTCCAACAGGCACCCCAGCAGCCAGCATGCCGACAACAGCACCACCACAGGTCCCCCCAATGGATGCCACAGTAGGCACTGCTTCTGGTGGCAGCAGCACCATAGGTGACACTGCATTAATGGCAGCATGCTCCGACACAGAAAACGGGGATGTCGAAGTTACATCCATCCATGACCTGTCTCAATCCCCCTGTCTGTTTCATCCCGTACACCATGAGGATACCACGCAGGGGCACCCACAAGACGGCGACTGGCCATCCCCCACAAGCCCTGTGGCAAGGCAACATGAGGTGACCAGCCCCTCTGTGACACCAGCAACATCAACCAACATCAACTGAGACACTTAGGGCAGAAATGGAGAGAAGCACAGAGACACTAAGGGCACAAATGGAGAGAAGCACAGAGACACTAAGGGCACAAATGGAGAGAAGCACCGAGAGCCTGAGGGGGGAACTACATGCGACGTCCAAAGACGTATGTGATGAACTTGCCGCTGTGCGCCGTGTGCTCACTGAGCTCTCACAAACCCTTAGGGACATGCATGGACGTGAGCAGGCAGAGACATCATCCGTTGCAAGTTCCGTCCAGGGCAGCCCCCAACGTAGATCTGGGAGGAACCTGCGCTCCACAGGCAGGGGTGCCCCTGATACCCGGAGAGGGGGCTTGCAATAGCGTCTGCCCACTGACAATGAGCATCTTTGGACACTGGTGTTCGGGGGGGGGGTAGGAGGGTGGAGGGGGTGTGTTGGGCTCACTTGGGTGGCGGGTCGATAGGGTGTTTAACATGATATCACATATGCCATAAACAATGAACGATCATACAATGAGATGCGTGGACATTGATCTTTGTGTACGAGGCCATTATAGGCGTACAGTCCATATTGTGCATGTTCCAGACACACACAGTGCCACAAGTCCCGTGTCCATGTATCAGCCACCAGGCGTGAGTGCTAGAAGCATGCATCTATGATATGCTGACGAATGTCACGGCCCTCCTGTGCCTCGCAGACTCCTCAAGGTGCTGCCACATCCCCACCCTCATCATGACCATCTTCAGGTGCTTGCAGTTCTGCGTCAGGGGGCATGGGCACATTTCTACGTACGCACATGTTGTGTAGCATGACACATGCCATGACCATCTTTGCAACCTTCTCATGTCGGTACAGGAGTGCCCCGCCAGACCTGCTGAGGCAGCGGAAACGAGTCTTCAGTAGGCCGAATGCCTGTTCAATGACTACACGGGTACGTGAGTGGGCATGGTTGTAGTCCTCCTCATGCTGGTCCCGTGGGTTGCGGACTGGTGTAAGGAGCCATCTCTTCAGTGGATACCCGGCATCACCTGTATGTGGACAATCCCGTACCAGCCCCCTTCATTCCGTGAGCGCAAGCCTCGTAATGAGGCGCATAGACCACTATGAAGAATCAAACCGGTAATGCTGCAAGCACCATGAGTTCTCCGTCTCTCGGGCAACCTGGAAAATACACAACAATCTCTGACAGAACATAAATGTTGTACGGAAAAATGTAGATGGTTTGAATGGCTAATTGGGGCTAATGCATTTCTTAATACTTGGTGCCTAACTTTGCTCATCTTAAATGCAAATATGTTACAAAATTATCAGTTTAAGAGGGATTTAATGTTGAAATTGGAATATCCAGATTGTGTTAATAGAGTGTGCTGTCGTCCATGATGTTATCAATGATGCCATTGGTTTTTCATAAGCACTGTCATCAATGTCATTGGATATTTCATAGCTGATATTGCATATTATGTAATAAATTATGGAATTGGTGATGTGTTTGGTGATGGCATGTGTGAGGTTGTTGCAGGTGGAGTTATAGTTGTGCAAATACTTTCATTGATACATTTGCACGGTCTGGATGTGCTGCATCATAAACGTCACTACATTGCAGCAGATATTCAGTGACTATTTCTTCTTGGAAGTGTAGAGAAAAAGACGGATACTGATGAAACACCAGGGGAGTGATTCAGAGTGATCTGATGCATGTACCATGCTTTAAACAATTACCTGAATGGCTCGTGCAGTGTGTGATATCAGTATATTCTGTTGAAATGGCACATCCTATGCAAATACCTTATAATATACCTTATATTTTACTCTGTGAACATTTTAGTCCATTCCTGGAGTTTTGTTCAGTGGCCATTAAGTACTGTGTTGTGTTCTTTGATATTGTACAAACCACACTATTGTGTTTGATTGTGATTATACTGTCACATTTCTTTGGATTTAATACTTGTTTTAACCTTCATCTATTTATTAAACTTAAGTGTTTTTACTGGAACCTTCCAGTAGGCAATCCGTTTTTTGCATTATTTATCATGTTTTGCAATTGACCTGTCCATCCCTGTTCTATTTCCCCTAATTATTGGTCTCTGTATTCCGAGCCATCAGTTCCAGTCTTGTCAGCTGGCATGATAACTCATGGTGGCCACCGAAATAAAGTTTAGTTCCTAATTACAGCTTGTGCATCAAACCTATTATTTCTGCATTAAAATACACTATCTTTTTGAAAGTTCAAATATTGTAATACTGTATGCAGTGAGGTCAACGTAAAAGTTGACCTTCCAGTAAAAGGTGTATAAGGGAGAGGTAAACTGACAGTTAAGACGAGTGTTTTTCTGGATTTAGTCTGTCAGATCTAATCATGTAGTGAGATTTTCCAAGGCCATAATGTGAGAACATTTTTGGGTGAGTGGGGCATCATTCAGTACTCAAAAAAATGCAATGGTTTGGGCATGGGCTTCAAACTGGTAAAAATAATTTGGGGTCATAAGCCATGCCTCTTGAACATGCCTTATCTTAAATGTACCGATATATCTCAACATGCTTTTCAAAACTGAACTTGACCAAATTTCAGAAAGAAAGGATGGACATATCTTTAATCAACCTTGGAAGGATCAGGTGCGAATGTAATTACCAGTGTGATCTGTAGCCCTGTCAGGACATTATATATATATTTTTATTAATTTAAAACACATTGGTCTCATTACGGGTAGCGCGGTAAAAACTGGGTCATTACTGGCATGGAGGTAAGAGCGGGTCCGTGCTCGTATGACGCTGCTAATAGCGGGTGATTACGAGTGCGCGAGCACGCACGAACCCCCATGCTGGTAATGGCCATACCGGCATGCCGCTAAAGGCCCTACAACCCCCGGATAGCACCATCGCGGGACCCGCCAATACTGCCTGTGCCTAGGAGGAACCCCTTAATACCAACCCGGTAATAACAACATGCTAATACCGGGCTCGTAATACCGGACCCAGAAGTAACGTCATCGCGTCGTAACGAGAAATGTGCCGGCAGCCATCTTTAAAAACACAATCCATTGCAGTCCTCCCAAACCAACAGTGGTTTACAGGAGAGACCAGTGGCAATACATACACCATGTCGAAGGCAACCCAGAAGAGTACCCCCCGCCTGTGAAAAAAACGCTTTTCTGATGCAGAATTGAACATGCTTGCGGACACCCTTGCCGCACATGCTGATGTGATTAAAGACCAGAACCTGAAGCGTGAGGTGCAACAGTGCAAGAAGGAGATCTGGCAGGAGGTAGCCCGCAAGGTCTCCGAAGTTGGAACCACCCCACGACAGTGATGGATTGCAAGAAGAGGTGGGATGACCTTGCCTCAGGGTCCGCAATATCCTTGCAAACAACAGGAGGGAGGCCATGGCTACAGGTGGGGTCCCCACTCTCCTGCCAAACTGACCACCTGGGAGGAGACAGCAAGCACCTTCATCAATCTGGAGTGCATCGAGGGATTTGGGGAGATGGAGACGGGTACCACAACATCAGCAGATGGAGGTGAGTGACCCTGCCGATCCCTGTAGGGGAAACCATGATGTAGCACAAGTGATGTGGAAGAGAGTCTAGTCAAGGCAATGCATGTCCCAACACACACATGAACATATCCTTGTCCAGATGGAGGGGCAAACCCTGCCACACTGAAATGCATGCTGAGTGCCGATCCCATTACCAACACACAGCCAACACACACAGACCTTGCCCAATTAACAGATCACACAAACTCCAATACAACGGCATGCCACCTGCCATGCAGCAAATGCTAAAAGTCCCCCTCAAACAACCCTGTGTGACACACCTGTAAGACATCAATGCATGATTAATGAGATACTCCACAGCACCATAGAATGCATCTGGCATGTAACACCATCACTGATGCCCTGCATCTCTTCTACACCCCCAGGCACCGATGGAGAAGATACCAGCCAGGATACCACCACAAGGGCATCCACGTCCCGGCCACAGAAAACAGCAACAGACACCGCCACCTCCGGGGCAGCCTTGCAGCCCACACCTACACCCAGTGCGCCTGACACTGTGGACACCCAGCTGCCCACACCTACACCCAGTGTGCCTGACACTGTGGACACCCAGCTGCCCACACCTACACCAGTGGAAGGTGAGGCCCTACAACCACTGGACACCACCGAAGATGACGTGGAGGAGTATGTGGACCAGGAAGGAGTCATGCATGTGGGATGTCCACACTCCCCAAGCCTCATTTTCACCCCCACCCCAAACTCAGCCCTCACCCACCTACAGCAGTGCCGATCCCAGCCTGCACGATTCCAACCTGAGCCCCATCCACGAGGACAGCACTGATAATGCAGGACCCGTCACTGCACCCTCGACCACTGCTGCACCCACCAACAGCCTTGAGGTACGGCTGGCGAGGGTGGAGGCCAGACAGGAGTCAATGTTGGACCTGCTGTGTCAATATATCGCGGATGGCGAGGACACCAGGCGGGAGATAGCCACAGCCATAGCGGGGACCACAACTGCCATAACGGCCAACAATGCCTCGGCAGTGCTGATGAGGGACTGTCTGGGGGCCATCACACAGATCCTGACATCCATCCTGCTGCACATGCAGCGGCCATGACTTGCAACAGGCGTGGAAATCCCCACCGACTCCTCACCAGCAACCACACTTGCTTCCTCTGTCCCCACGTCCTCTGGACCACCCATCCCTGTGCATCCTACTAGAAGGAGTGCGAGGCACACTGAAATGCTGCCCCCGGCCAGCAAGAAGTCCCGCAAATAGTGTGGGAGAACTATGGGAGTGACTCAGATGGTGTTGGGGGTGAATGGGAGCATTAGGGGG